>NW_026705659.1:0-362423 GCF_029867415.1 Vicia villosa | reverse complement strand
GTTTTCCCAATGAATGTGAAGAGAGAATCATATGAATCCGAATGTTATCATTGGAATAATAGATTCTGGAATTTGGCCAGGATCCGAGAGTTTTAATGATAAAGGCTTCGGACCACCTCCAAAGAAAGGGAAGGGTGTTTGTCAAATCTATAACTTCACTTGCAACAAGTAAGAAGTAATTTGGAACTCATTAAAAATATTTGATTTATAAGAGAGTATATCACAAACAATTGTTCATATAATATTTTTTTTGTAGTAAGTTATTGGGGCTAGATATTATGGTGTTCTGAATGATAATGCAATGCTCTCTCCCATTGACGTTTACGGTCATGGAACGCATGTAGCATCTACCACAGCTGGAAATCCTATCGAACATGCAAGTTGTGTTTGGCTTAGGAGAAGTAACATCTAGAGGGTGCGGTTCCATCAGCCCGTATTGCTATATATAAGGTATGTGGAACCTTCAACGTGCTACTCAACGGAGTATTCTCGATGCATTCCATGATGCGGGGTAGCAGATGGAGTTCACATAATATCAGTGTCCATTGGTGGAGAAACAGAAAATCAATTTATGATTTTTAATGATGAATTGTCGCTTGGATCCTTTCATGCAATGACACATGGAATTTTAACTGTATTTGCTGGAGGAAACGATGGCCCAAAACCTGCTTCATTATCGATATTTTTCACCATGGTCTATTATTGTGGGAGCTGGAACTTTAAAAAAGGAAATTTGTAACCAAGGTGAAATTAGGAAACAACAAGGTTTATGAGGTAAATCTATAATTTTGTTTTCTATCATATTCTAAAATAAGTTTTTATTTCATCTTCTCTGACTTCAAAATTTGGTTTGTAATGTATACTTCATAACTAAATTAATGATATACTATGTTAATGTTTCTTTTTAATTCTTTAATGTTAGGGGATCTCTGTGAATACATTTGATCTCTTGGGAAAAATGTATCCTATTGTCTACAGTGGAGATGTTCCAAATAAAGAAGCTCACTTAAATGGCGATGAATCCAGGTAACTAATTTAAATTCATAGTTGTATAACAACGTATTATTAAATACAGATGAAAACTTAGTTTATAATTTGTTAACAAAAATACTGTAATTAAAAATGTAGGTTTTTGTACTAGCAATTCCCTTGATGCTAAGTTGGCGAAAGGAAAAATTGTCCTATGCGAAGGCGGCAGCAAAGGAGCCTTAGAGGCATTAAGAGTTGGTGCTATTGGTGTTTTGACGCAAGGGGAAAGTTTTAGAGATGTTGCTGACTCTTACCCTTTAGCTGCAAGTTACCTTCATTCAAAAGATGCCTCTAGGATACACAAGTACATAAATTCTGTGAGGTAAATGTACTTGCAATTTCTATATCCACTTACTTACAATCATTTTAAAAATTTTAACTTTTTTCAATAAATTATTTTGCAGAAACTCCTATAGCAACAATATTTAAATAGGATGAATTAGAAAATACTTTAGCACCTGTTGTTGCATCCTTTTCATCGAGAGGTCCAAATCTAGTTTACCCCTGATATTCTTAAGGTTTGTTTTTTTTATTTACCACTAAATTAAAAACAACTATTTCATTTTAAATATTATGATTAACTCTTTTTCCTATTGATTAATGATGTAGCCGGACCTAATTGCTCCCGGTGTATATATCATGGCTAGTTGGTCTCCAATTTCTCTCGAAGGAAGAAATTCTGGATTTAACATTGTGTCTGGAACATCAATGGCATGTCCACATGTATCCGGTGCAGCAGGATACATCAAATCCTTCCATCCTACTTGGTCACCTGCTGCTATCCGATCAGCACTGATGACAACAGGTAATACGATCACACTTGGAGTGCATACTGATATACATTTGCATCAATAAATTGAAAATAAAGTTAGCACATATTTAATTTTGATTATTGTTTTTAAAAACAAATTGTCCTTTTTAAAGTGAATATTTATCGTAATCAATTAAGAAAGTTATCCATGTGGAGATTGAATTACACTTTTTCTTCTCTTTTTTTTTTTTATACTTATATACTTCACTTCATTTTTATAAAATTAAACTTTTATCTATGTTTCAATTATTTTTTTTATTGTCGAATATATATTACCGAACTCATGCCCTCAGCTATGAACCAATGCTAAATATAATATTTAAACTAACTATTTCAAACTTATGAAAAGTTTTTGAAAGTATTTAAGTTTTTAAATCTATAAATTTAATAAGTATTTAGTATTACATACAAGTGATATCGATAGTTCTATATAAAGAAGTTTTTTTTAAATGATTCTTCAAAATTACTTGCTACTATTTTTCTTGGTATCTATATAAAAAATATAAAGGGACATGCAACACATATTTACTTATCATAACAAGACAATACACTAAGATAAAGTAATTTATATTTATTTGATTTGAAATGTGTATAGTTTAGTTAATGTTTTAAATTAATATAAATAAGTATTATGTGTTCCTTGTGTTGCAGCCAAACAATTGAGTCCGATAAATAATCAAGATGCTGAATTTGCGTACGGAGCAGGTCAAATTGATCCATTGAAAGCTTTAAATCCCGGCTTAATATATGATGCTGGAAAAATGGACTACATAAGATTCATATGTCAACTAGGCTACAATAAGTCCGTTATAAAACAACTCACTGAAAATTCAAGGAGTTGTTCCAATATATCATATATATCTGCCCGGGATTTAAATTATCCATCGTTTGCTTTAAAAGCATCAAATCCGCACAACATCAGAGGGACCTTCGAACGAACGGTAACAAATATTGGATCACCAACATCCACATATAGAGCATTTCTTTCAGTTCCTAATGGACTAATCATCTCAGTAAAGCCCGATGTTTTGTCTTTCACATCAATAGGAGAAAGGCAAACATACATTCTTACAATAGATGGATCCATTAAAGAACCCATTAGTTCTGCTTCTCTAATTTGGGATGACGGTGAACATCAAGTGAGGAGCCCCATTGTTTATGATATCGAGCCGAAAAAGTTAGAAATGCTCCATATTTTAATGTTCGTGCTGTTGTTATTATTGCTGCTGTCTTTGTAATTATGTTGATTTTCATTTTCATTTTAGTTAAGTGTAGGCACTTGTGTTTAGCAGCTTTGTATCAATTTTATTTGTCCCGTAGGGCGAGCCCACAGCGTAGTCAGGGGGTTGAACTGCAACCCATCAACGTTGTAAATCCACAATTAACAATGTAATCCATACTTTATTTTGTTTGCACCCCTAAATTTTGTGAGTCTACATCCAGTGCTATCGCGTATTAGCTTTCAATTCTTCATTCAAATCATCACAGTAAAGTATACACGATAGTCAGACACTACGCCAAATTTAAGTTTTAGCAGCACCCCTACTAAAGCGCTTCTAGTAGAAAGCGCTGTTATAGGTTGCACTAAAAACAAAATAAAAAAACACGCTAAAAAAGCGCTCTTAAAGGGGGGGGTAATGAAAGCGCTTTTCAAAAGCGCTCTTATAGGGGGGGTATGAAAGCGCTTTCTAAAAGCGCTCTTAAAGGGGGGGGGGGGGGGGGGGGTATGACAGCGCTTTTTAGAAGCGCTCTTACAGAATGGGCTACGAAAGCGCTTTCTAAAAGAGGTACATTTAAAGTGTTAATAATTAATCTGAATCTAAATCTGCATGATTTTATATTTTACCTAACTTATATGATTTTTAGGCATCCGGTCGGGAGTCACAACAAGTGACGCAGCAAGTTCGTACCGTACCACCCACTGGTCCTCCGAAGCCAGCGGGAAAAAAAGGCGGTGCTTTTGTGCCTCGGTACCGGTCGACGCTCGCAACAATGGTTGATATGTCCGATTTGAAGGATGGTGCTTTACGTGAAATCGTTATGGATGAGAGTGTCTTCGGTATTGATTTCAAGTCACTTATTACACTTGATGACTTGGAGGAGATTTTTAAGCATGATCAACTAGGCGTCAATAACATGCACTCATACATCCGGTAATATTCCCTCATCCGATATATTATTTAATTAGTCCCACAATATAATTTATTTACACATTTCAATGAAAATAATCTAATGTTTATTATGTTTTTATTTAAGGTTGTTGTATGACAGAGTGTTGCGCGGGACTCCGTTGTCTAACAGATTCTGTTTCGTGTCTTCCGCCCACTGCAGCGGAATGGCAATTGCTTCGGAACGGGAATCAGTTAGACAGCGATTAGTCGATAGATTCATGTCCACCGACAATACAGAATGTCTGCATCTTTGGGCGTATAATACCCGACCAGTAGGGTTAGTTTCTCATTCTTTGTTCTTCTAATCTCTGTTACTTTTGTGTATAGCAAAATTTTCATATAACCTATTGTTTTTATTTATAGAGCACACTGGTTGCTGCTTGCTATCAACCCTATAAGGGAAGTCGTGTATTATCTGAATTCGGTAAATGGTGAATGGACCAATTATCCGGCCATGAAGGACATCGTTGATTTGTAAGTGGGATCGTTCTAAATATATATTCGTGTATATTTATATATATATTTACTTATTTGTGGGATTGATCTAAACATATGCTTTTATATGTTTGTTAATTAGATCAATATAAGTGTTCCGAAGTCAACGGGACGCACAGGTATCCCGAACTAAATCTAACAACATTACTTGGATCCAAGTGCAGGTACATTATTTTTCACAATGTTGCTTATAATATATTTATGCTACTTGATAAAACAATGCACAACTATAGAATCTTATTTGTTTTTCTATGTAGTGTCCGCAACAGCGAAACAGTTACGATTGCGGATACTTTGTATTGAGGTTTATGAAAGAAATCCTTCAGGCAAATCAATTAGAGATTCCGCTCACGGTATGAATTTATAACTTAAGATAATTTCATATAATTTATTACATTTAACTAAATGTATCATTCATATTTTGTTTTTGTTTTGTAGTACCTTGACGAATTCCATGCCGCTGGATACCCGAAACTTAAGTTGGAAGAAATAAAAGAGGATTTGTGTCATTTTTATATTAAGCGCTTTTTCATGTAGGATTTGTGTCGAATTGAACTATAATATTATTGATGTTGTAATGATGTATATATATAATTTTGGATATTATAATGGTATTATATTAGTATATATATATTGTCTTACTGATGGCTGAAATAATATCGTCGAAAATAAATTACAGGTCGAAAATATTACAGGCTGAAAACATATTACAGGTCGAAAATATTACAGGTCGACTGGGAGGATTAAATTACAGGCTGCAGATTAAAATACCTCATTTAGCAACGAAAGCGCTTTTAAAAAGCGCTCTTAAAGGCCCACCTACTAAAGCGCTTCTTTGTAAAAGCGCTGCCAAAGATTAATAAAAAAGCAAAAAAAAAAAAAAAAAGCAACATACTAAAGCGCTTTTGTAAAAGCGCTCTTATAGGGTGGGCTTTAAGAGCGCTTTTTCCAGAAAAAGCGCTCTTAAAGCCCACCCTATAAGAGCGCTTTTCCAAAAGCGCTTTAGTATGTTGCGTTTTTTTTTTATTTTTTACTCTCACAGGGGGGCCTATCACAGCGCTTTTCTGGAAAAAGCGCACTTAAAGGGGGGCCTACCAGAGCGCTTTTTTCTGAAAAGCGCTCTTAAAGGGGGGCCTACAAGAGCGCTTTTTCCAGAAAAGCGCTCTTATAGGGGGGGCCTACCAGAGCGCTTTTGTTAGCTACGCCAGCGCCAACTTTCACAGCGCTTTTAAGCGCTTTTAAAGGCTATAAAAAGCGCTTTCGTAGGTCTTTTATGGCGTAGTGAGAGCATCCAGAGTTAAAAGGATACAACATAGACTTCCTACCTCTAATAAATAAATAAAAATAAATTGAAAATTAAAAATGTTTTATAAAATGACACGACCAAGATTCGAGCTTGGTACTATTGGTTTACTCAACTATTGATACAACCTACAATTAAGATTAGGTAGTTGAAAAAAAAATTTAAATAACTATGTTTAATAAAAAAATACAGAAAAAACCATGTTTTCGAGGTATTTACCAAACTGTCTAGGTTTGGGATTTCAGTTAACTGAATGCGCCAAATGAAATGGCGTATAGGTGTTAAATAGGGATGCATGCGCCAAATGAAATGGCTAACCCTAAAATTCCTAAAGCTTGCGCCAAATGGAATGGCGCATAAGTCTAGGGTTTTGCCCTAGATGCCAAACCATTTGGCGCCTAAGTGCACTACTATTTTTTTTAAAATTTTTTTTTCATTTTTTTTAATTTATTTTAATTAAGATTTATGAAAATATTTATTTTTAAAAATCCTATTATATTTTTATTTGTTAAGATATATACATAAAAAAATTTGTAAAATATTTTTTTCGTCTTAAAAATGTAAAGCAGAAAACGAAAATCGAAATTGTAACAGATTAATGAAAATACAGATTAATGATACAACAACATCGATTACAATATAATTAAAAAACTAAACATCGGTTACAAATAATTTGAGAAACGATACAACAGATTAATGAAAATACAACAACATGATCAATGACGTCCATCACCAAGATAGCCATCCGTTCCGCAACCTGGTCTTATAATGGGACGTTTACCGCGATCGTTGATTCCGCCGCGAATATTGACACCGCCTCTTGCCCTAGCTCTAACCCTACCCCTGCCCCTTTGTGCTTCTTGTTGGGTTTGTGTCACGGGGCCTGGTACTGGGATGTCGCGTGGATCGCTGTCTATGAATTCGTCGACGCCCCCATAATTATCCGGAAAACCGCTGTTGTAAAGTCGGCTACCCATTCCCTCAAATGTGTTTAGTCGTGGTGGTGGTGTGGGTTGGGAAAAGACTTCGGGTTCATAGCATCCAGCAGCACTAGAACTACCTTGATTAAAGCCGAATTGGTTTGAAGGTGTTGCGAAGCCGGAGGGGGTGCCACGGTAAGAGGATTCACCATGAGGACCATCGTCGGGACTAAGATGAAGGCTAGATGAACCGGGAGTTAGGTTTTGGCCGAATCCCCTTGTGGACCCTGCAAATGCTCCAAATCCGAATGGTTGTGAATGGGTCTGATATTGGTCCGAGGAATGATGGTGGTCTTCATACTCTTGTAATGGTTGAGATTGGGATTGGAAAATATTTGATTGGCGGAAGTTGCGTGCGGAACGGGATGGAGTACTGAATAGATTTTGTTGTTGTTGCTGGAGTTGTTGTTGTTCCTGGAGTTGTTGTTGTTGTTGCTGTTGTAGGAGTTGTTGTTGGCGTTGTTGTAGGCGTTGTTGTTGTCGTTGTTGTTGTCGTTGTTCTTGCCGGAGTTGTTGTTGTTGTTCTTGTTGTTGTTGTTGTTGTTCCTCTTCCGGTTGTTGTTGTTGTGGCAAGATGTAGTTCTGTGCACGGGGATCAATTAAATAGAACGGAGCTGCAAGAAACAAGTTAGGGGATGTGGCTGTACGATACCAACTCATGTATTCAGGAGAAGGTTTCATTTCATGGTCACTAACGGGGAAGTTCAGGACATACTGGCGACGGTCCTTCCACATCTGGCGATGATCGGGTGCAAAATCCTTCCAGTGTTGGTGTGTCCATTGATGGTTAACTCTTCTGAGGTGCCACACTCCCAAGTCAACTGGAGGGTCGGGTATCCGTTGACGCATCCCAAACTGAAGCATTACCCGGTCACTTTGATGCATTTCTATGATGTTGTACTGGATTAAGCAACACTCTGTCGTCCAAATTTCTGCATCCTGAGCTCTAGGCTCATACTCGCACTCGAGATACGGTCGCCATATGAACTGCATGCATGAGAGTTATACATTACTTCGGGAAAAATTATTTATGGAAAATACTTAAAAAAAAGTAGAAAAGAATTAGAGATAATACTTGTTGGGGTCCAAGGTGATCAATTAGCGTGCGGTACATTGTGATATTTGACCGCGGATTACGTGTGAAGTCCATTTTTTTCACACAATATCTACAACAAAAATATTATGATTTAGTTAGAATGGAGTAGAATGTGTAAGGAGAAAATGGTATACTAAAAACTTACCTCAAGGCATACGGAAAGTCCCAACTTCCATTGTTAATCGGGGCCAGTATTGGCATCCTCCACCACCCCCACACCTGCACCAACAGGGCGCATCCATAGAATGTGCAGGAATCAGCAATTGCGTTTTTGCATAGTGATTGGTACACGGTAGCCAGAACTGTAGACCCCCAGCTGTACAGACCAACTCTACTAAAATCCATTAGCAAACGAAGATACATAAAGTTAACAGTGTTACCAGTGCTATCTGGGAACAAAACGTTTCCAATAAGCAATAGTAAGTAACACCTAGTTTTCTGCAGTATGGTCTCTTGGGGAGACGCATCATTCAAGTGAAATTTTTTATAATAATACTTTAACCTCTTAAGGTTAACACCTTGCCCCCTAGCACCAACGGTTCCATCTATCAAGTCTATCCCAATTGCCTCAAGGCATAAGGAATTCGCCTGCATAACACAGCCATTAATTGCCTTACCGTCAACAGGAAGGCCAAGTAGCATATGAACATCTTCAAGGGTGATGGTGCACTCCCCTGTTGGAAGATGGAAGGTGTGTGTCTCTGGCCTCCAGCGTTCTAGCAAAGCAAGAACAAACTTGTGGTCAATAGAAGACTCGGCTATCCTGCTAATCGGACCGAAACCAGCAACGTTCAGGTATGGCATAATGCGGTCGTCCGGAGCGATGGTAGCGTGACTACGAGTGCGAAAACGTTGAGCGTTCTGAAAAGAGTAAGTATGCCAAAAAAAATCAGTTAGTTGATCAGGGACAGTTGCATGATTTTAAAGTAATACTAATATACTTACATAGGTAGCGATGTTCTGGGGGGTTCCACTGTGTGTTTCGCCCATTGTTAGGAGAGACATGGTTGAAGGATGTAAATTCGTAAGCTGATTGCAAAAGGATTGTTGTTAGAGTAGGTGAGTGATAATGGTGAGGTTTCTCCAGAATTCTAAGTGCTTTATATATTCATGAGGCAAAAAACGGTAACATCCTGCATGTTGGACATGTCAACACATCCATAAGTGCTAGGTGTTGCTTCTGCAGAAATTGTTGGCATGCATGCAGTCAAACTTTCGGTGGCAAGGCATGGTGTCATGCATGCAGCTCAGATCTAGGTGACAGCTCGGGTAGCATGCATGCAGGAGTAGGAGGAATCCTGGCAGGAATCTTATCAGGAATCGTATCAGAAATTTTTGCAGGCGCATGCTGGTTAACAGTAACTCCTTTCATGAATCGTTTCAGCAATTGCTGCAGGCCCATGCTAGTTAACAGTAACTGCTTTCAGACGCATGCAGGTGGGGACCATGTGGGATTAGGAGTGGTCCACACCAACAACATATGCGCCATTCCATTTGGCTTTTTTTTTTAAATCCTTCTTATGCGCCAAATGAAATGGCGACTTACAGGAAGCAAAAAACACTAATGCGCCAAATGGAATGGTGCATTAGAAGGAACCTTTTTTTTTTTCAAAATTAGGGTTTTCGTTTTTGGACCTGCATGCAAAACCCTAGATGAAACCCTAATGAAGAAATGGACCTAAGGCAAGACGTCCATGCCTCTATAAATTAGGGTTTCGTGCGCATCAGTACCCACACTGAAAAATGAGATCTCGAATAAGGCCAGATAGCTCGCACCGGACTTCTGAGCCTCCACCACCTGTGAGGCGTCTGGTCTATCAACCGGACGTTCGTAGAAGGAACGGATACGTTATCTACTCTGCCGTCAAACCTCCAATGCAGGTGATATTTTGGAATATCCAAACCATGGACCAGCTTAAGAGAAACATCCTTAGGTTTTTGGACGGGGAGTGTAGTCAAGGCGAACAAATCAGATTTATCAAGAGACTTCGAACAAGGGGAGGTGTTTTTCTCGAAAGGCAACGTTGGTGGGAGACTATGGAAGACGACATCCAATGCCCTCTAATGATGGAGGACAGAGAAGACATTGTTTTAACCGTTGTTATATCCTAGACGCTACAGTTTCTATATCATTTCAGTAACTTCTGTACCGTTCAATTAAATGCTCTTAGCATATCTGTACCTTTCAATTAAATGTTGTTAACATATTTCAATGAAATGATATTTTATTGTTACAAAGTTTCCAATTATTATTTAAGTTATTAATAATTAACAATAAAATTTCCCTCTGCCTTGCACCCGCTATAAATAGAAGTGTGTGTGTGGAGTTGAAGTACTAACTCTTCTTTCAATCATAGTGTAAATACTTAAAAATGAACTCAGTTTGGGTTGTGGTCTTCTTTGAGGAAGGTAGTCACATGCGGCTTTGCCTTAACCCTCACTGGAATTTCTAGAGAATTGTTAGAGCCATCAACACTGGGTTTCGTCAACTAGATGGTCCAACCAGAAAAGTTAAACAGCTAGATTACCGATGTCCATACATTACGTTGACGGATAATAACCCTGAAGGACCGTACATGTATTATTGGGATCGTGTGAAAGACGATGTGGACGTGGATCTAATGTTTTGGACACACAGTGGAGAAGTTAACCGAGGCGTTGAAGATCCCCTTGTTATTGCAGTGACACTTGAGTAGTTTAGATTAACTGTTGTTTAATTTGTTGCAAAGAGTGAGCGTGTACTACCAGTTGTTCTGTGTTCTTTTCTCTTCTTTTCTATTCTGCAACTTAACATCGTGATTTACCGATGGTTTTGTGTTGTCAACGCAGGGTCATTGAATTAAAATAAATGTGGTTGTTGTGTTAGTTGTTTTCGTCTGGACAATATTTACCCTAGCGGATGTGTACAATAATTAACATACATATAATTGGTAATTTATATACGTAATTATTAACTATATTTATAATTAGTAATATATATTATTAAAATACATATAATTATTAATTACAATATTTACATTTATTAAATAAAATATATATACGTAATTATTATTTAAAATATATATACATCATTATTATTTATATATAAACAGACCTAGATCAGTGTGTCTGTCTTTTGTAATCAATTCGGAATCTGGTGGCAGACATAGATCAGTGTGTCTGTCTTGTATAATCAATTCGGAATCTGGTGGCAGACCTAGATCAGTGTGTCTTATCAGGAATCCTTTCAGACGCGTGATGGGGTACAGGACATAGATCAACGTGTCTATGTGTTGAGATAATGCAAGGACGTAAGAAGCACAATTTATAAGACATCCAATATATACTAAACATTACAACTCACACCAACAATTTTACCTAATCTGACTTGAGCTTACAACACCCACACACTTTCCCCTTCAAAATGACTTCATCTACCCAGTACCTTGTGCATGCCCATCTAAACGGTGAGACTTACTCTCATGAGATAGCCGTTTTTGTGATGATAAACACTCACGTTGTACCATTGTTGTTGAGCAAAAGAGCAACATTTTCATACTTCATTCAGCGACTATACTCTAAGATTGCAATGGGTCCTATTGCAAGCATTTTTTACCAATGTCCCTCTTTCAATGAAGACAACACCGTCAAGTTTTACGAGATGGAGATTGCCACTGACGAAGACTTGCAAGATATGTTTACCACCCACGAATACTCTGGGTTGGATTCCATCGAGTTGTACATTACTCTTCAGGTTGAGACACAAGAAACTCATGTTGTCCAGTCACAAGTTATTGACCCACCAATCAACGAGCAAGACGAGGTTGACGTCATAGACGAGGAAGAAGATGATATGGAAACTGAATTTGACGACATGGTCAACGAGGAATCCGACGACGAGCAACAAACGTTGGTGCCTCCAGCTCATGCGTACGCACCTCCAGCACATATGAGTAACTTGAACCTGCAAGGTGACGAACCATCATCTGACATCTTCTTCACACCCTACATCCAAAATGACGAAGAATTAAAGGAAGGAGACAAGTTTCCTTCTAAGGAGGCTTGTCTGAGAAGAATAAAAAAATGGCACATGGCGAACAACGTTGATTTTGAAGTAGACCGTTCAAACCTCGAACGGTATGTAATCACTTGTAAAAATCCAGAGTGCGGGTTCAGACTGTTGGCTTCTTATAGGAAGAGAAGTAATGCATGGAAAATAGGGTCGATTACGCAGAAACACACGTGTGTCAACCCTAACAATTCCCAGGATCATACAAAACTCAGTGCCGATCTTATATGTCAGGAGATCTTGCCTCTCATAAGCTCTGATCCGTCTCTGAAGGTTAAAAATATAATATCACACATCGTTACAACCTTCAACTACACTCCATCTTACAGAAAGGCGTGGGTTGCAAAAACAAAGGCAATTGAGACAGTCTACGGCAACTGGGAGGAGTCATACAAAATTCTTCCCCGATACCTCAATGCGCTACATAGTTACGCACCTGGCACTGTTACTATTCTAGAGACACTGCCCGCGCATGCCCCGGATGGAAACCCTGTCCAAGGAAACGGAATATTCCATCGGCTTTTTTGGGCATTCAAACCTTGCGTCCGAGGTTCTGCACACTGTAAACCCATACTTCAAATTGATGGGGCATGGTTATACGGCAAATACAAAGGAACCATGCTCATGGCGGTTGCACAAGACGGGAACAGCAACATATTTCCAGTGGCATTTGCTATCGTCGAAGGTGAAACTGCGGCGGCTTGGAGTTTCTTTCTAAGGAACCTCCGAGAACATGTTGCTCCCCAGCCTGACATATGTTTAATCTCTGATAGGCACGCTTCCATAGAGAGTGCTTACAATAATCCAGCGAACAAATGGCATGACCCCCCTTCAAAACACGTCTATTGTATTCGCCACATCGCCCAAAACTTCATGCGGGAGATCAAGGACAGACATCTAAGAAAGGCCCTAGTCAATGCTGGTTATGCATTGACCCAACCCACATTCCAGCATTATCGGAGTGAGATTGTAATGACAAATCCAGAGGCAGGTACATGGGTAGATAATCTTTCCAGGGACAAATGGACAAGGGCTTACGACAATGGCGTGCGATGGGGCCATATGACAACCAATCTCGTGGAATCCATGAATGGCGTTTTCAAAGGCATTCGTAACCTTCCAATCATAGCACTGGTGGAGGCCACATACTTTAGGATGGCTTCACTCTTCTCAACAAGAGGCAGGAGATGGGGTGATGTTAGGCAAGCTGGTCAACTATTAAGTGATAGTTGCATGAAATTTATGCAACAACAATCGGCAAAAGCAAACACTCACCAAGTAACTTCTTTCGACCGATTCAATCGCACGTTCAGTTTGCGCGAAACAATTGACCACAATGAGGGACTGCCAAGGCAACAATTTAGGGTTCTTCTTGACGAAGATTGGTGCGACTGTGGAAGGTTTCAAGCTTTTCGTATGCCTTGCTCACACGTCATAGCTGCATGTGCGTATGCCCACCGCGACGCTATATCACTACTGTCTCCGATTTACAAGACTCAGACATTGCTCAGAGTTTACAGTGTTGCGTTTCCTGTGGTGGCCAAGGAGGATTACTGGCCTGAGTATGATGGAGAGGTAGTTTGGCACAACGACGCAATGCGGCGAAAGAAAAAAGGGCGTCCCAATAGTACACGGATTAGAACCGAAATGGACGTCCACGACAAAATGGAACGAAAATGCAGCATTTGCCGTCAGGTGGGGCACAATATAAAAAGATGCCCTAATCGTGGCTCGACCTCGTCGCAAGTTTAGTATAATCTGTATTTTTTTTAATGCAATGTATCAGTTTCGCTTACCACCTCTTGTAACCGTTCATCGGTCTTTCATCAATAAATTGAGCTTTAGTAAAAAACCGATATCGATAACGCATACATTATATAGGGTTACTAAAAATTTTACGAACTCGATTTCTCAGACATTTTTACGAAAATAAAATACCGGAATAAAAAACGGTGCGCGAATATACCCAAAGGGGTTTTTTTTTTTAAAAAAAATAACCCAACACATAGGAGCCATATGAAATGGCGCCTATGTGTTGAATGATGCACTCATGCGCCATTTGAAATGGCTATATTTCTTTTGCCCTAATTTTTGTGTGTTTGCGCCAAATGGTTTGGCTTGCAACACATGAATGCGCCATTTCATTTGGCGCATCCACTTTCCCGGGGTCCCAAACCTAGACAGTTTGGTAAATACCCTGAAAACATGGTTTTTTCGTATTTTTTTTATTAAACCTAGTTATTTAAATTTTTTTTTCGTAAAATCAAAACTATTTTGAAACCGGTTTTAAAGTGGTTATAAATTTTAAACTGATTTTTATGACAAATAGTATGGTTTATAAACCAAAACCATATAAATGAATTGGTTTATATTAACTGGTTACCATGGATACCTCTATTTGGTCTCTTGAATTATATATTTTTTAAATATTAACATTCAATAATTAATTCTATAACAAAATGTTAAGATTATTCGAGCTTTAATGTTCTTTGTTAAAGTGCGAGATACATAAATGGCTTATACAAGAAACTACATCAATATTGACCACAATATCTATTAACCTTTATCGAATTACATTTATAACTACTTTCTAAAGGTAAAATTGAAATCAGATATTGATCATGCATTTTAAATAAAAACTTTATTAAATTCAAAACTTCACTGAATCACATTGTAAAAGCAAAATTTTATTAAGTTACATGGTAATAAACCTACACCTATTTTAAATTAGGCTCACATTGATAACTTATATTTATAAACTACATATTTATAACAACAAATATTCAGCTAAAATTTATCCACACCTTTAAGAGATGTGCCAAGACTTTGATGAATAAACACAACAGCAATAACATTAAATCTTTCAATATCAAAATAATATTAAACATTTAATCTCAACAACAACAACACTACAACAAAATCTTCAATCTCAATAACAACAACATTAAACCTTTCACTTATTCTTAAAAAACAACATAAATCTTTCAATCTAAATAACAACAACATTAAATTTTTGACTTATCTCAACAAAAACAAACACAAAACCTTCGATTTCCATTCATAGAAAAAAAAAATAAAGTAAAGCATTTATTTATTTATCTATGCACTCTATAAAAAAAATTCAACATATTTAATAACTTGAATTGTATTGAAAAATAACATTATTGATTTTCCAAAATGTACCAAAATTATTTTTTGAGAGAAATATATTACTAACTAAACTTCATTGATAGCTACAGTTATTCGTTCAAATATTATGTCCAATTTTTTCATAATAGTTTTATATATATTCTCTATCTTTTAGATACAAAAATAAAATTATAAAATTCAGTTGGAAGAATGAGATATTTATTTGGTTAATGAATTTATGTATTTAAAAACAGTAATCTATATAAACAGTATCCCTCGTGCATCACATGGTATAGACAGAAATGTAATATTACATTGACGCTAAAGATACTATCAAGAAACGTCCACATTAGTCAGTGATCATGGCATGCTTTTTTTTTTTTATACTGTTTAAGTTGAAAGTGACACATTAACCTTACTTTAAATTTTGAAACTTGTACCGTTTAACAATATAAAAAATATTTATATTTATTTAAGAAAAGTACTAGTATGTGATATTGTTAAGTGCACTTTGGTTTACTGTCTGTTCAGCATGTAGCCAAATTTGGAGCTTAATTATAGATTGATTTGGTTTAGACGTGGAAAGAGATCAGGCTTCTTTAGTAGATCATTTTTATTGCTTTTGTAATTTGGTGGTGTAAAGTCTAAGGGTAGTTTTTGTGTTGTGTTTGGTTTGCGTGTGTTAGGTTATTTGGATAAATATGAATAATGTTTTATTTTAACGAGGTTTTCTGGTAGTTAATGATATATTCAGGAAGGCCAAATGTCCTAGTCGTGGAACAACCTCAACGCATGTTTAGTTGTATGCCCTAGGACAATTATTGTGTAACAACTTTGTAACAATTATTGTGTAACAACTTTATTTTGGAACCAAATGTATGGTTGGGGGGTATAAAGGAGGTATTGAACGGAGTGGAATTTTTGGATTACGGAGTCTTACAAGATAAGGTGAAAAATGTTAATCATAGGGTGAAGATAAACATAATTTGGATTGCTATCATTTGGTGCATTTGGTTTATGCGAAACTCCATTATCTTCAAGGGGAAAGTTTTTTGCTATGATGTGGTTTGTTCCAATATCATCTTCCTTTCATGGAGATGGTTGTCTTTTGGTTATCCTAAGTTCAATGCCACTTACTATGAATGGTTTAAACTTCCTTTATCTTGTTCAAACGCTATTTAGCGTCTCTTTGTAAGGGTTGCACCCCTAGTGCGAGCTTTATAATGAAATGCTTATTAAAAAAAAAACTTTATTTAATGAACTTTGTTTTACATTACTACGTACATATATCTTGGTCTGTCTTCACATCAGCCATGTCCATCACTCTTAATAATCGGCAGACAGAAAAATTGGAGATAAAATCGATAAACGGAACATAAAAATGTGTGCGAAATGAAAGGAAATGAGGTATTTTTTCCAAAAAAAAAACCCTAACGTATCGGAGCCATTCGAAATGGTTCATATGTGTAAACACTTATACATAGGCGAAATGTGAAATGGCTAACCTAATTTTTGTTGGTCATAGGCTTCATTTCAAATGGCGCATGCTCCCTTTTTTTGACTGTTGACGCCATCTGGTATGACGCATACTCCAGAGTGTGCTTCCAAACCTAGATACTTTGGTAAATTTCCCCAAAACACGATTTTTTTAATAATTTTTTTAAAAGGTGGTTATTTAAATTTTTTTTTCCAAAATTCAAATGGACTAAAAATGTCCAAAACCCGCACATGTTGTAGGATAACTACACAAGTCCACATTCCTAACTCATTAAAAAAAATAATTTAAATTACTTTTTGTTTAAAAAAGTTTATTTCATTTATAAAATATAAAAATAGAAATATCCATCATCCAAATAGACCACTTGAATTTATCAATTAACCCGTTTATAATAATGAATTCGATTTTGTTTAAAATTTTCAATATGAAACAAAAGAAGAAAAACATAGCACAATGATAGACAGCTATGTGATGTGATATTTTTATTAACAATCAGATTCCATTTGCTTTATAAGAAGACAACATCTTAACTCTCCCACAACACCACCATCATCACAAACAACCCCATTTTGTGAATTTTCTTCAGCTATTCTTTATTTCCCAGAACTACTTTCCTTCCTGTTTTTCTTTCTCTCAAGCGCATACAGCTTTTCTCAAGGATACTTTTCACATTAAGGATTTCCCGGTAAAGCTCTCTCTTTACACTTAAAATTTCGAAGTTATGGATCTAAGTTTTCTGTTTCAGAGACTGTTACTTAACTATTTATTCATCATCATATACTAGAATAATATTTAAAATTATTCTTTTTAATTAATTATCTTAAGCTTTAATTATATCCATTTTTGTTTTATTTTTTTTACAGGTTCATTATGTGGCCAAGAGTGATTATTACTTTTACAACTTTCTATCATATAAACTTATCATTTATCATTTACTAGATTGATGGTAAATGATATACTTTATTATTTGGTTAAGCAATTATGATTTCATTGATTAAACAAAGGTAAGATCTTCGTTACAAACAAATTAAAACATTACCCTATTCGAATTATACTTATATTTTGTTCAAATTTAAATAAATTATTTCTTAAATTCTTGGTTCACGTTATACTTATATTTTGTTCAAATTTAGATTAAAATTTAATTTCTAACAGTAAAATTAATACTAAATATATAAAATTAGTTCTAAGTGATAATGATAAAAATAATAGATTTTTTTAAATAACAACTGAATTTGATCTGGCTACTATTTAAAAACCATATATATCTTAAAATAGACAATACAAATTAACAATGATGTATAAAGTTGATAGGTGAATAAAATTTACTTAATATATGTTAAGTTAATCTTAATAATTTTGTGTGTGTTGTAGCTAAAGAGATGAGTCCTGAAAACAAGAGAGACGCTGAGTTTGGTTATGGAGTGGGTGAAGTTGATTCCTCAATGCTTTGCATCCTGGCTTAATATATGACACTAAGTAAGAGGATTATATTAAACTTTTATGCGGACATGGCTTCACTACAACCGCTCTACAATCAATCACAGGAGATAATAGCAATTGCTCGAAAATAACTCCTACATCAGCAACAAATTTGAACTAGCGAGCAGCTGCTTTAAAATTTACACATCCTAAACAACATGTTTGTGTGAGGAAGATTTCATAGGACTGTCATCAATGTTGGAACATCTGTCTCTACTTATAGAGCAATTGTGACAGCGCCTAAAAGATTACACATATGTTGTCATTATTGATGGAGTATTGAAGAAATCTATTGAGTCAACTTCTCTACATTAGGTTGATGGAAATTTTAAAGTGAGAAGTTCAATAGTGCTTTTCAACGAACGAGTCGAGAAAGTCGCAACATCTCCAAGTTTCTATCATCGAAATAGTTCTTTTCAACGAAGGAGTCGAGAAAGTCGCAACACCTCCAAATTTTTGTCATCAAAATAGTTCTTTTCAACAAACGAGTCGAGAAAATCACAACACCTCCAAATTTCTATCATTATTATTTATTGTTGTTGTTATTTTTAGTTTTTTATTTTTATTTTTTCTATAATTATATTGCTAGATATTTATAGAGCATTAAAGAAATGTAAAAGTAAATATTTATATTAGTATAAAATAAATGATATATTTTCAATAAATTAAAATCTCTCACGTATGTATGAAAGTGGAAAAAAAAAGTATGTTTTTTGTCAAAATAATTTTGCAATGGTATCACAACATGGAGGTCTTTAAATTAATATGAATCTAGTAAGGATAAAAAAGACTGGAATGCAAAGATTAGAAGTATAAAGTTTAACTCAGAAATTATTACAGCTTATAAGCTTTTTTAAAGCAAAAACAAGTGTAAAGACCTCCATGTTAGAATCATTTGGATCCCAGATAGAAGGCAATAAAGAGGTATTCGGAAGGCGTAAGGAAGGCATGCGTAATTTTGTAGAAAACAAATATTCCATCTAAGATCTATATTTTTTTGTTTGAAGTTCATTTTGGGCTGGTTGCCATCGTGAGACAAATTGGGAAAAAGCGGTGTGATTCAAGGAAATCAAAATGTAATTTGTGTGCTTTGTTGCCATTAAAGATAAAGTCATTCACATCTTGAATTTTCATAGTCTTTTGCAAAAGTAATATGGTGTATGGTTTGTGATTGGCTTGATATCTCATTATTGGAAGGAGTAATCGGAATTGAACATTTAAGCGAATATGAGAGAAAGAAAATTGAAGATATTGAAAGAGATGTTTTGGTAAGTGACCCTTTGAGGGAATTGGTTAATGAGAAAATATATTCTTTTTAACCAAGCAACATGTGATGTTTGGAGATGTTGGATCGAATTAAAAGGTTATTATGGGATTGGTTCATGTTTAGAAATAAATTTAAGCCCGAATTTCTACTTGTAAACTTCAAATTCAAATCTTTTACCATGTATTTAAATTAATTAATCTCTATTTGTTTGTATTGGGATTCAGTGCTTATTTGCAAGCGTATAACCAAATGAGTTTATGCATAGTCACTAGAGAAAGAGTGTGGAGAGAGCATAGAGTTTCGGGTGGACGAAGGTGGGGGATGGAGAGGCAAAAATAAAAACTTCAAGGGGCGGTGGGATCTTGCAAATGGCGGTGATCGGAGGAAGAAGATTGACAGTTTAAAATCTTCTTTCTTTTTCACTTATTTCTCTAATAAGATGTCAACTAGGGATTTATATGAGGTTTTCTAAGATTATGGATCGGTGGATGAAGTCATTATTCTTGGTCGTAGACCTAAGAAGGGTAACAAATTCGGTTTTGTTCGTTTTTTCAATGTTGCTGATGAAGATAGGCTGGTTATAAAGCTTAATAACATTTTTCTAGGCAATCAGAAACTGTTCGTGAATATTCCTCGTTTCCAGAGGGAATGGAAACGGTTTGGTTCGTCGATGGGAAAGCTAAGCTTGGTACTCCGTCAGGTTCAAATGTTACAATTCGTAAGTGCTAAGTGGTAACAGAAGGAAGGTCTTTTTCAGAGGTTTGTGAATCGCCTATGCCTCTGTTGGGGCCTATGATGTGGAAGTTGGCATGTCTTATAACATTCAAGACATCTTTGACATGGAAGGTTTTTTTAACATCAGAATTACTCCGCTTGGTGAAAACTTGTGTCTTCTTAGGGGAAAAATTGAGGGAGTTGTGGAAGAACTTTTGGACAGTTATTCTCAGTGGCTGTTGTGGTGGTCGTTTTCTTTTACCTCCCCGTTTCACTTGGGAGGACGGCACGCTAAACCCTTCACGCGAAATTTGGAAGGAGAATGCGCCCGTGGTGGGATGAATTTTGTTTCAGTTCTTCCTACGATATCACACGAACTTTCTTATTTGTCCTACGAGTAGGAAAGGGGAAAAAAGATCTCAACTAAACCCTAGGAGTTTGCTAAGTGTGGGGATTTACACCTAGACTAGAAATTCTGGAGTCCGGGAGGTCGGTTATACATAGGGAAGTGTTTAAACACCCTACATATCTGTAGTACTCTACAGGAACCTTCTCTGTGTCATTTGTGTTTGTGTTTATTGCTAATGATTGGGAAAGTTTCTCCTTTGTGTTAGGAGAGAGAATTAAATTGATTTTAAAAGACAGACAGACAGACAAACTGACTATTTTTGGTATTTTATTAGCTCGCTGAGATTCCTTGTGAACCTCATGCCTACATATCCCTAGTGGAAGTCAGAGCTTAATGTAGTTCGGGGAACTAACTAGGGAAATTAATTATTTTTTGGTGCCTTGCTTGAAGCTCAAGGTTGAAGCTTGGAATTAAATCTCTGTTTACAGTAAAGAGACATGAAATTATCTCTACAGAGAGGTATTAGTACTATTCTACCACAAACATTTAAAGGAGTGACAGAATAACTGAATTCATTTCATTCAAGAGGGGGACCTTACTTGTGTATGTGCAAGTATACCAGTCAAATGCCTCTTAAATGAAAGAAAGATGCTCATCCAAATTAGGGAAAGTTACCACATGTCTGGGTTTTACTGCCAGCTCATGCCTTTCAAAATCCTAAATGGGAGACTTGATTAAAATTGAAATGAAATGTTTGTTTGTTTGAATGTGGTAGAGTAGTAAAAATATCTCTCTATGGAGATAAGCTATGTCTATCTACTGTATAAAAGATTTGACTTTTAGCTGGCTTGTATGAGGCCCAAGCTTGAGGCTTTTTTGATTGATTAATTAATATTATTGACTCTGGGAGATGACTCCACTGGGGATTAATTACAGGGTATTTTAGTGTTCTGTACAAAGCCCAGAATTGAGGCTGACTCTATTTAGGGAGACTCTATTTGTGTGCCTTGTACAAAGCCCAAGGTTGTGGCTAACTGTTGAGGATAATTGAATGACTCTATTTTATGTGCCTTGTACAAAGCCCAAGGTTGTGGCTAACTCTAGCTAGGGGAAAACATTATTTTCTGCCTTGTACAAAGCCCAAGGTTGTGGCGGACTCTTAAATGAATTAAGTATGGATGACTATATGGGGAAAGATCCTAAGTGTTAGGAATCTTTGACACATGAAAGATATGGTTTATCTGCCTTGTACAAAGCCCAAGGTTGTGGCTACTGAGTGATGAAGGACTCACTGGGGAGACTCTATTATCTGCCTTGTACAATGCCCAAGGTTGAGGCTGACTCTTGACAGGGGAGTTTTATTGTTTGGGTGCCTTGTATGAAGCCCAAGGTTGAGGCTAACTGTTTTTGTTGGTTTTGACTCTACTGAGGAGGTTTTATTTATTAAAAGACTGTTTTTCTTTGGAAGCTAACCCTTTCCAGGGATTTTGACTCAGCTGGTGAATTTGTCTGTTAAAAGACTGACTTTATCATGTTTTTTTTTTGGAGGCTGACCCTTTCCAGGGGTTTGGACTCTTTTGGGGAAATTATCTCCTAAGAGAATGAAATTATTTATTAATTAATTTTGGAGGCTAACCCTTTCCAGGGGTTTTTATTGAAATGAAGGAATGTGTGGAAGCTAACCCTTTCCAGGGATTTTGACATTTTAGACAGATGTTGGAGGCTAACCCTTTCCAGGGGTTTTTAAAAGAATAAATTTGGGTAGCACTCCATTAATTATTAAAGGATAAAAAGATTGGCAGAAAGATTATCTAGTGGAGACTTCTTGTTTAAAGCCCAAGATGAAGGCTGACTCAATGCTGAGGATGACCAAACATGGATCCTAGACTCTGCTAAGGAATATTGATGAAGATAAGGGTGACAGAGACTGTCCATGTCTCTCATTCCAAAAGTGTACTCAATGTGAAATTGAGACAAACTTAGCTTGTTTAAAGTCTGGTTTAAAATTGGAAGAAACTCACCAGGGTAGGCTAAAAGGTGACTAAAGACCTGTTCCTATGTTTATAAGAAACCTGATGGGTCCTTGTATACAAGCTCAAGAGGAAGCTGGAAATGCTTTTAAGAAGCCTGTGGGTCCTTGTACAAAGCCCAAGAGGAGGCTAATCGAGGGTCCTTGTTATAGCACAAGAGAAAGCTTATGTGGTTTTGAACTTATTTTGGCTCTAAGCAAATGGGTAAGAGGTTTCACCGGGAATAATTCCTCTTTGGGTGGATGTGTCCTATTATTTGGATTCTAAGGTTTTTGCCAAGATGTTTCACCGGGAATAATTCATCTTGGGGGTTTGAACTACAGATCTCTAATTAGGAAAGAGCCTTCACCGGGAAGACATTCTCAATCCTAGGTCATATTCCTATAATATATATATATATATATAGTTTAACTGTCCTAGGGTTTACACTCAAACGTAGTTCTAAACTAATATATATATGCACAGTTTATATTTGACAGTAATTTAAATAAAGACTGTAAATTGAAAGCTTGTAAAGCCTAACCTGGATGGAGTGGAGGCCATTGAAGAAGTATGTACAGAGCCTCAACAGTATTTTTGTTGTTTTGTTGATAACAGTTGAATATATATATGATAAACAGTTAATGATTTTTTTTAAAACAGAAGAAGTGAAGATGGACAAAGGTCACATAGGTATCTGAAGAGTTTCACCGGGAATAATGCCCTTCAAATACCAGAGGAATGTTTTGAAAACAGAAAGAAGATTTTGAAAATACAGTTTTTAAAAACAAGCTAAGAAGAGAAGGTTTTTGGGACTTACACTCTATTAGAGGCCCAGTACTTTACAGTACTGGTGTAAAAGCAATTTGAAAAATGATTTGGAATGATGTAAGGTTTTGTTGTTTGAAAACCTTAATCATCCGTTTAATCAGAGATTGAAAACAGTTTTGAATATTGACAAAAGTCAACTTAATTAAGGCAAAGATGAAATCTATACCCAATTAAGACCTAAATAATTAGGGTTTTATCATAAAATTATTCACAAAGTAATTAGGTTAAAACAAAATGAAAATATATATTTTAAAGTATTTAAGAAAACATTTAAAACATACTATTTTAAACCTAATTAAAATACATGAAATAAATAATATTTTTATGATTTTTTTGATTATTCACAAAGTAGGTATATTAAATAGCAAGTGTGTAAAAAATGAAGTAAAAATGATTTGATTTGATAAGTTTATTAATTGTGTGAAGTTTGTATAAAAAAAAGAATGAAAATGGATGCTAAAAAATTGGTTTGGCCCTAGAGAGGTTCGAACCCACGCCCTTCATGATCACATTTCAAAACTTAACCAACTGAGCTGCGCGCGCAGCTTGTTAACTATATACACTCAATATATTATATTTTCAGATAAGCCAGGAAATTCAAATTTTACGCGCGCCATGTTCATCTTCTTCCTCGAGCTTCAGATTTTCAAATTCCTAACTCTCTGGTTTCTCAACTAAATGGCATGATGTAAACATCAATCTCACTCGTTTTTGGACAAGGAACATGATTATGGGCTCAGAATTCATTTATTCTAAGTGTAACTAACGAATTTCATCATGAACACGAAGAACACATAAACCCTAATTTTAAAATTAAATGATGCACAAGATGAATAAATGAACGATGATAGAGGGTTTTCAATCCTCTGATGATGCTGAACAAGATAGAATCGAGCTTTAACACAAAGAGGGCTTAAATTAAAGAGGTGGAGTTCAGAAACTTACCTCTGAAAATGGAGGTCGTGAGGATGATGGAGAGCACCTGGGCTTGAATGAATGATCTCAATAGCTTCCCTGAGACTCAATGATGCTAACTGGATGTTTATTATAGCCTGAATCCTTCTGAATTGTTCTATGGACCTCCCTCGATTTCAGCTTCAAGTGGACATGGAGGGTGTTGAATTTAGAGTTACAGATGGGCTGCAGCCATCTGGTTAGCTTCACTATGACCTGAGGAGTGTGCCTGGATGATTGGCTTGGCTCAGAACCTCCTGAATTACTCCATGGACCTCCAACTGCAAATGCTCCAAAGTGAGGGCAACAATGGTGTTCCTCCACTTACAGAAGTGATCCAGGTGCTTGGATCACCTCAAATGACCTCCCTTGAGATGTTAGAATGCTCACTTCTCAAAGATAAGCTCTGGTTTGAAGAAATCGATTCTTCTTGCCAAAGAACTTTGAAAAACAATGAACAAAAGAAGAGAAAGAGAAAGCAAGTAATATGGTTGCTTTGGTGTGTTTTTCTACTGAATTGTGCTCTCCTATTTATAGGCAAATGTCTCAGTATAGCTGCAGAGGAGTGAGCTTCCTTAGTGAAGTTGATTTGCTTTCTTAGCCATGAAGGAAATTTGCAAATATCTCTTATGCAATGATGAGAATTTTGATTCCATTTGATCAATCCCCTAGCCCTCGATTTTGCTTGATCTTAGGGGACAATTCTGAGCCAGAAATGAGCTCTAATTGGTTGGTGAGAAGATTCCTTGGGTGATTCATCAATTTGCCATAAATTCACAAATGTAATCATTACATAATCACATGTTCTTGTTTTTAGAATCTTCTTCAATTCTTATGGCATGGTGAAAATGAATGCATGGCATGTTTGCAGATGTATTATGGGTCATGTAGCATCTGCATTTGAGGTCATGTGCACAAAATTTCAAAGTTCTAAAATGATGCATGACCTATAATTTTACTTCATGAGGCCAACTTTGAACAAGCATAACTCTTAGCTCAAATTGAATTTTGAGAAGGTTGAACACAATTTGGAAAGCCCTAAACATCTACTTTAAATCATTAGTTTATGTCTTCTTCAAAATCCTTTGGGAAATTTGTGAAAAATGAGGCCAAAGTTGGAAGAAAACTAGGTTAAAACACTTAGAAAAATTTCTAAGTGTTTATGACCTAAACTTCAAAATTTCCAAAACTTCATAAATGGTTGATCTTTTGAAAAAAGTTCCCTTGTAAGATGTTGTTTTATTTGGCAAGATCTACAACTTTCATGTTGGAAGTTTTTTGAGTTGTGTAGGTGAAATTTTGAGATCTCACCATGCCTTCAAAAACCCTAATTCCCGACTTTTCGCTCCTTGATGAATTTCTTTGAATTTCTTTGGCCAAATGACTTTGACATCCATATATTGATGATATTGATCTTTGAAAGTCATTTTTTGACCAAAAACCTTAAAAGTCAATGATGATCCTTCACAGTTGACTTTTTCCTAACAAAGTGAATTTTTGGGCTTTTGTGTAGAAATAAGATCTTCTCCCCAAATGGATGATATAAATGGATTATATGGAGGTAGTAGAGATCCTTGAATCATGTCTTGAGTTTTGGATTCATGCCCTGATCAGAAGTCAACTATCTTGGTGAATTAGGTCAAAACCCTAATTTGTCGACCATGTGAAAGTAATGACTGTAGACTTTGAATTGAAGTGTGATGTCCAGTAGACCTTGTAATATGAGTTATTTGAAGATGATTGATGTCTTTGAATGACCCTCTGAAGTTTTTTAGGGTTTCCCAAATGTGATCCCTGATTTCAGTCCTTGATAGGCTCAAAACCCTAGTCTGGTGACCTGAGTAAACCTGTACTCATATGACTGGATGTCTAATCAATCATAGATGAGAAAAGTGAAGTTTTTGAGCCCCATGATTGTATTAGAGACTAGTCTTTGTATTGATTGATCCTTTGCCTGAGCTTTCTTGTCTTTGAGCATCCTTGATTAGGTACCAGATGGAGAAATGACTGCTCTGGGTACTTGTCTTGACCTGATGAAAAATCCTGAAGATATGTCATCTCAGGGGGGTCAAAAATTAGGGTATGACAGATGCCCCTATTTAAGTTTCTTTTATCTGGAGGGAGAGAGATTGATATCTCGATCTCTCCTGCGTAAAAGAGACTTAAATATCAAAGAATGCCCGAATTTTGGGCGCTCCTGAGATGTTGTAATTGATAAAATCTTTGCATGATTTGATCCCGTTGTCGCACTTGGCGGGGGATGAGGAGACAAACTCCTGCAGAAATACTTGATGTGGATTCTGGTGAATGGATGGCAATGTAGGATGCGCAATCCATCTTCTTTAACTAAGTGTTGATACTTAGAAAAAGGTAAACAACCTCCTCCTTGTTCCGGATGTCCAAATCTCGAAACTGGTCTTAGTTGCGTTTGGACAATATCTCAGATAAAGAGAAAATTTCCAAAGGTTTGTTCCCTCGTCAAACTTCTTACCAGCACTTGGAGGTAAGATACCATTTGACGGTAAATAAAGAAACTTCAAAGGTTGTTTCCTCATCAAACTTCTCATCAGCACTTGGAGATGAGATACCATTTGATGGTAATAAAGAAACTTCGAGGGTTTGTTTCCTCATCAAACTTCTTACCAGCACTTGGAGGTAAGATACCATTTGACGGTAATAAAGAAACTTCAAAGGTTTGTTTCCTCATCAAACTTCTCATCAGCACTTGGAGATGAGATACCATTTGATGGTAATAAAGAAACTTCAAAGGTTTGTTTCCTCATCAAACTTCTCATCAGCACTTGGAGATGAGATACCATTTGATGGTAATAAAGAAACTTCAAAGGTTTGTTTCCTCATCAAACTTCTCATCAGCACTTGGAGATGAGATACCATTTGACGGTAATAAAGAAACTTCAAAGGTTTGTTTCCTCATCAAACTTCTCATCAGCACTTGGAGATGAGATACCATTTGATGGTAATAAAGAAACTTCAAGGGTTTGTTTCCTCATCAAACTTCTTACCAGCACTTGGAGGTAAGATACCATTTGATGGTAATAAAGAAACTTCACCATCTTCCCTTTTGACCTGGCATCTTTGAAAGATTGTCATATGGGCCCATGCTCTTTTGAGGGGCTAATGACTTTGTTTTGAAGGCAGACGAACTGTTTTCGGGGTGAAAACTGCCATTCGTCGATTGGTGCCTGGGGAATCAACAAACTGTTTTCTTAAGGGGAAAACTACCATTTATTGACTCTGTGGGGAACTAAACATCCCTGAAACAGACAAACTGTTTGAAGAAACTACCATTTGTCGATCTCTTGAGTATTTAACAGACAAACTGTCTTTCCTTGGGGAAAGACTACCATTTGTTGACTCCGCTGGGGATCATGAACTATCTTCTGGATGAAGACTACCATTCACTGATTCTGCTGGGGAATCATTTGTCGATCTGCTGGGAGATTCTGAATTATTTTCTTTGACGAAAAGGTGGCATCTCTCGACCTTGCTGGGGAAATGCCAAACTTTTGGGGAAGCCCAAAATGCGAAGCAGACTATCTTATCTGAAGAAGATTGTCGAGCGTTGCTCTGCAGGAGATTCTCAGTTGAGGGATTCCAAAAGTGAACAAACTATCTCTTTGAGGGAGACTACCATCTATTGACTTGCTTGGGGAAATCTCTCTACATGGATCGTTGTCTTGCAGGAAAAAGTTTCTCCAGGACTTGCAGGGGAAACTTGAGTTCATGCCCTCATGACTCGGGCATTCTCATGATTAAAAGCCTAATTTGACTATGCAGTTGTGATGTAATGTATGCATGAATATTATGACAATTATAAAATGTAAAGTGAATGTGAATAGAATTGTCGCGGATGTAAAATCCTAATGATACGACTTGAATTCTTGTTGATCAGAAGATGTCCTCTTCTTGTAGTTCGAACTCTGTTTGGAACATCTGGCTACCAGTTGTCCGCTGTCCGAAGTAAATGATATGAATTGAAGTGAAGATCCGTCATCGGGAGATGTTCGCAAAGCGACCTCATGGGGAAATCTTGGTTCCCGGAGTCTCAACCGTTCTTGGAGCAACTGTTTGCATTCTTCCTATTGTTTGTAAACCTCAGAAAGAAATTTCACCTTTATTTTTGCAAGTAAATTCATTTTTATTTTATGAAAACATTTGTTTCAAGAAAATGACTGTTTAAATTTAAAATGCATTTCAAGAAACTGAATAAGACTAGATTGCAAAGGAAAAGCACAAGGCTCAAATTATTATATATGGAATGGTAATCAGCCAAATGCTTGATTCCATGGAGTATTTACAAAGTTGGAAATTGGTAATTTTCGGGAAAAGGGCTACGATGAAACGTGACGACCGTTATCTCTCCCTTCCACTCCGAGTTGCGCTGTATTCGTGCTTTGTAGAAGATGACCTACTGCTGATGAACACTCCGCTATGGATTTTGAATGATCAAGTTTGTCCTGAACACAGTTACTTGCCATATATCCCTAACTTTTGCGTAAACTACCCCTTTCGGGTTTTAAGTTTACCGGGATTGATTATTTATTTTTTATGTCTCTAACTTTTGCCTGAATCGCCCTTTCGGGTTTTCGATTCACCGAGACGCTCTTTTTTGCCTAAGCCGCTCTTTGCGAGTTTTCAACTTAGCGAGCTGTTCTTTTGTTTATTTAGGCGAAGTATTTCTTGACTGCGTCGACGTTCACAGGACGGGTGAATTCTTCTCCATCCATAGTCGTGAGTATTAAGGCTCCTCCTGAGAAAGCTCTCTTGACCACGTAGGGGCCGTCATAATTGGGAGTCCATTTCCCTCTCGAATCTGTGAGAAAAGATTGAATCTTTTTGAGTACAAGGTCGCCTTCTTTGATTGTGCGAGGTCGAACCTTTTTGTCGAAAGCTTTCTTCATTCTTTGTTGATATAGCTGTCCGTGGCATAAAGCTGTCATGCGCTTTTCTTCGATTAAGTTCAATTCATCGAATCTGCTTTGACACCACTCGGCTTCTGTTAATTTTGCCTCCATCAAAACTCTCATTGATGGAATCTCAACCTCTATAGGCAGGACTGCCTCCATGCCATATACGAGGGAGAAAGGAGTTGCTCCAGTCGAAGTACGTACTGATGTACGGTAACCATGAAGAGCATACGGGAGCATTTCATGCCAATCTTTGTAAGTGATGACCATCTTCTGAATGATTTTCTTGATGTTTTTGTTAGCTGCTTCTACAGCTCCATTCATCTTTGGTCTGTAAGGAGATGAGTTGTGATGTTCGATCTTGAATTCTTCACAAAGCTCCTTCATCATTTTGTTATTCAAATTTGACCCATTGTCAGTGATTATCTTGCTAGGAATGCCGTAGCGACAGATGATGTGATTCTTGATAAACCTGACGACAACTTGTCTTGTAACGTTTGCATATGAAGCTGCTTCAACCCATTTGGTGAAATAGTCTATGGCTACCAAGATGAAGCGATGTCCGTTGGACGCTTTTGGTTCGATCATTCCAATCATGTCGATTCCCCACATGGAGAAAGGCCAAGGGGAAGAGAGTATGTTGAGCAGAGATGGTGGCACATGAATTCTATCGGCGTAGATCTGGCATTTGTGACACCTCTTTGCGTACTGGTAGCAATCTGACTCCATCGTCAGCCAATAATATCCTGCTCTCAGTATTTTCCTTGTCATGGTATGTCCATTGGTGTGAGTACCAAAGGAACCTTCATGTATTTCTCTCATGAGTATTTCTGCTTCTTTTCTGTCAACGCATCTGAGCAGAACCATGTCGAAGTTTCTCTTGTACAGAACATCTTCATTCAAGAAGAATCTACAAGCTAACTTTCTCAAAGTCTTTCTATCTTTCTTTGACGCCCCAAGAGGGTACTCTTGCTTTTGAAGAAAGTTCTTGATGTCGTAGTACCACGGTTTGTCGTCGATGATTGCTTCTACTGTGAAAACATGAGCGGGCCTATCCAGGCGCATAACATCGATCCGAGGAATGTCATTCCAATGATTTATCCTAATCATGGAAGAGAGTGTGGCTAATGCATCAGCCAAGTTGTTTTCTTCACGAGGAATGTGATGAAAATCTACCCTGTCAAAGAATGGTAACAATCTTCTCGCGTAGTCTTTGTAAGGAATTAGCCCTGGTTGGCGTGTTTCCCATTCTCCTTTGATTTGATTGATGACCAAAGCAGAATCTCCGTATACATCCAAGTGTTTGATTCTTAGATCCATGGCTTCTTCGAGACCCATGATGCAAGCTTCATATTCGGCCTCATTGTTTGTGCATTTGAAAGTTAATCTGGCAGTAAATGGAATATGGGTACCCTGAGGTGTAACAATGATTGCCCCAATTCCTCGTCCATAAGCATTGACAGCTCCGTCAAAGATTAAGCCCCACTGGGATCCTATCTCAGGTCCTTCGTCTGGTAGTGGCTCGTCGTAATCTTTCATCTTGAGGTACATGACGTCCTCGTCCGGAAAGTCGAAACTGGTTGATTCATGACCATTGAGTGGGTGGTGAGCCAGGTGCTCAGCTAGAATGCTTCCTTTCACGGCTTTCTGTGCGTGATACTCAATGTCATATTCTGATAACAACATCTGCCAACGGGCAATTCTCCCGGTTAAAGCAGGCTTCTCAAAGATGTACTTGATTGGATCCATATGAGAGATCAAACAAGTAGTATGTCGAATCATGTACTGGCGGAGACGCTTGGCAGCCCAGGCCAAAGCACAACACGTCTTCTCGAGCATGGAGTAGCGGGATTCACAGTCAGTGAATTTCTTGCTCAGGTAGTAAATGGCATGCTCTTTTCTTTTTGTCTCGTCTTGCTGTCCAAGGACACAACCCATGGAATCTTCTAAGACGGTTAAGTACATTATCAAAGGTCTTCCTTCCACTGGAGGAGACAAGATGGGTGGTTCGAGCAGATATTCCTTAATGCTGTCGAACGCTTTCTGACAATCGTCTGTCCAGACGCAACTTTGATTTTTCCGTAGAAGTTTGAAAATAGGAGCACAAGTTGCAGTCATGAGATATATGAATCTCGAGATGTAATTCAGACGTCCAAGAAATCCTCTAACTTGTTTCTCGGTTCTGGGCGAAGGCATTTCTTGAATTGCCTTGACTTTGTCTGGATCTACTTCAATTCCTCGTTTGCTGACAATGAAACCAAGGAGTTTTCCTGAATAGACACCAAAGGTACACTTGTTGGGGTTCAGGCGAAGCTGAAACTTCCGTAAGCGTTGAAATAACTTTGTCAGATTCTGTATGTGATCTTCTTCATTTTCTGATTTGGCAATCATGTCGTCCACATAGACTTCCACTTCTTTATGCATCATGTCGTGGAAAAGTGTAGTCATGGCTCTTTGATAAGTTGCCCCTGCGTTCTTTAGTCCAAAAGGCATAACACGGTAGCAGAACGTGCCCCAGGGGGTGATGAAAGCTGTTTTTTCCATGTCTTCAGGTGCCATTTTGATTTGGTTGTATCCTGAAAATCCGTCCATGAATGAGAAAACTTTGGATTTTGCTGTACTGTCTACCAACATATCAATATGTGGTAAAGGAAAATCATCCTTAGGGCTAGCTTTGTTCAAATCTCTGTAGTCGACGCACATGCGGACTTTTCCGTCTTTCTTAGGAACGGGAACAATGTTAGCTAACCACTGAGGGTATTCTGAAGTGACGAGGAAACCTGCGTTGATCTGCTTTTGAACTTCCTCTTTGATTTTCATGGCCATCTCCGGATGAGTTCTTCTCAATTTTTGCTTGACCGGAGGGCATTCTGCTTTTAACGGCAAGTGATGCTCCACTATACTGGTATCCAACCCTGGCATATCTTGATAAGACCAAGCGAAGACATCTGAGAATTCTTTGAGTAGCTGTATCAAACTCTCTCTGATCTCTGAACTGAGCGAAGCTCCAATCTTAACCTCTCTTCTGTTTCCATCGGAACCAAGGTTAATGATCTCTAGAGGCTCATTGTATGGCTGAATGGCCTCTTCCTTTTGTTGAAGTAACCGTGAAATTTCCTTTGATATTTCTTCGTCTTCTTCTTCCTCTGCCTCGAATACAGGAAACTCAAAGCTTGGAGAAGTCATACGGTCGTACGTTTCAACGGGGTATTTTATGATTAATCTGCATATGTGTGATAAGTTTTATTTAGACAACGAGGGAAGACTCGGTGTATGCAGTTAATAATTTTTTTTGATGTTTTTTAAGGGTGTTTTTTAGGATTACCAATTTCCGAAAAAAAGAAAAGGAAAAACTAAACGAAGGAACAGAATGACATTTTTATTTATGGACAGTCATTTCTTGAAACAAAGACCCTATAAAACAAAACTCTATTGCTTTGGGCGAAGCAAAGAGGGACATTTTCCTAAGAAATAGTAAAATGCAAAGCCCTATGAAACATCTCTTCACCCTGGGCTATGGTGAGAGGACAAAATAACGGTGAAAGTTCCTACTTAGGAGTGCGAACAACAGTTGAAACTTCAACAGCTGTCCAGTAGTGGCGAACCCCATTGTGCACTAAGTAATCTGGAACCTTAGGCTTAAGCTGGCCTGTGGTAGGTCTTGATTTACCAACCACTGTCTTTGCAACACTCAGACGATCTTCTTCTACTTCAGCAGACTGAGCGGTGTGAGCATACCCATTTCCAAGTGGAGTATGTCGGACTTTCTTTTGAGGAAACTTCCAATCTTCTGAATGGAGAGACTCGTTGTCGGAGACACTTTCGAGATCATCCTCTTCTGTATTTTGGTCTTGCTCTTCTCCCAAGATGGCATTGACTAGATATGTGAACTCTAGATCCTTAGCCTCGGAAGGTGACTTGGGGATATAATCCTCAATGATGATTTCACCAGTAGATGATGATGAATAGCAAGGGTTATACATCTCTTTTGGCTGAGAGAGGTACTCAAAATCACTGTTCCATCCAGTTGGAACAATATCTTCAAGAGAGATTCTTGAACTTTCAGGAGCGGAGTATTTCACCATGTAGTCGAATTTTCCGCTTGGTTCTCCTAATGTATCCCAAGTCTCTTCGGGGATAGGAGGAACTTCTTCTGATGAACCATGACTTCTGGTGGTGAAGCTGTCAGTAACTTCATCACTGCTTGGTTGAGTCTTACTTTCAGATCCTTTATTTGGATAACAGCAAAGTGGTTCAGATTCTGATAGGGAGATGTATCCTGCTTTGTTGAGATAGGATAACCATTCCTCTTCATCGGTGCTTTCCGTATCGATGATATTGACTGTTTGTTGAACAGGTTGAAGAAAACCTCCACTGCAGAAAGTTTCTTGAATAGGGAGAACTACTTCAATCCCTGGGATAGCTTTTGATGATGTCGGAAAGAATCCAATTCCTGTTCTGTTCTTGTTGTTGGTAGGAATATTAATGTGCCCCCAACCACTGGTAGTGCCATCCTTTACAACTTGGATTGCATCTTTGTATGAAGAGATAGACGCTGCTTTCTCCTTTCCTTTGTCTAAGGAAAGTGCTTGGAATTTAGTTCCAACAACTTCTTTTGGTTCTATGTCGGAGAATGATGACAGGTTGCTGACGATCAGAGCTCGTTCTCCACATACGGTTACCAATTTGTCATTCCTTATGAACTTCAGTTTCTGATGAAGTGTTGAAGTAATTGCCCCAGCCTCATGAATCCATGGGCGACCTAGCAAACAACTGTATTGTGCTGGAATGTCCATAACTTGGAAAGTGATTTTGAACGTCTGAGGTCCAATAGTTATGGGAAGATCCACTTCTCCGAAAACTGACTTTCTTGATCCATCAAATGCTTTGACGATGACATGACTTTTTCTTAGAGGGTAATCTTCGAAAGATAATCTTGATAATGTTGATTTAGGCATGACGTTGAGAGAGGATCCATTGTCTATTAGGACTCCTGTGAGTGTATCACCCATGCAGCCAACTGAGATGTGAAGTGGAAGATTGTGGTCCACTCCTTCTTCAGGAAGATCTTCGTCACAGAAACTTAGGCTAGTTCCCGCGGAGATGTTGGCAACGATGTTGTTGAATTGGCTTATTGTAACACTTGGTTCTACGAAAGCTTGTTCCAAAACTTTCTGTAGAGCTTCCCTATGAGCTTCAGAACTCAATAGCAGGGAAAGAACAGAAATCCTAGACGGAGTATGTAGTAATTGATCTACAATGTTGTATTCACTCCTCTGGATTAACTTCAAGATCTCATCATTTTCTTTCGCTTGAACAGCATTGGTCGGAAGATTGTCTTGCCTATGTGGTACTTCCTCCGAAGGTTTCTCCACATTTTCTGTTGTTCTGTTGAAGACTCGTCCACTTCTGGTGACTCGACTAACATCAGCAATGTTGACAACAGACGGTAATGGTATTTCCTTACCATTTTCAATGAATGTAGCGTTGTATTTGTATGGTATAGCCTTGCTGGACTCATACGGTACAGGACCTGGTAAGTAGATGACTAGCGGTGCAACTGCTGTCTTCCTGCTATCATACTTAACTTGCATAGGTTCAACTTGATTAATTTGAGGAGATACGGTAAAGACTTCATCATCTTCTCTGTTGGCAAGAACAGTAATGGTATTGTCATCCATCAGCTTTTGAATGTCGTTGCGAACACGCAAACATCCTTGTGAATTTCTTCGACAGATTCTGCATCTACTGTAAGCGTGGAAATCTGTTCCAAAGTAGGCAAGTCCATTTAAAGTTTTGTGGAACCTGACTACCGATCCTTCAAGGTCTTCAACTTTGTAGATTTTGTATTCTCCTGGACATCCTTGAACCATGTTGATGTCATGTTCAGTTCTGACTCGGATATGTTGAATCCATCCCAAGTCCATTTGTTCTTGTAATGCAGCTTGAACTACGGCACATCCTTGATTATTCTTTGGACAAATTTCGCATGTGAAGTAGTTGTGAGGTGGTACATGACCGTACCCAGCTTGTTTAGCGTGCATCTTGACAAGATTTTCCCCTATCTGACGAATGTCGTAGATTTGAATGACGTTGGGGTGCTGGTCTATCAGATTTACTGAAGCTTCTTTGTGCTGCGGCAAAGGATTTGCTTGGACGTTTGGATTAGTATCTTTGAAGGATAGCATTCCGCTCTTCACTAATCGTTGGACGTCAATCTTGAAAGGGAAACAGTTCTCAATATTGTGACCTGGTGCCCCCTGATGATAGGGACAAGATTGGTCAGCCTTATACCATGGTGAGGAACTGTTTGTAGGATTTGGAGGACTTCTTGTCTGAATGAGTCCTTTTGCCAGTAATGTTGGAAACAATTCTGCATACGGCATTGGTACGGGGTCAAAGGCTGGATACCTTGGAGCCCGATTGTTGTAATTTGGAGGTCGAACCTGCTGCTGAGGTTGCTGCGACCTTTGTTGAGTTTGTTGTTGCGAGACCTGAGGTTGATAAGCTGGCGCTGAGTTAACAACCGGAGTTATTGTTGCAACTTGAGGTTGGAATTTCTTCTTGATTTTGTGCAAGACATTGCTGACATCTTGATCCTTTTTCTTCTGGAAAGAACTTCCATACTTCCTTGGACCAATAGAAGATTCTGGTTCTTTGTTCAAGCGTCCTTCTCGAACTGCTTCTTCTAAACGTACACCCATGTTTACCATCTCAGTAAAGTCACTTGGTGCACTTGCAACCATTCGTCCGTAGTAAAATGGACTCAAAGTTTTGAGATAGATTTTTGTCATTTCTTTCTCTTCAAGTGGTGGACAAATTTGAGCAGCAACTTCACGCCATCTCTGAGCGTATTCCTTGAAGCTTTCTCTATCCTTTTGAGTCATGGCTCGGAGTTGATCTCTGTCGGGAGCCATATCCAGATTGTACTTATACTGTTTGACGAAGGCCTCTCCGAGGTCTCGAAAAGTACGAATCTCTGAACTGTCCAAGTTCATGTACCATTTGAGTGCAGCACCAGTCAGGCTGTCTTGAAAATAATGAATGAGCAATTGTTGATTATCAGTCTGAGTTGACATTCTTCGAGCGTACATCACAAGATGACTTTGTGGGCATGAATTCCCTTTGTACTTCTCGAATTCTGGTACTTTGAATTTGTGAGGAATCTTAACATTTGGAACCAGACAGAGGTCTGCAGCATTCTTTCCAAATAGATCTTGTCCTCGAAGAGTCTTGAGTTCCTTCTGCATTTGCAGAAACTGTTCCTGGAACTCGTCCAATCTTTCATACACGCCAGCATCCTCACTTGGAGCGTGATGATATACTTGTCCGCCTTGCGGGGGAAAAGTATGCATAATGGGCTGTGGAGAAGCCATGACAGCAGATCTTGGAATCTCAGCATTCTGTTGTGCGAAACCCATTGCCGTTGCTCTTGGAACTTCAATTTCCAGAGGTTTGTAACCCTCCGGTGGACGCATATCCATGGTGACTTTTGGAGCTTCAGAAGCTGGAGGTATGTACCCTTCTGGAGTAAAGTTATACGGCATGCCCCAAGGTCGATCAGGCGGCATGGTATACTGAGGAATAGGAGTAGAAACAATCTCGGAAACCACAGTCCTTTGTGGTTCTTCTGGCGTTGGTCGATTCTGCGCAACTACCAGGGCTTCTACCATACTATTGAGTCTTTCAACAGTACCTTTGAGAGTATTAATCTCTTCCCTGAGTTCTTCATTCTCTTGCTCAAAGTCTTCCATTCTTTTCTTGCGACTTGAACGAGTGTTGTATGGATGAGACAGCTTGAAAGTCTTGGTTCACCTCCTTCTCCTCCTCTCTTTCTGGAGAAAGGAAAGTGACTATTAGATCCGCGACAATTCTCGTGTCAGTGCGTACGACTAAAGCGATGTATGATATGCAATTAAGTTAATTATTTTTCAAGGAAACACCATAATTACGTTATGAAACATCAAACTTTTATTAATTAAGCGAAAACGCCGTTTTTTACACACTTTGAAAATGGAAATACAGAGAAACTGAGAGAAAGGACTCTAAAACTTTGATGATGAGCCGACTTCACGTTCTAACATCTTCTTCTGTTTCTTGAGCTGAGCGTTCTCTGACGTGAGCTGATCGATGATCCAGGAAGCAGGAGGGATATGATGAGAAAGTGACGATTGTGTCACTTGTCGATCGAGTACTTCAAGTAACTCATCCTTCCTTCTTAGGATGTTTTGAATTTCAACATTTTCCGTGTTGACAATTCGATACTTATTCCTCCAAGCATTCCTTTCTTGGCATACCTTGTTTAATGCCGCTTGCAGTTTTTCAACATCGGTGGAGAAAAGGTAAATTGGTTCCCTTAGGGGAATAGGTTCTTGATGTTGATATGGCATCCTGAGCTTGAATGCTCTGACACGTACCCATTGAAGGTAAGGATCCAGGGAGATGCAAAGATGTTTTCCTAACAATCTTCTCCCTTTACTGTGAACAAGACGCCAGGCTTGGACAATTTCCTTCTTCAGCATGTTGCCATGATCGTCGATGTTCTTGAAGAACAGACCCTCCAATTGGATGTTACTTGGAATATTTTTCATGGGATAGCCGTATTGACGACGGGCTAAAGCTGGATTGTAACTAATTCCTCCCTTAGTTCCAATAAGGGGTATGTTGGGGAAACTTCCGCAACTGAAGATGATCTTGGTTTCGTCGTTGTCAGGACTACACCAATCAATGTCTGTATGAGTGAGAGACATGATTTTCTGTGACCAGTAAAGGCCATCCCTCATGTTCCAGAAAGTGCTAGACTTCGGTAGGTGTGAAACGAACCATTCGTATAACAGCGGTACGCAGCATGTGATTAATCCTCCTCGCTGCAGGTTTCTTGAATGCACAGAATGATAAGCATCCGCAAGCAAGGTTGGAACTGGATTTCCAATTAAGAAGATCTTAATTGCATTGATGTCGACGAAATCGTTAATGTTAGGGAACAAAAACAATCCGTAGATAAGCAAAGCCAAGACTTCCTCAAAAGCGCTCATATCTTGGATGCTGACGAAGTACCGAGCTTGATCAAACAGGAATTTGGAGGGCAATCCTTGAATTCCTCCTCTACTCACCATATGAGTTCTGATGTCGACTACGTTCAAAGGAGTAGTTGCAGCAATGATAATGTCGTCAGGATTCTTTTCCAAACCGGAGTACGGATCTTGCGCGTACACGGGTATTCCAATCAGACGAGAGTACTCCTCTAACGTAGGCATGAGCTGATAATCTGGAAAGGTGAAGCAGTGATACGTTGGATCGTAAAACTGTACCAAGGTGGGAAGGATCCCATCCACCATGTTGGTATTGAGCAAAGGCAGAAGTTTTCCATACTTCTCCTTGAAAGCCTGGGGGTTGACCACCAGTTTTCCGAGCTTTCCCAGTTCCTCGACCTGGGGAATCTTGAAGGTGTATTTCCTAGCTCTCTTTCTCCCATAATCCATGGTATAGATCCTTAAGTCCTTTCTCCGTTTCTCTCTTTCTATGAAGTTCAAAACGTTCGTTATTTAGTTTCCTTGAAAAACGACTCGAAAAAGACTCTTTTTGTTTTTAATTGTTTATTAATGAATGATGCATGAATGCATGAATGCACACACAAGAGTTTTAAACAAACATGGCGTTGAAGGGTATAGTGGTCATGAAGTCAAAACGCAATCCCCCGCCCCAATGGTAAACTAAGGTTAATGATTTTTGTACCTGTAGAACGGGTTCTAGGGGTCTCAGAGTTTTTGCTCAACCTTAAAGATACGTTGATTGGTATCTATAAGAGAGTTTTCTCTGAGTGTAGTATCTGCGTGACAATTACTTCCGTAATCACCGCTCTACGTCCTAAAAAGGCTTTAAGTGGGGTTAATGTGTTTCTAGGTCCTCCTGGTACAAATCAGTCTCGGAATGCAGTGGCGCAGTTAATCACAACCAGCCAGGCAAATCCCAAGAGTAGACTTGGAAACCAAGATTAGAGGGCCTTCACCGGGAAGACATCCTCCATCCTATCTTATGTTGCACTCAAATCCGGGTATAGGATTTCTCACCACAAGGGGGAATCAAGCCCTTTCCCGATACAGAATAAACAAAATAAACAAATATATATGCAACAAACACATGATATGACACAGAGGTTAGGCAGGACCTCTCTTGTTTGAGGGGGAATTTGGCATCCCTAATTCCTCATTGGGGCTGGACCAGCAACAGGTCAACCATTGGTTTGGATGAAAAACCAAGGTTTTGAACACTTATATCCCCAGCAGAGTCGCCATTTTTCTGTGGTGGTCGTTTTCTTTTACCTCCCCGTTTCACTTGGGAGGACGGCACGCTAAACCCTTCACGCGAAATTTGGAAGGAGAATGCGCCCGTGGTGGGATGAATTTTATTTCAGTTCTTCCTACGATATCACACGAACTTTCTTATTTGTCCTACGAGTAGGAAAGGGGAAAAAAGATCTCAACTAAACCCTAGGAGTTTGCTAAGTGTGGGGATTTACACCTAGACTAGAAATTCTGGAGTCCGGGAGGTCGGTTATACATAGGGAAGTGTTTAAACACCCTACATATCTGTAGTACTCTACAGGAACCTTCTCTGTGTCATTTGTGTTTGTGTTTATTGCTAATGATTGGGAAAGTTTCTCCTTTGTGTTAGGAGAGAGAATTGAATTGATTTTAAAAGACAGACAGACAGACAAACTGACTATTTTTGGTATTTTATTAGCTCGCTGAGATTCCTTGTGAACCTCATGCCTACATATCCCTAGTGGAAGTCAGAGCTTAATGTAGTTCGGGGAACTAACTAGGGAAATTAATTATTTTTGGTGCCTTGCTTGAAGCTCAAGGTTGAAGCTTGGAATTAAATCTCTGTTTACAGTAAAGAGACATGAAATTATCTCTACAGAGAGGTATTAGTACTATTCTACCACAAACATTTAAAGGAGTGACAGAATAACTGAATTCATTTCATTCAAGAGGGGGACCTTACTTGTGTATGTGCAAGTATACCAGTCAAATGCCTCTTAAATGAAAGAAAGATGCTCATCCAAATTAGGGAAAGTTACCACATGTCTGGGTTTTACTGCCAGCTCATGCCTTTCAAAATCCTAAATGGGAGACTTGATTAAAATTGAAATGAAATGTTTGTTTGTTTGAATGTGGTAGAGTAGTAAAAATATCTCTCTATGGAGATAAGCTATGTCTATCTACTGTATAAAAGATTTGACTTTTAGCTGGCTTGTATGAGGCCCAAGCTTGAGGCTTTTTGATTGATTAATTAATATTATTGACTCTGGGAGATGACTCCACTGGGGATTAATTACAGGGTATTTTTGTGTTCTGTACAAAGCCCAGAATTGAGGCTGACTCTACTTAGGGAGACTCTATTTGTGTGCCTTGTACAAAGCCCAAGGTTGTGGCTAACTGTTGAGGATAATTGAATGACTCTATTTTATGTGCCTTGTACAAAGCCCAAGGTTGTGGCTAACTCTAGCTAGGGGAAAACATTATTTTCTGCCTTGTACAAAGCCCAAGGTTGTGGCGGACTCTTAAATGAATTAAGTATGGATGACTATATGGGGAAAGATCCTAAGTGTTAGGAATCTTTGACACATGAAAGATATGGTTTATCTGCCTTGTACAAAGCCCAAGGTTGTGGCTACTGAGTGATGAAGGACTCACTGGGGAGACTCTATTATCTGCCTTGTACAATGCCCAAGGTTGAGGCTGACTCTTGACAGGGGAGTTTTATTGTTTGGGTGCCTTGTATGAAGCCCAAGGTTGAGGCTAACTGTTTTTGTTGGTTTTGACTCTACTGAGGAGGTTTTATTTATTAAAAGACTGTTTTTCTTTGGAAGCTAACCCTTTCCAGGGATTTTGACTCAGCTGGTGAATTTGTCTGTTAAAAGACTGACTTTATCATGTTTTTTTTTTGGAGGCTGACCCTTTCCAGGGGTTTTGACTCTTTTGGGGAAATTATCTCCTAAGAGAATGAAATTATTTATTAATTAATTTTGGAGGCTAACCCTTTCCAGGGGTTTTTATTGAAATGAAGGAATGTGTGGAAGCTAACCCTTTCCAGGGATTTTGACATTTTAGACAGATGTTGGAGGCTAACCCTTTCCAGGGGTTTTTAAAAGAATAAATTTGGGTAGCACTCCATTAATTATTAAAGGATGAAAAAGATTGGCAGAAAGATTATCTAGTGGAGACTTCTTGTTTAAAGCCCAAGATGAAGGCTGACTCAATGCTGAGGATGACCAAACATGGATCCTAGACTCTGCTAAGGAAGATTGATGAAGATAAGGGTGACAGAGACTGTCCATGTCTCTCATTCCAAAAATGTACTCAATGTGAAATTGAGACAAACTTAGCTTGTTTAAAGTCTGGTTTAAATTGGAAGAAACTCACCAGGGTAGGCTAAAAGGTGACTAAAGACCTGTTCCTATGTTTATAAGAAACCTGATGGGTCCTTGTATACAAGCTCAAGAGGAAGCTGGAAATGCTTTTAAGAAGCCTGTGGGTCCTTGTACAAAGCCCAAGAGGAGGCTAATCGAGGGTCCTTGTTATAGCACAAGAGAAAGCTTATGTGGTTTTGAACTTATTTTGGCTCTAAGCAAATGGGTAAGAGGTTTCACCGGGAATAATTCCTCTTTGGGTGGATGTGTCCTATTATTTGGATTCTAAGGTTTTTGCCAAGATGTTTCACCGGGAATAATTCATCTTGGGGGTTTGAACTACAGATCTCTAATTAGGAAAGAGCCTTCACCGGGAAGACATTCTCAATCCTAGGTCATATTCCTATAATATATATATATATATAGTTTAACTGTCCTAGGGTTTATACTCAAACGTAGTTCTAAACTAATATATATATGCACAGTTTATATTTGACAGTAATTTAAATAAAGACTGTAAATTGAAAGCTTGTAAAGCCTAACCTGGATGGAGTGGAGGCCATTGAAGAAGTATGTACAGAGCCTCAACAGTATTTTTGTTGTTTTGTTGATAACAGTTGAATATATATATGATAAACAGTTAATGATTTTTTTTAAAACAGAAGAAGTGAAGATGGACAAAGGTCACATAGGTATCTGAAGAGTTTCACCGGGAATAATGCCCTTCAAATACCAGAGGAATGTTTTGAAAACAGAAAGAAGATTTTGAAAATACAGTTTTTAAAAACAAGCTAAGAAGAGAAGGTTTTTGGGACTTACACTCTATTAGAGGCCCAGTACTTTACAGTACTGGTGTAAAAGCAATTTGAAAAATGATTTGGAATGATGTAAGGTTTTGTTGTTTGAAAACCTTAATCATCCGTTTAATCAGAGATTGAAAACAGTTTTGAATATTGACAAAAGTCAACTTAATTAAGGCAAAGATGAAATCTATACCCAATTAAGACCTAAATAATTAGGGTTTTATCATAAAATTATTCACAAAGTAATTAGGTTAAAACAAAATGAAAATATATATTTTAAAGTATTTAAGAAAACATTTAAAACATACTATTTTAAACCTAATTAAAATACATGAAATAAATAATATTTTTATGATTTTTTTGATTATTCACAAAGTAGGTATATTAAATAGCAAGTGTGTAAAAAATGAAGTAAAAATGATTTGATTTGATAAGTTTATTAATTGTGTGAAGTTTGTATAAAAAAAAGAATGAAAATGGATGCTAAAAAATTGGTTTGGCCCTAGAGAGGTTCGAACCCACGCCCTTCATGATCACATTTCAAAACTTAACCAACTGAGCTGCGTGCGCAGCTTGTTAACTATATACACTCAATATATTATATTTTCAGATAAGCCAGGAAATTCAAATTTTACGCGCGCCATGTTCATCTTCTTCCTCGAGCTTCAGATTTTCAAATTCCTAACTCTCTGGTTTCTCAACTAAATGGCATGATGTAAACATCAATCTCACTCGTTTTTGGACAAGGAACATGATTATGGGCTCAGAATTCATTTATTCTAAGTGTAACTAACGAATTTCATCATGAACACGAAGAACACATAAACCCTAATTTTAAAATTAAATGATGCACAAGATGAATAAATGAACGATGATAGAGGGTTTTCAATCCTCTGATGATGCTGAACAAGATAGAATCGAGCTTTAACACAAAGAGGGCTTAAATTAAAGAGGTGGAGTTCAGAAACTTACCTCTGAAAATGGAGGTCGTGAGGATGATGGAGAGCACCTGGGCTTGAATGAATGATCTCAATAGCTTCCCTGAGACTCAATGATGCTAACTGGATGTTTATTATAGCCTGAATCCTTCTGAATTGTTCTATGGACCTCCCTCAATTTCAGCTTCAAGTGGACATGGAGGGTGTTGAATTTAGAGTTACAGATGGGCTGCAGCCATCTGGTTAGCTTCACTATGACCTGAGGAGTGTGCCTGGATGATTGGCTTGGCTCAGAACCTCCTGAATTACTCCATGGACCTCCAACTGCAAATGCTCCAAAGTGAGGGCAACAATGGTGTTCCTCCACTTACAGAAGTGATCCAGGTGCTTGGATCACCTCAAATGACCTCCCTTGAGATGTTAGAATGCTCACTTCTCAAAGATAAGCTCTGGTTTGAAGAAATCGATTCTTCTTGCCAAAGAACTTTGAAAAACAATGAACAAAAGAAGAGAAAGAGAAAGCAAGTAATATGGTTGCTTTGGTGTGTTTTTCTACTGAATTGTGCTCTCCTATTTATAGGCAAATGTCTCAGTATAGCTGCAGAGGAGTGAGCTTCCTTAGTGAAGTTGATTTGCTTTCTTAGCCATGAAGGAAATTTGCAAATATCTCTTATGCAATGATGAGAATTTTGATTCCATTTGATCAATCCCCTAGCCCTCGATTTTGCTTGATCTTAGGGGACAATTCTGAGCCAGAAATGAGCTCTAATTGGTTGGTGAGAAGATTCCTTGGGTGATTCATCAATTTGCCATAAATTCACAAATGTAATCATTACATAATCACATGTTCTTGTTTTTAGAATCTTCTTCAATTCTTATGGCATGGTGAAAATGAATGCATGGCATGTTTGCAGATGTATTATGGGTCATGTAGCATCTGCATTTGAGGTCATGTGCACAAAATTTCAAAGTTCTAAAATGATGCATGACCTATAATTTTACTTCATGAGGCCAACTTTGAACAAGCATAACTCTTAGCTCAAATTGAATTTTGAGAAGGTTGAACACAATTTGGAAAGCCCTAAACATCTACTTTAAATCATTAGTTTATGTCTTCTTCAAAATCCTTTGGGAAATTTGTGAAAAATGAGGCCAAAGTTGGAAGAAAACTAGGTTAAAACACTTAGAAAAATTTCTAAGTGTTTATGACCTAAACTTCAAAATTTCCAAAACTTCATAAATGGTTGATCTTTTGAAAAAAGTTCCCTTGTAAGATGTTGTTTTATTTGGCAAGATCTACAACTTTCATGTTGGAAGTTTTTTGAGTTGTGTAGGTGAAATTTTGAGATCTCACCATGCCTTCAAAAACCCTAATTCCCGACTTTTCGCTCCTTGATGAATTTCTTTGAATTTCTTTGGCCAAATGACTTTGACATCCATATATTGATGATATTGATCTTTGAAAGTCATTTTTTGACCAAAAACCTTAAAAGTCAATGATGATCCTTCACAGTTGACTTTTTCCTGACAAAGTGAATTTTTGGGTTTTTGTGTAGAAATAAGATCTTCTCCCCAAATGGATGATATAAATGGATTATATGGAGGTAGTAGAGATCCTTGAATCATGTCTTGAGTTTTGGATTCATGCCCTGATCAGAAGTCAACTATCTTGGTGAATTAGGTCAAAACCCTAATTTGTCGACCATGTGAAAGTAATGACTGTAGACTTTGAATTGAAGTGTGATGTCCAGTAGACCTTGTAATATGAGTTATTTGAAGATGATTGATGTCTTTGGATGACCCTCTGAAGTTTTTTAGGGTTTCCCAAATGTGATCCCTGATTTCAGTCCTTGATAGGCTCAAAACCCTAGTCTGGTGACCTGAGTAAACCTGTACTCATATGACTGGATGTCTAATCAATCATAGATGAGAAAAGTGAAGTCTTTGAGCCCCATGATTGTATTAGAGACTAGTCTTTGTATTGATTGATCCTTTGCCTGAGCTTTCTTGTCTTTGAGCATCCTTGATTAGGTACCAGATGGAGAAATGACTGCTCTGGGTACTTGTCTTGACCTGATGAAAAATCCTGAAGATATGTCATCTCAGGGGGGTCAAAAATTAGGGTATGACAGCTGTTTAAGTGGTTCTCAAAGATTAATCCATGGAATCCTACGGTGGTGGATAGAGAGAGAGTTACCTAGGTTCGTCTGTTTGGGTTACCTTGCCATGTGTGGGGAGAAAATTTCTTCGAATTCATATCAAAACCTATTGGCTCTTTCATTCAGATGGATGTTGACACTACAAATTAGAAACGTTTAGATGTAGCTCGTTTCCTTGTCCAGACTAATATGCAGCGATGATTGGTGAGTTGTTGTGCCTTAAAATTAACCGTGTTCTTACTCATTTTAAATTGTTAGAAGATTTTCAAGACCCTCTCTGAGTGGTTTCTCCGCCGTCGGATGAGATGGTGTTTTCTTCTTTTGGTTCGGAGGCTGAATTAGAGGCGGAGGGGGAGGTTTTAGCCGGTGAGGTGGATGTCTGTGAAGGCGAAGATATTGAGGTGTTACCTCGGTTTTCAAATAAAATTTGTTGCATGGAAATAGATCTTGTTGTTGCTGACATTGCAAGGGGGACTACTGAGGTTGCCGCTTTTAATTCCACACAGATGTGTGAGGATGATTTTCAAGTAAAGGTGACAAGTATAGAGGCAGATAAGGGTTTATAGCGACTCCAATGGGAGTTATTTTGAGTCAGTCCTCCATTTGGCATTGAAAAGTCAATACTTTTTGCTATTGAGGTATGCCAAGTGGCATTACAGTTCCTTCATGAAGGGATCCACTTTTTGGATCCTTCAATTAAAAAATTAATATACATATTACCTTTTCATAAATTTGTGAGTTAAAGTTGAATAAAAAATAAAATATTATTATGTGAGGTAATCACTACAGAAAAAAAGGCCTCCTACCACGCCCAGAAAATCGAGGCTTTATGCAAAATAACCGTGGCGTAACGCTGAGGCCACGGTTTGGCCACGGAAATTCAACTGTGGAGTATACGGCCGTGGCCAAAAGTAAAGTCCACGGTTTTTTGGTATAGACCACGCCTTTTTTACAACCGTGGCTTTTTTAGGCCACGGTTTAGGTAGCTTGATTAAGGCCGCGGTTTGTATTTGCCATGACTTAAAAACTGTGGCTATATGGTAAAGCCACGGTTTCATTTTAACGTTTACGACACAGTATTAGTTCAAGATATAGCCACAGTTTAGTTATGACCACCTATTTAAAACCGTTGTTATATGTTATGCATTCTAAACCATTTATATAGCCACTGTTTATTTCTGTATCATTACATAAATATGTCATTTTATATATATATATATATATATATATATATATATATATATATAAAAAATTAACAATAAACAATCAATAGATAAATAACGTTTTCAATCATCATAAACAATCAATAGCCTCTTCTAAGGTCATCAATACAATCAGTTCATTCATTAGAGCTAGTAAATATATTGTACCAATGCATTACAGATGTAAATGTTCTGATATAACAATCTCATACCATAACAATCATATCTGAACAATGTGTTCATGGTTTCTATATAACATTTAGGCCATAAAACAACCTATATCTACCTTATTGGAGCAATTTCTTTGATTGTTTCTATTCCTCAAGACTCAATTCTTCATCATTAATGTCTACACTTCATGGTTGGTGTCTACACTTGAACACACACAAAAAATAATACTGAGTTACTATATAAAAAGAAACACAGCTCAACCAATCTCTTTACAATAGCTTATGATTAATGCCCAATTCATCTCCACAAAACCACAGGTTCAGATCAAAACAGTAAATAGATATACCATAAAGAATCTCTTTAAAATGTTATCATTCTGTCTCTCTCTTCAACAGCTAAAAGGCAGATATCCCATAAAGAATCTGAAATGCACACATATATAAAACATCTATATATAGATATACACATAAATACTTGTATACACGAACTTTGTGTGCTGCATATGTACCTTCCTTCAGCATTAGCATGTTCCATTAAGAATATGTGAGAATTGCATATATATATCTTCAATATGAACTAAAGCAATTTACCCCATTCGCGCATTTACAGCCGATAGTATCTTGAAGTTTTCAGTTTCACCTACATACATACATGATCATGTTGGTCAGTATAGTAATTCATGTCAAATTTTAAGCATGGAAGTTTAATGATTGTGTGAGTTCCGTTACACATATTGTACTCCAATAGCGTATCGGAGAACAATAGTCATTACGCGATAGTGCTAGTATTGCCTCTATTGGACATTACGACTAGACATGTTAGCTATGATAGCAATTTACTCATACTAATGTCTCTGAATGTAAGTATGACATGCATAGTTGATGATGAAATCACCTGTTAGTGGTGACAGTAGAACTTTAACACTTGCCGGTACATTAGCAGTGAAGAAAGGGCCTGCAACAGTGGTTGTTATAACTGAAACAAGATCGATACCATTCTCTTTTGCGAATTTAAACGCTGCTTCTTCTGTGAGAAGCTTTGAAAGTGCATAAACCTGTAACCACAAAACAAAACTCAAGGATTCAATTTTGAATTTTGTGAACAATGCTAGTAATAGTAATAGCTAGCTGAAAAAAAAAAACATTTCTTACCCATCCACTTGCTTGTGTATTCCATAGAATATCAGTTTGTATTTGGCAAGATTCATCTACAATAGATTTCAACTTCCCGTTGGTGTCTTTAGCACTAATAGTACTTATAGAAGATGTGAAAACAACCCTTTACACTTAATTGGATTTCAAGCATGACTTGAGAAGATTTATAGTTCCATCGATCGCAGGGTCGATTATATTTTCTTGAACAAATGCCTCTGCAAGTTTAATGCAGAGTGGAAACATCAAATGTGTTAGCTACTGAAAAATTCCAAAAAAATCACTAGTGTATATCAATGCATTACATTACCAGTGTTTTCTTTGTCATTAACATTGAATTGCATTGAAGCTGCAACATGAAACACGCCAACACATCCTTTTACGGCCTCATCGAAACTTCCTTCTTTGTGTAAATCTGCAAATGGTTCAGCTACAAAGAGGGGGTACTATTGTTGAAAGGAAGGATAGTGATGCAAGGAGGCTGTTCTGTTCAGAAAATCACAATTAAGTGGAAAGGACAGGGTGTAGAAGGTGCAACATGGGAGAATAAACTCAACATTCAAAGACAATTTTGCCAGCTACGACTTGAGGACAAGTTTGTTTCCCTATGGAAAGGTATTGAAAGAAAAAATAAGCATTATGACTTTTAGAATATTATTTGAAATCTAATCAAGCATGTAAAGATTTTAAATAGAACAGGTAAAGCTCATCACCTTTGACAAGGAATTTCCTCTAACATAAATCCAAACCACATTCAAACACCATATACTTCATAATCTGCAAAAAATCCAAACTATATTCAAATACCATACTTCATAATCTGCAACACACACCATACACCAAAACTTCCTTTTAAACCCTACCTCTGCAGAGAAGAAAAACAGATGATACTCTCTGCAAAAACTTTTCTCAAACATACAAAAATCTTCATACACACTCACCTACAAAACTACACAGAAAAGGCCCTCAACTTTGATTCAGTTCCCTCAAATCCTTGTACAAAAAATCAGCATAACAAAAATTTGAAGAAAAACTATCAGAAAAAGAAAATTGAGAGGAGAACCTGTAACCGAATCATTCTCCCTCCATCGATTCTTCTGCTCTCTCTCATCTTCAACCTTGACTTTTCTTCATACTTCACACCTTCTCTCAAATTCACCTCATAACAACCTCTAACAGAAATCCTTCCCTTTACCCCATCTCTCTCGATCCAATCTTCATTCAACCTTTCGCCATAACCGTTTTTCTTTAACCTTCAGTCACCATTCATCAATTTGCAGAAGAAAAAGAAAACGGCATACCCTCTTCATCTTCTTCGATCGATCCTTCAAGTCTTCACAAACTCAGAAGGAACCTTCAACCCGCATCAACTCCATCCACGTATCAACAACTGGAACAAAGACGAAAAACAAAAAAGACGATTCAAACTCAGAAGCAAAAGAGGAGGAAAATAGATATGGAGAAAACAAAGCGTAAAAGTCGAAGACGTACCTGAGTGGTGACCTTTGTTTTTTATCTTCTGTCTCGCCGCCGTGGAAGAAGCCGTCAAAGCTTCTCTGATCAGTAAAGGCGTGATTTCGATTGATCTGAGAGAACCGAGAGAGAATATGGGATTTGAGAAGAGAGAGATTTAGAACGCGTGGAGACCAGAGATAGAAGAGAGTCGAGATGAGAGGTGATAATTCACGGTGGCTGTGTGGTGATGTCGGTTCCGTTGGAGGAGAAAGGCTTTCCGCGGCGCTGTTGCTGCTTCACGATCGTGAGACGGAGAAGAGAAGAATCCCAAAGGTCACTTAACCCTAATCCCCCTTTATGTTTATTTGTTTTAGTTTTTTTTCTTTTTAGTTTTTAAAAAAATAAAATAAGTATAAAACAAGAGAAAGAGGGAAACAAAAAGAAAAGAGGGAAAACATGGCGGGCACTAAATTTTTGGAGTTGGGCCAAAGTTTTTAGTCAAAATTATAAGGCCGCGGTTTTTCCTTGAGGCTTAAAATATCTGCAGTTCTATAAGCGTGGCAATTGAAGTACAAGCCACAGTTTTACACTCCGGAGTCAATATTCTATAACATACGTCTACGCTTTGATAACCATGGCCAAATCATATATGTGGCCACAGTTTCTGAGCTGTGGAAAATTTTAGCGTGGCCGTAGGCCAAATTTCTAGTAGTGAATATTATGAGGTAATATTATTAAATGAGTTACTTCAAAATGATGTGGCACTTTGGGACCTACAAAATAATCAAAATATGGGTTGCACTATTGGAGATGCTCTTAGGTGTTGTATTGTTGGTGGATCCCGCTACACAATGGGGAGCTGGATCCCAACCGTTACAATTAGGGCACGTGGATAGCCAATATGAATCGTCCACTCTCTCTGTTCCAACTTTGGAGGTGGTAATTTTTTATAAGGCTCTTTTGAACGTTGGGCCTAAGATTCCCAAGGATCATTCAATGGAAGTGGTCCACAATTTAGTTTTAGTGAATGCCTTGGAATACAGTGGTTTGCTTTCTGTAGAGGATTTGGTTTCTTCTTCTCTTTTCGGTTCCACAATGGGTCGCGAATTGGTTTCAAATCCCACTCAATCTATAGATATTTCTCCTTGTTCTTCTAACTGCAACACGTTTTCTCCGCCGTCTCTGGTTGTTAGAAATTATTTTCTTCCTCTTAGATGCTGGATGTAGGTTTCGATTTCATCTTGTCCCGAGTTAGGCCGCGACAATGCTTTTTGGAAAATTTTCAAGGTGGTTCGAACAGTCTTCTTTGAAAACAGAAATATAGTTGGAGTACGTTTCTGGTTTGTGATGATGTTCCTTGCGAAAAAATTTTGGACTCCTTTTTGGATCAGGGTAACAGGAGATTTTGGGAGAAAGACAGGAAATAGGTTGCTTCAAAATTGTGGAATCGTTCCTATAAATACGGTCTAGACGGAGGTGCATCGTAAATTGATTTGGTTGAAACGGGTAACTCTTTGGAAGGTAGAGATTGGAAAGTCAAGAATATGAAAGATGCCTCAAAATTGGGTTGGTTATGAATTGTGTTTAGAATAATATTTGCGGGTTGGGCAACTCGATTAAGAGGAAACGATTGAGTTGTTTTTTGAGGAAGGAAAACTTTGATTGTTGTTTGTTACAAGAGACGAAACTTCATTCGATTTCGAATTCTACCGTGTTAGAATTGTGGGGAAGAACTGAGATGGTTTGGTCTTCCAAAGCTTTGTTTGGCAATTCTGGTGGGCTCCAGATTTTTGGAAACCAAGCGTGTTTGATTCTTATTTTAGTTTTTTGTTCTGGTGGGCTCCAAATTTGTAGGTGTTTTTTGTTCTTGGAAAGGTATGTTAATTTATGTTTTCAATGTTTACTCTTCTTGTCTTTTATCCAAGAATAGGAGGTTATGGAAGGAGTTGAAGACTTGTAAAGCTAAGTTTCCGGTGGGTGAGTGGTGTGTAGGGGCTGATTTTAATGTGGTTAAAGTTGATAATGAGCGAAAAATGTGGTAGTCATTTTATGAATAGAATGAAAATGGAATATTTTAATGTGTTTATTGATAATATGAAATTGCCGATATGTTGTAGGATCTTGGCCAAACTTCTTTCCCATAGATTAAAGAAAGTGGTGGGTAAGTTGGTTTATACTAGTCAATCTACTTTCATTCTTAATGGATTTATGTTAGATGGGGAGTTGGTGGTCAACGAAGTCTTGTATTATGCAAAGAGATTCAAGAAGAGGTGTATGATGTTATAAGTGGATTTCGAGAAAGCTTTTGATTGTCTATATTGGGACTTTAGGAGATAATTATTGTATAGGATGGGTTTTGGGGAGAAATATAGAAGTTAAATGGAAGCTCTTATCTTCAGTAGTTCCATGTCAATTCATGTGAATTCAAGTACCTACTACACAGAATTCAAGTCTTTATGGAAGGAATTGGGAGAATGTCGACCCGTTCACACGTGCAATTGTGGTGGAGTGAAACCTATTAATATTATGAACCATCTTCAAAACACACACATTCTTACATTCTTAGTGGGACTCAATGAGTCTATCAATTAGGTTCGTGGTCAAATCTTCTTACGGATCCCGAAACTTCAATCAATTTTGTGTGATCTATAATTTCTCAAGATGAAAGAGAAGCATATAGAGGTGATCCGCTGTCACAAACGGGTCAAAAACGAGTATTATTGAAAACTGTAGTTTAGTGACAATGACTCGAGTTGTATCAAAAGGATTATTGTATTGTTATTAACCAATAGAAACGATTATGAGGGGATTTATGATTTCAAAATAAAAGTTAAGAACATAACAATCTAGTGAATATAATAAGTGATTATATAAATAAGTTAATCTAATGTTTTCGAGTTCCTGCTAATCACTGGTTTTTACCTTACCAGTTCCTTCAGCTGCTTCGATCTCTATTCGATTTTAATACCAACAGACAAGCGCAAACCGATATAGAACACATTGAATTCCTATTTTTCGAATTAAGCAAACGGATTAAGCCCACGTGAAATAAGCAAACACGAATTACAAACACGATTCAATGACTATGCGACACAAATAACCATTAACGATTAGGAATACAATCATACGAATTTAATCAACACATTTCATGAAACAACATATTAAGCAAATGTAATTTCATAAAATAGAATTGAAAGAGAACGAAATTGAATTGGTAAATTAAAAACCTTAAAGTGTCATAACGTGATTACAGTAGATCAACTCAGGGAATTAGTTCTCCATCGTAATCGTGAAAGAAATAATATTTTTCTTTAATAGAATGTAGATCATGAACAATGAGCGGCTTCTAGGTAATAGAGAAAAAAACTCATTAGGTTTACAACTCAACTGGTTCAAATACATAACTCAGGCCATAACAAATGACCCAAAACAAAAAATATATCTAATGCTGAAATTTAAACGAAATTCTCGGAATTATGCACTCTGAATCTGCCTTTGACTCCAACAAAAAAGTTGCAGCTCTTTCTATTAGAACGCCTCAATCCAGTTCCCGTAACTTGAGTTATGATCATTTTAGTGCAGATTGCTAATGTTGAAAATAAAGTGCTAAAATCAAATAATTGCAAAAATAAACAGATTTATTAAAATACATGAAAATAGAAAAATAACCAAGTTAAAGTATGGAAATGCATAAGTATAAATATATAGCAATGTGCATCAAAATGGACTAATCAAGAGGTTACAACTACCTTGAATCCTAATGAAAGTCCTATTGCTTATGTTGATTACAGTAACAACACTAATATTTTCAAGAAAGATAATCTAACTTGTGTTCATTGTGGTGTTGTTGGTCACCTAAAGGAAAAATGCATCAAGCTTCATGAATACCCTCTAGGTTAAAAGAATTCTTAGGATTTCAAAGGTACACCTGAAAGCCTTCATGAATACCTCTCATATTTGCTGTGATATCTCCTCTTTTACCTCTCACAAACCTTTACTTGACAAATTTTTATTTTTACCAAATGGAAATCACATACCTGTTAAAGCCATAAGTAACATTGTTCTAAATAATAACTTGTTTCTTCAAGATTTCTTGTTTACCGATCCCTACATTTCATGGTAACCCTCATTTTCCATCAAAGACTCCAAGAAATCCAATTGTAAAAGTTGCTCCTAAAACTTGTTTCATACCAATTGTAAAAGTTTATACCAATTGTTACATACTAGGCTACTTGTTTGATTCTATGTTGAAAAGTTCTAGCCATAAGATCCCCATAAGATCCCTTTTGTAGTACCTTCAGATCTCAATTCAAATATATGTACTATATCAACTTTAGCTAAACTCAAAAGACTGCCATTGAAATTCAATAATCTTTATTTGCACAAAGTTTTGATCTTGAAAATTGTTATTTATGGGATGGAAAATGTACTTATGATGGTAAAGTTTACGTTTAATAATTGTTGATGATTTCAGTTGATTCACTTGAATATATTTGTTAAAACATAAATTTGATGCCTCTATGAAGTTTCAACGATTTTTGTTTTAGTTTAGACACAATTTAGTAAAGTGGTCAAACCTTTGAGATCTCACTAGCTATTAAAATAATGCTTTTTATGGCGAAACTTATACCTCGATGAAAGAAACGGGGGTATAGGAGTTAGGAGCGCCATGTTTTATTATTATTTTTAATAAAAAAATTTAGCACCTCAGATATTTAATAAAACTGAGGTAAGGGATCTCACTTCCACACCTAGTGGCTCTTAGATATTTAACAAAAAGGCATAAACCTTTGATTGTTGGTGAAGATTTTCCCGTTAAGGGAAAAATCTTGCGAAAGGATACTAAGTTCGACAAGAAGAAAGACAAAAGTCAGCAGAAGTCTTACAGTGGCAAAACATTTGGTATTTGATGCTATCATTGTAAGAAGGAGGGTCACACAAGGAAGGTGTGCCATGAATGCCTGAAAGATCATAGAGGTAAGGATAAAGACAACGCTGCCATTGTTCAAGATGATTTCGAATCATCAGATGTTCTTGTGGTTTCAAGCGGTGACTCTAGTAAGGAGTGGATTATGGATTCAGGTTGCACTTGGCACATGACTCTAAATAAAGACTTGTTCGAGTAATTATGTGATCAAGGTGATGGGTCTGTATTACTGGGAAACAACAAAGCTTGCAAGATTATAGGTGTTAGATCTGTGAGATTCAAGCTCCATGATGAGTTAATAAGGTTGTTGACTGAAATAAGGTATGTTCCTGATTTGAAGAGAAATTTGATTTCTCTTGGTGAATTCGAGAAGAAAGGCTTTGTTTTACGAGGAGAGAAAAGTATCCTAAGATTCATGAAGGGGTCGAAGGAAGTCTTGATAGGAGTTTAGAAACAAGGCTTATATACTCTAGAGGCTGAACTTGTAAGTGGTTCGACAAATGTTGCATCCACGAAACCTTTGTTGAAGACCGAAATCTGGCACATGAGATTGGGCCATATTAGTGAAAGGGGTCTGGTCGAATTAAGGAAGCAAAATCTTCTTGGTGGAGACAAATTCGAAAAGGTGAAGTTTTGTGAGCCCCATGTACTTGGAAAATCTTGCAAATGAAGTTCAACAAAGGCAGACAAAGAACACATGGATCTCTTGATTATACCCATGCTGATCTTTGGGGGCCTGCAAGGTGTTCATCACATTCAGGAGCAAGGTATTTTCTATCCATAGTAGATGATTATTCCATAAACTTATGGATTTTCATCCAGAAGACTAAGGATGAAACTTTTGGGAATTTCAAAAGTTGGAAGACTCTGGTTGAAAATCATACTGGCAGGAAGGTCAAGAGGTTGATAATCGATAATGGCCTTGAATTTTGCAATGAGGCGTTCGACAGTATCTGTGCTTCCTCTGGTATTGCAAGGAATAGAACTGCTGCAGGTACTCCACTGCGAAATGATTTGGCTAAAAAGTTTAATTGAACTATTTTGGATATAATTAGATGCATCTTTACTAGTGTTAGGTTAAAGAAGGTGTTTTAGGTTTAGACAATAACATATCTGATAAACAGATGTCCTTAGACACCGTTAGATATGAAGACACCTGAAGAAATTTGGTCGGGACATCCACCAGATCTCGACAGATTGGAAGTACTAGGCTGCGGTGCCTATGCTCACATTAGGCAAGAAAAGGTCGAACCTAGAGCTCTGAAATGCATGTTCATGGGATACCCTGAAGGAGTCAAAGCTTATAGACTATGGTGCATAGAGTTAGGTCATAGAAGGAGTATCACCAGTCAAGATGTAGTTTTCAACAAAGCTGAAGTGGCTTTTAAGAAAACTGATGAGGTTGGTCGAAGTAGAGAAACATATGACGAAGAGCTGGAACAGGTAGAGATTCCTGTTGAGGTCGAGAATGTTAATGCTGATTTTTCAGACCTTGTAAACATATAACGCCTTATATTATTTGCATAATATTCAGAGAATATTATGCATCTGTCAAATTGAAACTGAATCTCATTAATCTAGCTCAGCAGGCGCAATGTCAACACCTATTCCGTAGGACATGTTATTCCAGAACATGTTGCAACATCTTATAAGACATCTTCTTGTTATACCTGTTGTGTTCTGTACCTATGTTATATTAGCTAGTTTTACATCCTATGATACATATTATTTCTGTTATTTATTTTTACAAAAATTAAGCCAACCCTAAAAACAGTGAACTTACACTATTAGTAAGAAAAAAAGATGGATCATGGAGATTTTAGGTTGATTATAGAGCTTTTAATGTAGTTACAGTTTGCGACTGTTTTCCCATCCCAACAATTGATGATATTTTCGATGAAATAGATTCTGCAACTATTTTTTCTAAGATCGATCTTCGATCAGATTATCACCAAATCAGGGTGACACCAGAGGAACATATAAAACAACATTAAAACACAAAGGTTGTATGTACGTGAAATGTATGCAATCATAGAGCCTGTAAACAAATGGCGTCAGTACCTGATTGGTAGACATTTTTACATATATACTCACCAAAAGAGTTTGAAGAACCTGTTGGTTCAAACAATTCAATCCCTTGAACAACCTAAATGGACAGCTAAATTGCAAGGTTTTAACTTTGACATATTATACAAACTTGGAAAATCTAACCAAGTCTGAAGAAGAAGCTACGCTTCTCTCCATATCTTCCTCAATTCCACTCCTAGTCATCCAACTCAGGCAATACTACAAAACATATCAACAATGTCTACTTCTCATGAACAAGGTACTATCAGATCCAAACACATATCCATTGTTCCTAGTTAAAGATGAACTATTATACTACAAGGAAAAACTTTACATACTATAAGTAGACCACCACAACATAATATTATCAGTGAATATCAGACAACCCCAGTTTGAGGTCACTCCAAACTTCAACCCATCTTGGCTCGTCTTTCTTCCTCCATTCTCTAGCCGGGAATCTACAAAGACACAAAATAGTTTGTTACCAATTGTTCTGTTTTCCAACACAATAAATACATCCCAAAATGACAAGGGCTACTGCAACCGTACATAACAATCTTGGCTCGTCTTTCTTCCTCCATTCTCTACCCGTACATAACAAAGTGTGCGATAAACTAACAATGGACTTTATAACACACTTACTAGTTTCCTTTAGACACACAGCAATTTGGGTTGTCTGTGAGAGGTCCACTAAATTTTGTCATTTCATTGGGGTTGGGTGAAAATTCTCTTATGAAGATGTAGCTTTAAACTTTTCTGTTGAAATCAATTAGTTCCATTGTATCCCAAAATCGATCTTTTTTTTTACCACGAACCCCTTTTCCTTAATACTTTCTAGAAGGAAATCTTTCGAGCACAAGGCACCACCTTAAAGTACAACAATGCGTGTCAATCTAAACAATGGTTTAAATACTTACACTTAAAAGAATATTGGCATAACACGACTATTCATAGTTCCATAAAGATGTCCCCCTTTGAAGCTCTCTATGGCTGCCGACCACCATCCTTCTCCCATTACAGCCTTGGTTCCTCAACAAATTCGCTCGTTGGCTAATCTCTGCAACAAAGGAATAAAATTCTTAACACTTTAAAACGAAATTTGGAACGCAGTAGAATAAACATGGAAACACGACGTAATAAAAAACGTCAAGATTGTACCTTTGCATAGGCCATTCTCGTCCTTCTCATCCCCCATCCTTATTGTCAAACCTCTATACACTGTCGTGTTTCACAGAAACTCCCAAATTATTATTACGGCCCATTCATCGTTTTAGAACGAATCGCAAGGTGGCTTACAAAATGGATCTTCCGTCAAGTTCAAAAATCCATCCGGTGATTCACATATCTCATTTGCGCGCTTACCATGGTGATGATTTGTCCACTCACTTTGCCCCCATTCCATATGAGTGTCAAGGCTCGAATGACGATTTTGGCTCTATATTGTCCACTAATGATAGAAGTTTTGAAGTTCTTATTGAAGAGAGAAGAACAAAAGGTCGTGTACTTACAAAGGAGGGTGAAAGAAATATCTAGTTAGAAGAAAGTGAAGAGAGAATTGCAACCGAGAGAGCGTTTTGAAAAAATTGAAAACTATTAAGTGTGCAAAGGGAACTGAAGACTTAAAAGTCTTTAACACACCTATTTTTTCTAATAAAGTGCACCGCCTGGTTCCATGTAAAATGGTAGTTTCCCAAAATTCTTGCTTAATTTCTATCTGAATAGCGGGGTTGTCTTGGACGTCCCACCGCGAAATCTCAGCCCTTGGATATTCCTACCGTTGATCCACTTACCCAATGTGACTTATCCTTTCCATGCAAGCCAATAATATCTCACAATTTGACAAAACCCTATTCCCATTTGTACCGCATGCACCGCTCAAGATCTCCAAAGATATTATCCCTATTCCTTCAGATTCACCAGTTGTTTCCCAAGATGTTTCTGCACATCCGAATTGTAGTGGACTTCTGAATTGGGCTTCCTCGCTCAAATCAGCTCAAAACGTCGTCAAACCTAACCTTGAGGACAAGGAGTTTGTCGGGCCAGATAGTAGTGTTAGCAGGCCAATAAAAATCAGATATAGGCTCAAGTGGATGCAAGACTTTGTTCCAAAATAGAGTAGTTTATTTTTTTTCCAAAGTATAGTAGTTTAATTTTAATTATTATGTTATTTAATCTTTTCTTCAATTGGCCTTGGCATATTAATTCAATCCATTTGGATTCTGCATGTATTTAAAAAACCCTTCCTCTTATTGAAGGGTAGAAAATTATTCAGAATTGTTTATATTATAATCTCTAGTTAGTTTTAGGTTATCTTTTGGTTAAAAATCCTAGATCTAGAGTTAATAGCCGTTGAATCTTCTATCACATGCCTGCGTTTATTTAAAGGTGAAACAAAATGTAAAAACTGAAAAGGGAATATATGTACATAGAATTGTCTAGAGGAACAAAATAATAATTGATGCAATAGTAAAGCTCATTACACAAAACCTAAAACATTTGCAATATTTAAATGATTAAGTAAGAGGTGGAAAATGACATAAAAGTGAGCAGTAAATATAGCCATTCAAAATAGATGCCAGATTTCTAAAAGCTTGGCACATGATATATTATGTGTTGTGACATGATATGAGTGATATGGTGTATGAGGTGTCATCTCAAGGTTGGATGCTTCTATTATAATAGATTATAATGGACAATAAAAGGAAAATGAGCAAAGACTTATAAAATTGAAAATTTAATTAGCTGTTGGCAAAAGGGCATGCAAACAAGGGACTTTCTATGTGTATAGTAGATATGTTCTTTTTTACAAATACAATATCAAGTTGTGTAAGATTATTAACATAAGATATTAAAAATTCAAAATTTTATAAAAATAATAAAATATCTATTAATATATTAAATTAAAAATAACATTTAAATATTACCGATTAAACATTAATTCAGTAAGATTTTTAATTTTCAAACCTCTACCTATTTTGGTCTAATGATCGGTTCGATTTAATTGCTTTGGTTAAATATATTATGTTATACGAATCGAATGAACGAATTTGTTAATGATATGCAAATAATTTGAATATTATGTAACAAAAATGTAATTTAATTATAATTACTAAGAGAAAATATTTTTACACTGTCAACTAATCACCATCATACATCTAATTAAAACATTCTTTTATTTAAAAAGAACTTTAATGACATGGCACATTCATGACTCCCTATTAGATGATAGTGTAAGTGCACTACCTTTTAACTCAATTATTAAATTATGGAGTTATATTACATTATACTTATTAAATTATCAGGCTGAATACATAATAATATAATATAAAAAGTTATATTTATAATGTTTAGTAAAGGTTTTTAAAGTTATGAGATTAAAACGATAAAAAATCCTCACACACAGACTACCATTACTTTGGTGAAGAGATGATGACAAATGAAAGATAATATCCCCGCATAGACCAAAAAGTTTATATCTTTGTCTGTGCATAATCGTGCATGAGTCCTTTCTATTTAAACCCGAGTTGTTGATGTGTTGCTTTCGAAAGTAACAAGTAACAACTACCCTACAATTACGAGACTACAATAATTTAGCTTTAGAAAAAGCGTGATGATAATGGAAGAGAATAATTTAGCTTTAGAAAAAACGTGATGATAATGCAAGAATAAAAATCTGCTAAATAAAATAAAGCCAAGAGTTGCTGAAATTCTAACTCGGCAATATGTGTCGCTTTGGCGTGATATTCTGGCACCTATCACTGCAAAATAATTTGTACCGTTAGCTCACTATATGCTAAATAGAAAAGCAAAAGCAAAAGTTGGATGCAAATTAAAAGCAAAAGTTGGATTGCAGATTGCTTTGCCTAACTCACTAATTTTTGTCTCTCTTTTATCACTTTGGTGTTAAATATCTTAATATGATGTTGGCTTATAGTGCAATGATGAAGATTATAAATAGTGAGAGATATAGAGGATATAACTCATTATCACCTTACAATGTACGAACCAACAAAGAATTAAAGAAGAATAAGAAGACCAACTAACTATCATCAGTCTTCTTCTATTTCTCCTTTCAATAAACCCTCTCTCTCTAAAACCCCCGTCTCTCCCTTTTTAAACACTTCTGAATCCACAAAAACCAACTAACTTTGCTGCTATGACTTCCTTGATATGGCCACGACAACTTCCCAACACTGTCGAAATTTTTAACAACTGTGATTTTCTTGATTAAAATTACTTGAATGAAGGAGGTGAGTCATATTTTTTTTTATCTTATTTAATAATATTTGTTATCATTAGAATTTTTAAATTTATATTGAGATATGAATTTTAAAGTTTTTATCTTAATTAGAGATATTGAATTTATTTAGAGTGTAATGGCAATTTAGAATATTAGGTATACGCATTTTTTTAATATGAATTTATAATCAGAGAAAAATATTACCCTATTATAAGTATTTATGTGAATTTAAACTTTCATATATATATACAGATTATATGTCTCCAAGAAATTCAAACGACCAGGAAACTCATACAGCATCCACTACAGTTGGGAACCCAGTTATCATGGCAAGCATGTTAGGACTTGCACAAGGAACAAGAAGAGATGTAGTCCCGTCTGCACGTATTTCTGTATATAAAGTGCATCGGTCTACTGGTTGCTATGAAACAAGTTTTCTTGAAGAATTTGATGATGCGGTTCTTGACAGGGTTGATATATTATCAGTCTCGCTTGTATCTGAATCACGAGACTATCTTAATCATTTTAGCGATGCAACTTGTGTTACAGGATTCCATGCTATGCACCATGGAGTGCTCAAGGTAGTGGCAGGAGGGAACTCATGTCCACAAACTCCATCTCTAAATAATCTTTCATCGTGGACAATTGTTGTTGGTTCTAGCAAAATAGATAGAAGATTTATTACTAAGGTCAAATTAGGAGATAGCAAAATACTTGAGATAATTATTCTATAATTTCAAACACTATAGCATGAATAATTTTTTGCCGTGGACAATTTGTTGTTAGTCCTAGCAAAATAGATAGAAATTAGTTACTAAGGTCAAATTATGAGATAGCAAAATATTTGAGATATATAGCAAATTATTTTGAAAATAATTTACAATGTGAGCATTAAAATAAAAAATATGTTTATACCATTACTCTTTAAATTTAAACTTACGATATATACAATAGTTGTTGTCCTTACATTTGATAAAAAAACTGTATCCCTTTACAAAGATTAAAAATATACATTTTTGATGCACAACAAAAATAATAACATATATTTATAGGAACTAAAGTTAAAAGTTTCTAAGTTTATAAGAGTTTTTTCTTTTAAATATAAAATATTCTAAAATAACATTACTTCCCCTTGCCTGCATGACTATAGCTTACCCCTTGCCTGCATGGTTTCTTCAAATGAAAGAAACGTGTAATATATATATATATATATATATATATATATATATATATATATATATATATATATATATATATATATATATATATATATATATCCAGTACAAGATAAGACATTTGGTTTATTTTCCTTAAAACACTACTAAAAATAAGACATTTGGTTTCATATTTTACATTAGGTATCAAGATAACTGATGTGAAAAATATTTGTCAAAAGATTTTACAACAAATTTTATACTAAATTGATGTAAAAAAAAATTTGATTTAGTGATTTTACATCAGACATTTAACTCCAATGATGGAAAAAATAATGTAGTGGCAAACTTGTAATTAAAACAAAAATGGGTTATAAAGCCTTTTACATCGGTGCTAATCCTAAAACGATGGGAAAAGTTTATTAACTGGGCTTTTACATCGGCCTGTGTTCCATGGATGGGAAAAGTGCCCTTAGTTGGCACTAGCTTACTTCAGCCCATGTAAAAACCGATGGGAAAAGTTTACTAACTGGGCTTTTACATCGGCCCGTGTTCCACCGATGGGAAAAGTGCCTTTAGTTGGCACTAACTTACTTCGGCCCGAGTAAAAAACCGATTGGAAAAGGCCCATTTCCACTAAAACCCTAACTAAAACTTAGACATTTCATTTTATTCTTTCTTCACTATTTTCTCAGCCGCGACCGCTTTCCACTATTTACTCTCAACCGCGGCCGCCTTCAGCCTATGACCGCCTTCAGCCGCGACCCAACCACCATCTCCTTGCCTGCGACCGCCTTCAGCCGCGACGAATCAGCTCCGTCTTCAGCCGCAGCGAACCAGCTCAATCTTCAGGCGTGCGATTTCTTACAACATCAATTTCAGATCGAATTTCGCTTCATCAACGAATAATTCCTCTTTGTCGGTAATCCCTCCATTTTAATCTGATGTTATGTTTACATTTTTTTCCTTTTTGAATCGTTATTGTTCATGCTTGATTGGTGGCCGATTTAGATGTTTGAAACATAGGATCGTGACTTTTGTGGTTTGATTTTTTGAGCTTTTTGTGTTGCCATGATTATTTGATTGTTTTAATGATATTTGCTTTGTTTGTTTGTGTGGGATTGGGTGAGTAGAAGAACGGAGTATAAGCATAATGGAAAAAATAACAGAGGGAGTATTATATATTATGGAACAAGTGAGTTGAGTAGAAGAAGATTAAATGAAGTGGAAAGAGTGGGAGAGTGGACTAAAAATATTCTAGGTTGTAGTATTATCATAGATCCATTATCTATGTTAGTTTAAGTTTATGGACACCTGTTAGCTATAATCCTCTTTTAAAAAATACTAATATTTTCTAGATAACTAAAAAATTAAGATAATGAAAAACAAAAATACAGGGGTGCTGAGCTTTGTTTCTATCCTCAATATGATAAGGTTATTTACTTTTTTACTTATTACGTGTACCATGATTTTCATGTTGGGTTTTATTTGAGTGGATTGGAAAAAAACATGAAATGAGTACTAAAGCTAAACAAAAAATTGTGTGTTTGTAAATTTTTAACAAATTAAAGAAAACTCAAGATTGAATATATATATATATATATATATATATATATATATATATATATATATATATATATATATATATATATATATATATATATATATATATATATATATATATATATATATATATATATATATATATATATATATATATATATATATATATATATGGAGCATATCAAGTGAGAACAATTTTAAATGAGAGGTGGGAGGAAGAAATATCAACCATTGGATTCATCAAGAAAGAGAATGTTAACATATTAATGAGGCTACTAATTTCTCTCTCTTGATAAATCCAATGGTTGATATTTCTTCCTTTCATCTCTCATTTAAAAATACTCTCACTGGATATGCTCCATATATATATATATATATATATATATATATATATATATATATATATATATTAGAAATGAGTACTAAAGCTAAACATGCAATAATTTTATTAGAAATAATGTATGCACCCACGCCTTTTGGACAAATGTTTAATGTCAATTGTAGGTGTCATAATGATTTAATTATTTATGCATTAATTTCGAAATATATGTATGGATCGTAGTTGGATGAGAGCTAATCGATTAAGTGCTGAGTACGAACATGGAGGGATGGAATTTCTACAGTTTGCTGAAAGTAATGCTGAAGAAAGTCTTCTTACGCTTTTTCTCTGTCCATGTGTTCGTTGTGCAAATCAAAAACCAAAACGTAGTAAGAAAGAAATCATGAATAATCTAATCTGTGTAGGGATTTGTCAAAGTTATACATAATGGATATATCACGGTGAAGTAGTAGCAAAGTCAAATGTGACCCAAAGAGATAATGTTAGTGTAGAAATGGATGATCGTCTGTAAGACATGATGCGTGATATTGGACAAGATTCGTTTAAGAGGGAAAATGTGAATGATAGTTAATGAAATGACAAGTATACATCTTTGTACCCGGGATGCACAAATTTTACACATTTGTCAGCCGTGTTAAAATTGTTTAATCTAAAGGCAATTAACCGGTGGACTGACAAAAGTTTTAACAAATTGCTTGAATTGTTGACACAAATGCTACCAGAAGGTAATGTAATGCCAATTCGTTCTTATGAAGAGAAGAAACTAGTGTGTCCGATGGATTTGGAGTATGAAAAGATACATGCATGACCTAATGATTGCATATTATACCGAAAAGAGTATGTAAACTATAACCATTGTCCAAAGTGCAAGGCGTCACGATACAAAAAAAGACATGGTGTACCTAGTAATTATGAGGAGGTCAAAAAGGGTCCTCCCACGAAAGTGGTATGGTACCTACCGATCATTTCAAGGTTCAAGAGATTATTCGCTAATGCAGACGGCACAAAGAATCTTAGATGGCATGTAGAAGAGAGAAAATGTAATGGAAAAATTTGTCATGTAGCTGAATCTTTGCAATGGAAGAAAATTGATTCTTTGTTTCCAAATTTTGGAAAAGAGTCGAGAAATCTTAGACGTGGACTTGCTACTGATGGAATGAATCTGTTGGTAATCTAAATACTAAACATTCTTTTTGGCCTGTTTTTATGATGATTTACAACCCATCTCATAGGTTGTGCATGGAGCATAAATATATTATGTTATCGATGATGATTTAGGGCCCAAAACAACCAGGAAATGACATAGATGTTTATATAAGTCCACTGATTGATGGTTTAAAAGTGTTGTGGGAGGAAGGGGTGGATAAAAGTGTTACGGAAATTACAATTGCCAAAAACAACCGGGCTCAATATGCGTGCAATGTTGTTTTGCACCTTCAACGATTTTCCGGTTATGGTTTTGGGGTATTTGTTCCCATAGTCATCACCTTCATTTTTTGTACATTAGAGCTTAGAAAACAACATTTATGGCTTGCTCATGGATGATCCGGAGTCGGGAGCTTAGTGGATCGTGTTTGACACTGTGAGAAAGTGGGTTTTCTTCTCTTCCTCTTCTCTTTGTAACCATTTAGGTTGGGGTTTTGTTGTAAGTATGCTTTGTTTATATGTATATTTATTGCTCATGGTGTTGTTTAATGCTTTCATTATAAATCTTCATTAGTGATTGCTTTCTCTATGTGGGTTTGGGTTGTTGCAGAGATGGATGATTCGAATTCGGGTTTAGGAAGAACATTTATTGGGTTTTAACTCTAGATATAGATTAGAACTTAGTATCCACTTTAGTGACGGTTCTTAATGCTTCCGTGTTGCTCGTGTTTTGCTGAGAGATTGTCGATGCGAGTAATACAGTCGTTGTCTCACTTTGCGTTAGACATAACCTCCGTGTGAGAGATACGTGATGATGTTGATTAGTAGTTTTCGTTGATTTTAACTGAGTAGTAATTTTAAGTATTTAACAGGTATATGAGTTTCAAATATCGAGAGTCTCTATTGTCCGACTAATGAAATTCTTTTGTGTTCATAAGTTAAATTTCCACATTTATCGTCTAAACCCATTTTAACCCAAACTCAAGAACTAAGAATCTGTCGAACGACAGTTCAATGCACTAGTCTATGTGGAGACGATAATTTCCCGGATAAATATTTCCAAAACTTTTATTGCTTGCCTCTTTACCACTTCAACAAAATGGCGGCGTTGCCGGAGATTGGTGTTTTATTGAATTTGCAATGCAATAGTTTCTATAGTGTTGAGTTTTGTATATATCACACATATTGTATATTCTCACTTGTTTATATTGATACTTGTATATGTTTACTATACTTGTATATGTTTTCTATACTTGTAAATTTGTTATAGTATTGTTTGTTTTCTTTCACGTTTGCTCGTGTGTGGTTAGGAATAGCCGGGCGGAAGTAAATTGAAGGAACTTTCTTAAATAACAGGCGTCGAGCTTACGACGAAAAACAAGCATGTTTTTTTTAGTTTGTGTTTAGTTTAGTTAGTGTGATGCAATTGTCTAAACAAATTTAGATCGGCCCAGTTCTTAGATTTCCAATCTTCACTTTTAAATTTTTTTAGACAATTTCATGTGGTCTTTTAGTTTGTGTATATTAATAGTTGTGTGTTTGTCTTTGAGCTTGTTTTGAGTAGCTTGAGGAATTTGAGGTGATTTTCCAAGTTTGATCGTTTCGACTTGCGAGTGTATGGTAATGATTTTGTTAAAGTTTGTACACGTTCAAGGTATGTGTTTATCACTTTCTTGACTTTAGCATATTCATGATACTTAGGCTTTTTACAATTTCTATGTGATTCATTCTTCTGTATACTTGTTTGTTTGCGAATCACTTTAGTTTCTACCCATTTTGTGAGGTAGCTTTCCATTGTTCACATATGCTGGAGAGCAAAACTCTTGTTTTAACTAGATTTTATTATGCTTAATCTTTTGTTTGTGTTAACTATCTAAATGCATGAAAGTGATCAAGGCATTTTTGTTCCATTTTGTTGATGTTCTACTATGTAGAATTGTTTTATTGGCATCCATGCTTGGCTAAAACATAATAGCAGCTGAAAGTAATAGTGTATAAGTCTTGCAAAAATGAAAAGAACAAAACAGGTACTAAAGCAATATGTTATATGGAATGTCATGACTTCAACCATGACATTGCGTATGCAGAACTGAGGAAGAAAGATTCAGTTTGGGTTAAAACATTTACATAATATTCTATGAATATTATGTAATCCTATGTGGAGCATATTTAAAGGTCAAGGAATCAAGTCAGAATATTGAAGAATCAAATCTGAAGATTGAAGATTCAACGATTTCAAATTTAGGAGATAAATTAGGAAACTTATGATTAAAGACCTTATTTGTAGCAGATTATTTTCTGCATACTTGTAATAGCCAGAGTGCTGCGATTTGTAAGCCCAAGTCCAATTGGGATCAGGTTATAAATAGGAAACTTTGTAACCTAGTTTAGTAAGCTAGCCGAGTATTAACAAGATGTAGTCATTAGGGTTAACCGTGTAGGTGAACCTCCCAGGTTGTGGGAAGGTCAATGATTTGTGCCTCAAAGCCTGTAGGTGAGAGGTTTATTGTATTCACTCATAAGCTGTGAAGCAATGAGTGATGATTGTGTTCATGGAACTATTTCATTGTGTTTATTTAGAGTGTTGGGAATTAGGCTGTCGATGCAGTGGCTGAGTTGTTGACTGCTAGACATCATTGCTATGATTGGGAGTGGAATGGAGATATTCCATATTTAGGGAGAACCTAGGTAGAGATTGCATTGGGTAGGGTTTAAGTGCGAAGTTGTAAACGGGGGAGTTTAAATTCAAATTAAGACTATTGATAGTGGATTTCCTTCCTGGCTTGGTTGCCCCCAGAGTAGGTTAATTAGAACTGAACTGGGTGAACAATTATGTGTGTTGTTTATGTTTCTAAATTGTTTATTTGTTTGTTCAGTTTGGATGTAATAACATCGTGCATGACATCAGTGTTTGGTTTAATGAGTGTGTTGTCACAGAACCTCTGTAATATAGAGTTATTTGTGTTAACTGAACTAATATGATCCTGGCACTCATGGACTTCGGAATGCAAGAAGTAATCAAAATTTGGGGGATCTGTATGTACTGCCTCAACTAAGCTGGTGACAGAAAAGGTTTCATGACCTTGTGTATGACATTCCGAGTCTGTCTTACCAGAATTTTCACATTTTGAGCACAACTACCTTGGCCAAATCATCAATTCACCCTGTGAGTGTGTGATCATTAGTATCCCTTTTGAGCCTTTTTGTTAATGCCCATGTTTTTTTCTTCTAAATGCTTGTCTATGAGTGTTTGGTTCTCACTTTTTGTATGGACATTTATTCTTTGTTTTCTTGAACCCTCAACCATGATTTTTGGTTTGAATTTTTGCCTTGCCTTAGAAAGTAGGGAGTATTCACACTTTGATAATATGGTTGAATTCAAGTTGTGGAGAGAATGTTTACTTGCTTTTTGATAGATTGATTATGAGGTTGTGAAAAGAAAAGAGAAAAAAAAAAGTGAAAAGAAAAAGAAAGAAAAGAAGAGAAAAGTTTTGTAAGAAAAAAAAAAGAGTATGGAATAATGTTGTGTTAATAAGTAGGTGATTGATTTGATAAATTTGGGATTATGAAGAAGTTTGATTGAAATTTGGTGTTTGAACTTTTGTGAGTTGATCACTCCCTTAAGTTTAGGCAATTTTTTGTTTCAATTATCCTTAGGAATTATCCCTTGTTTGTTCACCCGACCACATTACAACCTTGAAAAGTCCTTGTGATTCTTGTTTTTATATTTTCAACATGATTTTTGGATGGTTGCATAATTTAGTCCTTTGTTTGAAAGATTGTTGGATGAGTGAAAATACCCCACTTTTGTGTTTTTCATCTACCAATGATTGTGTGCTAGGTGTAATTCATTTTTAAACTAGTTATGTTTTAGAATGTTTGGTATATTCTTTGTATTTAGCATTTCTGTCATGTTTATGTTATCGTCGTAGTTTAGTGATAAGTATTTTTCTTTGTGTGTACCGTTTTTCATTTTAGCCATACATTTGTCTCATTTTTTTTTCAAAACTTGTTGATTCGTGATTTTTGGATTTTTGCGTTTGTTTCTTTGAGTTAGCTGATTCTTGTTTAGGGAAAAACAACTTAAAGTTGGGAGAGTTTGATAAGTGCCAATATGTAGTGCTTTTGTATATATATTTTGTGGCACTTATCGTGCTTTTGTTGATATTCGTTGAATAATTTCCCGTTTTGTGTATAAATATGTATACTTTGTTAATTGTTGTATTTTCATATACTTTTATACCGTTTGATAGTTTCTGTGTCTTTTTGTAGGTATTCTTGCGTATTTGGAGCAAGAGCCATAACGTGTCGAAGACACGGCTTCAAATGCGCGATTTTGAGCAACGGAACTAACTCGTCATCGAATAAAGCTCAAAATCAAAGAATAATAAATCATCAATTTTGTTGATATTTTATCATTGTTAGATAGGAAATTGAATAAGCTTTCCAACGCTTCGAACCGGACGCAAATTAGAGTTACGGTTCTCAAGTTATGGCCAAAACACTATAGCTGGTTTTTTTCAAGTCAGCAATCAGCGCGTGACGCAAGCTACACCAGATCTAAAATTGCATAAATAGGGGGAAAACACATTTTTTAGGTTATGGTTTTGGGGTATTTGTTCCCATAGTCATCACCTTCATTTTTTGTACATTAGAGCTTAGAAAACAACATTTATGGCTTGCTCATGGATGATCCGGAGTCGGGAGCTTTGTGGATCGTGTTTGACACCGCGAGAAATTGAGTTTTCTTCTCTTCCTCTTCTCTTTGTAAACATTTAGGTTGGGGTTCTGTTGTAAGTATGGTTTGTTTATATGTATATTTATTGCTCATGGTGATGTTTAATGCTTTCATTATAAATCTTCATTAGTGATTGCTTTCTCTATGTGGGTTTGGATTGTTGCAGAGATGGATGATTCGAATCCGGGTTTAGGAAGAACATTTATTGGGTTTTAACTCTAGATATAGATTAGAACTTAGTATTCACTTTAGTGTCAGCTCTTAATGCTTATGTGTTGCTCGTATTGTGCTGAGAGATCGTCGATGCGAGTAATATGGTCGTCGTCTCACTTTACGCTAGACATAACCTCCGTGTGAGCGATACGTGATGATGTTGACTAGTAGTTTAGGTTGATTTTAACTGAGTAGTAAGTTTAAGTATTTAAAAGGTATATGAGTTTTAAATCTCGAGAGTCTCTATTTTCCGACTAATGAAATTCTTTTGTGTTCATAAGTTAAATTTCCGCATTTACCGTCTAAACCCATTTTAACCCAAACTCAAGAACTAAGAATCCGTCGAACGGCAGTTCAATGCACTAGTCCGTTTGGACACGATTATTTCCGAGATATATATTTACAAAACTTTTGTTGCTTGCCGCTTTACCACTCCAACATTCCTATATGTGAAAAAGACACATGTTACCATCAACTTGAAAAAGGAAAGAAGACTGTTTATCTTGGGCATCGAAAATTTCTAAAGCATTATCATCCATATTGTTGATTGCGGAATGCTTTCAATGGGGAACAAGAGCATGTGTTGCTCTAAATCCCTTAAATGGAGAGGAAGTTTATGAACGACAACAGGGCATTACTGTTGTTTTAGGAAAGTACCAAAAGCGACCTATTGTAAAAAATATATGGAAAAAGAGGTCAGTTTTCTTCGATCTTCCATATTGGTCTAGTCTTGAGGTAAGACATTGTATTGACGTGATGCACGTGGAGAAAAATGTATGTGATTGTGTAATCGGAACACTTCTCAACATTCAAGGCAAGACAAAGTATGGTATTAATACTCGTCTAAATTTAGGCGTGATGGGTATACGAGAAGAGCTAACTCCACAATATATAGGAACCACTTATTTGTTCAAATTAAGCTATCCTTACATTTTGATAATAAAATAACATGTTCATAACTTTATTTTCCTCCTGCCTGCTACACTTTGTCTAAAAAAGAGAAAACAAGTTTTTTTGAATGTATAGAAAGTATCAAAGTGCCGCATGGTTACTTATAAAATGTCAGGAGGCTTGTATCGGTTAAAGATCTCAAATTATCTGGGTTAAAATCTCATGACTGTCATGTCTTAATGCAATAACTACTACCAGTGGCTATTCGTGGGATATTGCCTAAAAATGTTAAGAATACTATAACTAGGTTGTGCTTGTTTTTTAATGCAATTTGTTGCAAAGCCATTGATCCATTAGTTAGACAATTTGGAAAATGAGGTTGCAGTTATATTGTGCCAATTAGAGATGTTTTTTCCTCCTTCGTTTTTTGAAATTATGGTTCAATTGATTGTTCATCTAGTATTGAAGATTAGATAATGTGGTCCAATTTTCTTACGGTGGATGTATCCAATAGAGCGATACATGAAGATCCTAAAAGGGTATACCAAAAACCCACACCATCCGAAAGCATCGATTATTGAGAGGTACATTATAGAAGAAGCAATTGAGTTTTGTTCTAACTATTTGTTAGAAGTGAATACTTTATGGGTTCTCAAGTCTGGTCATGATGGAAGATGTGAGGGTGTGGGTACACAAGGTTTAAAGGTCAAGAGCTTAAGTATTGATGTGGTTGTTCAAGCGCATTTTTATATATTGAATAACACGGATGAAGTTTAACCTTACATATCTGCTCACAAAAGCATCATAAATAAAAAGTACCCCAAGATGAATGAAAGAGGGTTATTAAAAGAGAATAATAAGATTTTCTCTGAGTCGTTTAAAGAAAAAATTTCTAGTGATGATAGTGCTTCAAAAAAATTTAAGTGATTGTCCTATGAGCCTAAATGTAACAAATTAACTTGGAGTGAATATGATATTAATAAAACTTCCTTTTATACAAAGTCAAAGGATGAGCGTAGTACCATGCAAAATAGTGGGGTTATGATGTGGCCGAGTCCATGCATTTCTCTAGTGCTAAAGATAAAAACCCGGTTATGGCATCTACACCCTACTTTGGGGTGATTGAAGAGATTTGGGAAGTTGATTATGTTGTGTTTAAAGTTCCTGTATTTAAATGCAAATGGGTTGATATCGATAATGGTGTAATAATTGATGAATTTGGAGTTACGCTGGTTGACCTTAGCAAGTTAGCTTATGCGGACGAACCTTTCATCATGGCATCTCAAGCAAATTAAAGCAAGTTTTTTATGGAGACACTTAAGTCTATGGGTTTGTCGCAAAGCACAGATAATACTAAATGCATTGAAAAAATGGAACTAGTTGAAGGAAGCGGAAAAGGAAGTTGTTCAGCTGCAAAAGGAATCACAAAAGATGTGGAAGTTGACGATGTTCAGAGATTGTTACTCATCATGGTTGTGAAAATGGCTAACCAACACTTGAAAATGGAATTAAGTCATTGTAAATCTACCACTCATTTTTATATTTCAGCTAAGTGTATCAGAGAGTTGTTGGTGGGTTTTCATTGGCTTAATGTGTCTATTCTGCAAGTTTGGTGCACGTAAGTATATTTTTTTATTACTTTCAATATCTATTAATAGGTTATATCACTTATCACTTCGAATCTAATGTTTATTTTAAAATTATTCAGGTATATTCATCGTGTATGTATTGATAATTTTACATCAAAAGTGTATGGATTTAAGGACCCCTGCTATGTGTATATATTATGATGCCGTGGCGAAATCTCAAGCAGGTGTTAAAAATTACAAACAAGATAAGTTAATGTTGGAAAACAGAGTTTGCCACTTACTACAACTTATTCATGGGTAAGTTTTTATGAAATTTTGCTTTCTATTTTTTAATTTTGATAACATAGATATTTTATGTGACTTTTGTATTTCCATACACATGTATAGACAATATTGGCAATTAATAGTCATGTGTCCAAGAGACAATATTGTGGTCGTCTTTTGTTCACTTCATCGGGATATTGATAAAGCCACGAAGAAAATTATTTCAACGTAAGTTTATCTTTTAAGTGAATTTTTTTTTATAATATAGTATATATCATACATATACATAAATTGTTACAAAAGTAATTTCATATTTTATGTGGCTTTATATAGATATTTTTTTTTTTTGAATTAGTGCTTTTGAGGTTCATCAATTTGCAAATGGCAATAGAAAAAAGGCTACATGGCTTAGGCCCAATGTATGTGATGTAAATTATAATTCTATATTTAATTTTATGATAATTAATCACTAATTACGTCTTTCATTTGTAGACAAGGAAACAACATAACTCTAATGATTGTGGATACTATGTGATGAAAAATATGTTGGATGTTGTCTCTGCGAATATAACTGAATCTTGGATGTAGGTAATAAAATAACTTTAATTTGTTATTTACTTTGCATTTTGCAACTTAATGTGAATTTTCAAAGAATAACTATATATTGTTATTTACGTATTGTAGGTATTTGATGATCCTACATAATTAATACAAGAAGATTTGTATGATTTACGACTCTGTTGGAAAAAATGTTTCTTCGAGTTATATAAAGAATAACTTCATTTTTCTCTTGGATGCATGTTGGTTTTTCAAGTGCGCGAAAGGACTTAAATAGTTGGATATTTGTTGTGTTGTTATTTTGTAGTAGTAAAACGTGTGTGAACCTTTATTTTTATTTTGAACACTTGTGTATCCTTGATTAATACTTTGGATATTTTGACGAATATATATATATATATATATATATATATATATATATATATATATATATATATATATATATTAACTATTTGGTGCAATTAAATGTGGTCTGTGTGATGTGGGAAAAATGTGTAAAATAGCGATCTAACTTTGGTCTGTGTGGTATTTGAATCTTATATGGAAAATTAGGTACAAAAAAAGTACAGGTTAAAATAAGAAAAATAGGAAAAACAACCATTATATTCTTAATAGCAGATAACATATTACATCGGGTATTATGAAAACTGATGTAAAAACCAGTCTATTACATCGGGCGTAGTTGAAAATCGATTTAAAAAATGTCTATTACATCGGGCAAAGTGGACAGCCGATGTAAAAAATTGCGTATATTTCTTTTTATAAAAAAGTTGCATTATTTTTCACATCAGACATCTGAATTCAGCTGATGTACTATGTTGATTTTCCACATCGCGCCTTGGCCCGATGTAAAATGTCTCAAACTTATTACATCGCTTGGGTTTACATCGGACCTAGAACCGATGTAAAAAGTACTTTTCGCCCGATGTAAAAAGTACTTTCTGCACTAGTGAAATAACAAATTAAATAGGCTAAAATATCTCCAAGGACCTGTAAGTTATTTAATTGTAACAAATTAGTCGTTAAAGTGACACTAATGGTACTGATATGTCACTTAACATAGATAAGAGACCATCATTAAATCAAGTAATAAAATTTTATGAATATTTTATTACATAAAAACATTTTAAAACTAATTAAAATAAATGAAAAATAAGAAATTAAAGAAAAATAGTAAAATAGAAAATAAAATTCTCAAAAATTACAGCATGTGTAAAATGAGAAGAAATATTTTTAAGAATTTTTTTTTTATAATTTTTGAAACAAAAACGGATTTATTATGAATTTTAGAAATGAAATAAAATTAATAGAATAAATAAAGTAGAAAAAATCAACAGTATAGACGCTAGTTAATATAAATGAGCCACGTGTAATAAAAAAATATAAAAGGTTGACTTATTTTAATTAAATAACTTAAAAAAATAATAATGTAGTCAATTAAATACATCTTGCAAGACTTAGCTCACTTTTCTTTTGTTTAAAATTATAGCCTGATTTATCTGCTTATGGGGTAGATATGTTAGCTAGTTGGCTTTTAGACATTCCTATCTTAGAAAAAGTCCCGCTTAAACTAGAAACTTGGAGTTTAATATATGTTGTCAAGGAACATCTATGGCATGCTATATGGTCTCCTGCTACTATATATCAGTCGGCTACAATGACTATAGCTAATACTAATGAGTCATATAACATTTAAATTAAAACAAATCTATAGATAAATAAAATTGAATTCAATAGGTTCTTAATTTTAAATACTACTTGAAAATAAATGTTATTTTAAAGAGAATGTTTATTCTAACCAAATAAAAAAAATTACCGAATTCGTGAATATTAGAGATTTTATTGGACGGAGGGATCTTTTGCTATCGGATAATTATGTTAATCTGTCGGACAATCATTTAGCAAGGGTAGTTTCTTCTTGCGTAGGGATTGGTTCGAATATCTCTTTTTGATATTCTTGCTGGATAGGAGAAAAATTGTTGATGGAAGTTTTCCCCGAAATGTTTGCGCTTGTTGATGATCAATTGATCTCTATTGCCGCCGCGAGATTGCTCACTGCTGTTCGCTAGTTCTGGAACATCCCGTTTCTATTCCGAGACAGTAGAAGTGTTTCAGAAATTTTTATGGTAGGAGCTGCTAGATGACATTAAGCAGGTGATTCCAAGGGCGGATAAGTTGTATAGCTTCGAGTGGGTTCATAATCCGGACGAGATCTTCTCCATTAAATCAAGTTGTGACAAGTTTAAGGTAAAACTTTATGGCCCTCTTCTCAACTCGGGTATTGTTAAGGTAATCAATACATTTTTGCTTTCCAATTGTAATAAAGAAGAATCATTATTTGTAACCGTTTTCAAATTGAGTAAAAGTTAATTAGTAATTGTTTTTCTTTTTTCTCTCTCTCTCTCTCTCTCTCTCTCTCTCTCTCTCTTCAATTGTCTTCATTTCAACCTTGTGCTCCAACAATTTATATTAGAGTCCCGGCTCAGATCCACATGAAGGGAAACAAGAGTGTTCGTGAGGTGTGTGATTGTTTTGATTTCGAATTCAATCAATTCATAGTGAATTGAAGATCAGAATCGTATCGGGATCATATTTCTTGATTTTGAGGGAACGGGAAACACGATTGTTTGGTGAGATCCGATGGATTTCATACACAATATCAAAGATGAACAATGGAAATGATAGTTTGAATACGAAATTTCTGGTGTTTGATGAAAATAATTGGAATCGGTGAATGATTCAGATGCATGTGTTGTTTGGCGCTTAACATGTGCTTAATCTCGTTAACGACAATTACATGCTGGTTGCTGCGAATGCAACGAAAGCGGAAAGAAACCTGCAACGAGATACAAGGAAGAAGAATCCAAAAAGTGTTGTTCAACATTCATTTGTGTCTGGATGCGAATGTGTTTGAGAAGATCTCTAATTCGACGAAGGCGAGGGCTGCGTGGGACACACTGGTACGAAGAAGTCTGACAAGAAGAAGATACAATGCTACTGTTGATTTTTTTTTACCATTATCCTTTTGAGTGTTGGTCAAATAAAGGAAATAAGTCAGAAGAAGTAAACATAGCTAGAGAGTTTTTTTTTAATAAGGAATTGATTTATAAGCTCGCACTAGGGGTGCAACCCTAACAAAATAAACAAGGCACTATAGATTGCGAATGTCGGATAAAGGAAGTTTAAACCATTCATAATAGGTTGGTTTAAACTTAGTATATCCATAATACAACCATCTCCAAGAAAGAAAGACTATGTTACTAGACACTACATCAAAACAAAACGCCCCCCCTAAATATTATGGCATTCCTCATAAGCCAAATACTCCAAATAGTAGCTATCCAGACGAAATTGATTGGTATTCTACGCTTGCTACACTTCACCTTGTCTTGAATAACTTCGAAACAAAAGAAGTCCTCCTCATTAATCTCCTCCGAAATACCGAGCCAATTGAAAACCTGATTCCAAACCGCTTTCACCTCTTGACAATTGAAGAAAAGATGGGAAGAGGATTCAAGAGAAGAGCCACACAACACACAATTCGGACACGAAACATTAGCAACACCTCTTTTCAGCATTTGATCTCTAGTAGGAAGCCGATCAATAAAGAATCTCTAAGCAAAGACCTTGATCTTGGGCGGGAGTTTGAGATCCCACATCACTTTCAACGAATTGATCACTTGATAATCCCATGCAATTGATTTGGCGCTATCAATCGCGAAGGTAATGCTCACAACGGTGAAGCCGTTGTTTTCGTCAATGGACCATAAGAAGGTGTCGCGGTCGTTCGCTCTAGGGATGAAACCATGAAAACGGTCACAGAACCGGGCCCAGTTGCTGCTAGCTGCTGCCAAGGCTGAGACAGATAAGCCGAGGGCAGAACCGGATGAAAAGAGACCGTCGAAGTCCCACCTAACTGCTCCGCCGTTCCATTCTAGAACCTCCTCCACCGTACATAGCTTCCTGGTTGATAATTCGTACAAATCCGGGAATTCCAAGCAAAGAGATTGGTCACCCAACCACCTATTATGCCAAAAGAGAGTTTCCCTACCATTCATGCAAAAACATTTGAAACAACCGGAAAATCCGTTGTCAATAATGTCATCCAACACATTGTTCTTACACATATCTCTCCACCAAATGGAATCGTCGCTTCTATGAAAAAAGCCCCCAGTATCTTGAATTCTAATTTTAGGACATAAATACCTCACCTTGATAAATCTATTTCAAATGGCTTCGTTATCATGGAGGATTCTCCACTTCCATTTCAAGAGAAGAGCATTATTCATTTCGTTAACATCTCTAACCCCCAATCCACCCTTCGCCTTAGGTTTACACACCACCTCCTATTTAACCCAATGAATACACCTTTTATCAAGCTTACCGCTCCATAAAAACTCGCTTTGAATTTTCCTAATTGTTTTGGCAATTTTTCCGGGGATCTTGAAGAAAGAGAGAGTAAAAATAGGGATTGAGTTCAAGACCAAAGTTTGATGATGAAACTCTAATATTGATGACTTATGAGTTGGAAAATAGTAAATTGTCATAATAGTGGTATATCGGAATCACATTTATTGATTTCGAGGGATCGAAAAGCACGAGTCTTTGGTGAGATCTGGGTAATTTCTTACACAATATCAAAGATGAACGGTAGAAATAGTATTTTGAATAACAAATTTTGGTGTTTGACGGAAAGAATTGGAATCGTCGAATCATTCAGATGCTTGTTTGGCGCTTAACTCGGGCTTAATCTCTTTAAGGACGATTACACACTGACTGTTACAGATGCAACGAAAGCGCAAATAAACCTACAACGAGAAACAAGGAACGCGTTGTTCTACATTCATTTGTGTGTTATTCAATATATTATAATTTTAATAAATTATAATAGGTGTCATGTTATTCAATATTTCATTATTCTCCTTTGATTTTATTAATTAAAAAAGCCATCAATGGGAAGAAAGATCTAAAATTTATTTTGAAATTAAACGCATATCAATAGAATCACATAATTTTGAGATATTGCGCGCACTAGAATATATGCACACTAGTAAAATTTACAATAAAAACAAATCATTAACAAATCATTATGAAATATATATTTTCAACCAATCTTATTGATGAAAATATCACATAGAAGATAGATCTACTCTCATATGAGAAATGATTGGTTTAAAATTATAGAAGACATACAAAATTTCACGGGGTCTTATCATTAACTGTGGAAAAAGTGCAACACGGGGGTTTGGGACAGACAATAGGTTGACACAAATCAGCAGGATTATTACAACAAGGTGGTAAAGCTTGTACATTTCCAATTTGAACACATACAATAGCAACAACTAAAACCACAAACTTCAAGAACATATTCACCATATTTTCCATTGAAATTATGTTTGATTTGCAAAGAAAAACAAAGTGGAAGTGGATGTAAAATTTTGATTTATATTTTTAAACATCTTGCACATAGTTATAGGCACGAAGAGATTACGTCGTACTACCATATATGGCAATACATTCAAGTAATAATGCACATTCTAATTTTCTTTAATATATATGATTATGAAATTGAGGTCTTAACAAAATAATAATAGTTTATTTGTTTCCTTTAAGAAACATTCTAAATAAATACATTTCATAAAAGTATTTGATTTGATTATCCATATCAATGACTACGAATATTTTTACATGAAAGTGAATATTTAAATCTTATGTCTAAAATTAAATATCAACCATGAAAAAAATGCACTGCACTTATTTAAATCTTTTGATTTTAGTATTTTAAGGTGAGAATTTAACATGAATAAAATCATAAAAATACTCTTTTTTTAAGTGTATTAAAAAAAAAAAATCAAATTTTAACGTATCACAACTAGAAATATTTTGTTTTCTTGCGAATATTAACTAAATTTTTGCAGAAAATGGATTACTGTTGTTTTTCTTGTCATTTCTGATTCTCAGCTCAAATTCTAATGGATAATCAAATTTGTAGGTAAGCCCGCCAAAAAAATTGCAGTTAAAACTGCAGTAAGGTCCACAGGTAAGCTCGTAGATAAAATCACAGGAAAAATAGAATCAACAAAAACTAATGTGTCTAGTTGAAGATCTTAGAATCTCTTAATTTTCAAAGTAACATTATATTAAAATAAACTTATATTTTTACTGCACCATTTAATACATGATAATGCAGACTCAATCCAATGCAACGTATATGAAAAATTGCATAGTTTATAATACAGAGAGTAGAAATTTTAAACAACAGAGTACCACAAGTAATAGAGAGCAACAATTATGAAGAATCTCAATAATAATAATAATGAGTAAATTAAATAATGATGTCATTGAAGAGAAAAAGACAAGTCAAGGACACAAAGATAGCTAAGTTTGGAATTTATCACTTTCACTTCTTTTTCCAGCCTTTCAGTAATTGTTGTGACCTTTTCTTTTTCATGGAGAACCATACTTACGGTCTTCTGTTGATTTTGTTCTCTTGGCAAGAATCATTTCATTCTGTAAACAATTTTCTGTAATTTTTTTGCAAGATTTTCAATAGTTATATATACCTTCTCCATCTGACTCACTGCAAGAGTCATATTTACCAGTTAGAGCCACCACATTATTAGCTCCTTCTACTTCACATTGTTTTGTTTCTTAAGCAAAATAGGGAATTCTGTTTTAATGTGACCATATCCTTCTAATTCATAACATATAGGTTTTGTTCCTTTAGAATAGTCTTCTTCTTTGCTCATGTTAGGGGTAGTTTTCTAACCCTTTGCCTCAAATATTTGTCCTCCACTGTTTATCTAGTATTCTTAAGGACTTCTTAACCCTTCTTCCAATATAAACTAAAGCATATGAGATTCTTTCTTCAGTATCTTTATCACCTTGATCTACCTTCTCTCGAGTATTGGATACAAAAGCTATACCTTTGTTCTTCTTTTTTGATCTTCAACCTTCGAGGTGCTAAAATCTCGGGCTTCTACTATAATTGTTACCTTCATGTCATACTTTTGAGACAAATATATGAGGATTTTTCTCACCAGCTTTTCTTCCGACATTTTTTCTTCCGAAGCAAAATAGTTGTTGGCTATACCACACAATCTAATATTGAAATCGGATATGGATTAATCTTCTATCAAATTCAGATTTTCAAAATCAGTTATGAGGAGCTATAACCTTGACATTCTAACCTAGGATGTGCCATCATGAGAAGTCTTGAGTATCTCCCAAGCTTCTTTAGCTTCAATACAAGTGTTGATTAGTCTGAATATAATCTTGTTAACACTATTTATTATGGCATTCAAGGCTTTGTCGTTTCCAAGTGCTTCATCGCCTTCATCTTTGGAGCAATCAACTTCATCGTCTTGAGTCACAAATGAAGTGTTCGAAAGGTTAAAGAAATTTGACATGGAAAAGTTTGAGCATTTAAATTAAGTTTGTGTGTTAAGTGAAAAACTATAATTCAAGTGTTGTAATTAGTTAACACAAGAGTTTAACCGGTTACAGGCATGTGAAACAGGTCAAATAAGCGGAAGAAAAATGATTATGGAGATTGTGTAAGCCAATACGCATTCACAGTAACCAGTTACCACTTAGTGTTTTGTTGTTTTTTATTTCACCTGTAACTAGTTACAGCATTTGTGTAATCGGTTACAAGTCTAACTATTTTGATTTTTGCTTATGTTGACTTGTTGTCTGTATCTCAATCACTTATATTAATACCTTATACGTATCTTTGTATTGTATAATGAAAAATAGACTTCTCACCTCTTTCTCTCCATTCAAAGTTTCTCCGTTGTTCGTCAATCTTGTGGTTCCAAACTAAAACAAATAACGATTAAATGATAGTAATTGAATTTAAGTTTGGACCTGTAAGATTATGTAATAATTTATCAACTCTTCGAGAGATTGAAACATTTTCACGATTTATATAAAACATTTATTTTTTTATAATTTAAATATTTAGATTCACTTATATTCATAAACCTTTTGTCTTTTAATTCATCAATTTCAGGTTTTTTCTAGGTTGGGTCGGCATTTGGTTCATGTCCATCCCTAACTCACACATACATTATTGCCGGAGTTTCCTCACTCAAGTGTTAAGATTAGATAATTTACATAAGTGTTAAGAGTTGTAAGAATTAATTCAGTTAATTTCTAGAAGTATTTAGAGAAGTTGATATATTAAGTAAAAAGAGTTTAGAAACTAGACTTATCCAAGTAAAAAAAAACTTACACATTGAGAAAGGAAATCAAGTGGATCAAGCTATACTACCGCCTAAAAGTTTCCCTTAATTTCTTGCTAAGTTTTTATTTTTATTACAATTTTCTTGCTAAGTTACTTAGACATTAAGTATGTATTCTATATTAAGGCTGCAAGCTATGCTTTGAACTCCATCAATTTTAGAAAGAAAATATAATAGAATTATTACTTCCTCTAATATTTTGTCTTATCATCAAATTTTTCATTACTCTCTCCAAACTTAAAAAAAAAAAACACACACACACAGAGCCATAGATACCAATTACTAGCCTCAACATAAACTTTCCACAAACACATTCACACTTCAGCTCCGGATTCGCACACGGAAACGACAACCTCTTGCTCACTCTTCACCCTCCAACTGAAGCAACACACACCTCCTGCAACTCACCCTCCATTACTTCAACTGTTCAACAACAACTTAACCAAAGCAGTAGACGAGAGGAGAAGTGGAACAAGACCGCACATCCTCCACGAACGGGGTCTCGCCGACGTAAAGCCAAAGGCATTGCCACCGGTTTGAACATCATCCTTTTTACTCTGTTTGCATTTTACATTCTTCTTCTTGTGGTTTTTGATTTGTTTGAAATCTGAAGAAGTGTTGTTAGTTAAGATTTTGTCTTATACTTGCTTTGTTGAAAATCTAAAGAGTTAAAAAAAGTTGGATCTATCTAGTTTGGTTGAAATATTGAAAAGTGGAAAAAGAAATTGAGGAAGAAGGTTTGGAATTATGTGAAGAGATGGTAGTACTGGTTTTCATTATTTGCTAGTTCATTTCTTTTGTTTATTTATATATGTTTTAATAAGGTATTAGTGTCTTATCAAAAAACTATAGTTTAATAAACTATAAGATACTCTATTGACATGTATTCTTTGTTTCGTCAACTGTAGCTTAACAATGGAAGGTAGATCTCACATTGGTCTTTTACTTCTCCTTATTAGTTTTACTCCATTTTTGGTAAAATGTAATTCATCTTCTCAGGAAAACGATCTAAAGGCAAGTCCTCATCAACCCTTATCAATTTTCCATGTGCATGTTTCTTGTTGGAATAAGTGTGTTTTTTTACAATAAACATATGTTGAATTAAAAATGCAGGTTTATATTGTCTACACCGGAAATGCGTTAGGAAATGAAACGTATTCACTGATCCGTTATAGAGATTTGATAGATCAAGCTGCAGACAGGTAATGTACTTTTGTCTACTTTTCTTGGTACCATAAAATTCCTATATATGAATGTTATTAAACTAGCTGCAAAATTTGGACAAACAATAGATCTGTGAAAACATTGGATGACTTTTAAGCAAGGAATACTTGACTTGTTCGACTTATCCTTTTTTTCTCTATACAATTTTAGCAACTCGGCACCCAAATCTATATTATCCTACTATTGGAAGAGTTTTAGTGGTTTTGCGGTGAAGCTAACAAAAAAGGAAGCTGATAGAATGGCTGGTATGCTCAGAAGCTAATTTTTTTATGGAACAACTACTGATTTTTTCTTGAAATATTTATTAGTTTGTTAACCATGAAGTATTGTGATGTAGGTCTTAAAGGGGTTGTCTCTGTTTTTCCAAATAGAAGATACAACATCGATCCACCAGAAGATAGCAATTCATTGGATTGGAAAGTACTTTGTTTAAGTTACTTTTTTACTGTAATTCTATCATACTACTTTATGTTTTTTATGTTGGTGGGTTGTGGCTGTATTCTACATTTGTGTATAAGTTAGTTCTTTTGTTGTGGAGGTTTGCTTTTTAGTGGTTTTTTGGTTTCTGTTCTTGGTGGATTGAACTTTGTCCCAGTGTTGTTGCCTTTTAGTTTCTCTAGCTTTCTCCTTCGATTTCCAGATCTATTGCTTCTTTGTTATTGTTATGGCCATTTTAAAGAAAATCCTTATGGGTATGTATCTCTTTTGTCGTAATAACCTTAAAATGTCTTATTATGCATATTAGGATCATAATTGTTGTGCTGCTTTTTAAGTGTTTTTAGATGTCAGATGTGTTATACGTTGTGTCTAATCTGCTTCCTAGAATTTTTTTTGAATCTACTTTTGCTCACTTCATTAAGTGGTTTGTTGTGTATATATAACGAGTTTCATGTACATTATATGTTAAAACTAGTTGCGGCAAACAACTGTTTTGATTCTTTAATGTTACACATTTTCATTATAATCAACAAATGTATTGAAATTCTCTTTTGTTAATAAATCAAATTGATTAACAAACAAACATATTAGATGTCTCAACCAACTATCAAAAGACAAGAATTCTACTTATTTTCATCTTTATTATAGGCTGTAAAAAATTGTAAATATGATATAATAAAATAAACAAGTTTTAAAATTGAAATTTGACAGGGAGCTTTTGTAAAAATGGACTAATAAATTTGTAGAATAAATTTATTTGGATTTACGGGTAGGTCTAGACGTATCTATGAGATAGCACATATTTATAACTATGTTAGTATCAACCAATTGAAAAATAGAATTCATACTTTATAAATGATAATCTTATAGATGTGTAATGTAAATCAGATATGGAACCCATGCGATAGCATGAATTTCTTACTAGTTATCTTATCTTATATATTAAAGTTGTTAAGTAACTTCATATTTTTTAGGAAAGTATTACTTTTGGTGAAATTCGTCAAGAGGTTGAGGAATGAACGAACACAAGTTGTAAAGTACCACCATATCTTTTAAACATTAGTTCTACTCATTTCCGTCAGATTTTCACCCTTGATATATATATATATATTTTTTTTTGTTTATGCATGTTTTTTTCTTCTCCTAATTGAGACTAATGTTTCTCATAATGGTTTACATATAAAAAAAATACTAGTTAATGTTCTTTCTCATTTCTCTTATTTACACTTTCTAGACAAACAAATTGCACATAGAATTAATATATTCTCCAATTAAATTGTTTAGTTTTTTATTTGGATACTAGAAATTGTGTAATATAATTTATTATGTGTTAATATTTATGTATTTTTAGTTTTTTTTCTCTTTATATTTGTTAACGATTGGTTTATTTGTGTATTTGTTTATGTTTATTTCATTAATTACTCTTTAATTTGTTAGTTATATTATCGCATCTCTTTGTATTCTACGTGATTCTTTAATCAAATTTATTTAAAATTTTTTTTATAAATATTTTTAATAGAATTGTGTCAGAGCCACAATATTGAGAAAATAGTTAGATGCAGCTGATATTCCAATGATAAGCATTTTACCATTTGTTCTTACTTTTTAAATTTATTTTGTGTTTTCTGTTCTTCTACTATGTACCTATTTTTTTTTTTTTTGCTCATTTTATTATAAATTATGTAACATATTTTATTATGGGTTGATATCTATGTTTGGCCAATTTGATATCTATGTTTGTCCGAGTATAAGAGTATTTTTTATACACAAATTTTTAAATTTCCATATATTATATATTAATCTTAAATTATTAATAAATTTTTCAGCATTCTATATTTTGAGAAATATGAGATAGTTTGATATATCTATATCAGATATATGTTATTAAGTTTGATTATTTAATATTTACTATATTCCGTGAAATATTTACTAATATAATACCTACTTATTTTACTGTTTTGAATTGAAAATAAGTTACTATTTTCTAATAAATTAATATTTATTTGTTAGACTATTGATAATATTAAGTTTAAAAATATTTATTGTAAATAAAATTTTATTAAAGAATAAAACTTATTGTCAAATATTATTCCATATCGTATCTAATATTTAATTATTTAATTACTTAATACTCTATCCGTTTCTTTTTAAGTGTCATTTTATAGTTAAATATTATATCTTGTCAATTATATACTTACTTTTTCAATAACTCCATTTATATTTTCCATAAAATTCTTTATTTTCTCAATTAGTTCTTGAAAAAATAGAGAGAGAATATGATTGAATTTATTTGGAATGAGAAAATAAATTAGGGTACAATAGAAAAAATAAGTCAAACAAATCACTATCTTAGTTGAAGAGCTTTATGTTAAAATGACACTTAAAAAAATGGAGGGAGTAATAAATTATTTTAAAAGTTTATCATAATATCCTTATATACAAAATTAATTATACAAATCTCAGATAATTAACCCGTACAAATCTCTATGTTTGCACGTCTATTTAAACACCATCAAGTTAAGCACGTCGTATCTCTCAATCTCTTCTTTAAGGAAATCGAAGCTAGATATTGTACCAATATCTGAAAGAATATCTTTCAAAAACTTTTCATTTCTAACAGGCAAGGTATGCCGTAAACATGAAATTCACGCTGCCCTCACACATTCCACATCCGACTCCTTCCACGGCCTTACCTCCTTGAACCACCATTTCTTCCATTCATTTCCTTCTACGAGAAGTGTATTAAGAGCTCCCTCCTCCTTTTCCTCCAGCAAACACATACTAGGTCCTAGCGATATTGCTTTTACAGAGAAAATACCCTCTTCAATCAAACTTCTATCGATCCCATACGCTAGCCCGGGAACTTGAACGACACCTCCATCCAACTTCTGTTTTTCCTCCTTTGACGAATTGTAAATGAATGGTTTACAAGCCTCCTTCTTGTCCAAAGTTGTATCTGTACTGTTTCCTCTAAGAGCCTCCACAAAGCTCTTTAGATTTCCGTTTCCATATAGTCCTGATGATGGACCAGAGGAAACTAACCCTTCATTTGCTCTGTATCTTGTGTTAAGTTGCACGTTCCTTGACCAACTTTGTATTCCACCCCCTTTAAGATTACTGTCAGCTCCTTTCCTCTTAATCTTCAAAACATTAGCCTTCAACTTTCTTCCGTAACGTCGATGAATCTCGCAAAATCGTACCTTTGGCCCTTCCAATCTCTTTTAGGTGGAATAACGATTTCTTCTAGCACACCAAACTCTTTGAACTCAAAGAACAAGTCTTTTGCTCTCCAGTTCTCGCCAAACTCAGTAAAGAAATAAGTTGTAATAGCACCTCTATTCTCACCAACATCATTCTTCAAAATATCCCATTTCGCGGGCAACACCTTACTCCCTTGCTTACTCCTTGCCTATTTCCAACCCCCTCTATTATCTTGAAACTGGTTATTCATGGCGCACGAAGGGACAAAAAAATTAAACCCTACCATACTCTCTCTCTCTCTAACTTTCTCTCTCATCTTAACATTACTAGAAACTTCTTTTGCTTTTATAATTGACGTAGTATATATCAATTATATTAATATTAATATTAATCATTATTATTATTAAAATCAAATCTTATATTCATGAATCAATTTACAACAAATCAAATATATTACATTCAAATACAAATCAATCTAATCTAATCAAGTCTAAAGATTATAACAGATTGAATCTAATCTCACTAAGATAAATCTAACCCTAATGCAATATAAACTAAAACCTAATCTAAGAGAAAAAAAGAAAAGGAGGAATCAGAGTTAGAGAGCCGCGAATCCATAGCCTTCAACCTTGCGAAGATACCTGCGAGCAAAAAAGAAGAGGATTAGTGAAGAGATTGGAGCTTACACGATCTAGAATACAAGATAAAAGGTAATAAATCGGACTTAGCTTAGGTTATTATGTCGAATGCATGTGTGTTAGGGTTCTTAAGATTTGATTGAAGAATTATTAGGGTTCTTGTTTTTTTTCAGGATTAATAAAAGATTAATTTTAAATAGTTAATATTTGGTTCGATAATATTTAATAATCGCGCTGATTATTAATATTTGCTTCTGATTAAAAAATATGCAAATTAATATTATAATTTAATATAAATTTTATACACACAATTAAGGTTACTTCGCTAATTGTTTTAATCAAATCAATTTATTATGATAATTAGCGACAAATTAATTTTGTCAAGCTAATTCAGGTTTAGGGTCAATTTATTAATTATTTTAATCAAATCAATTGATTACGATGATTAATAATAAGTTATTCAATTTTAATTTAAATAATTTATGTAAACAGGTTCTATTTACTAAAGGTTTTAATCAATTCAATTGGTTATGATAATTAGTAATTTTTTACTAATTTATTAATTATGTTGATCAAATCAATTGGTCAACGCGATTAATAAAATTTCAAAATATTAAAAAGGGTTGTATGCCATATAATAAACTTTTAACATCTTCACAAACTGCGAATTACACAAAACTGCGACAATTACCATACTGCGCACGGTAATTAAAAATACACTTTAAACATACAAATTTCAAGGGCATACAACGTCTAAAAAACACCAGCATACCCCAAGCTACGTAGACTCTGATCCTCCATAAGGAAGTACGTAGGCACTTGTTAATAAGGCGAGTCCCCTTCCCCAAAATTTCAATAAGGCTAATATTTGCCCTATTTAACTGTCAGTCACCTTTCTTTCTTAGCCATAAACCTTTGCCTTAGAAAAAACCTTAGGAAATGGTTAAGGGTGCCTAACACCTTCCCTTGACCTAATTATAATAACTTATTCAGATCTCTAAACTTCGCAGGGTTTCCTATTCGCCTTGGCGAAATAGGTGGCGACTCTAAAATTCTTTATTTTTTAGGGGAGGTTGCTACAGTTGGCGACTCTGATGGGGATAAACCAATGGCAAATTATTATTCTCCTAGGTTTGACTTAGGGTTTAGGTATATGGTTAATTACTAGGGTTTGGTTAATTTTTTAGGGTTAGGATTTTGGGGTTAGGGTTGTGGTTTTTTTATATTTAATATTTAATTTTCTTTTTTTATTTATTTACCGTTTTTATTTACAGTATTTTGAATAATTCAGTATTTTGAATTTTACGAAGGAAAATAATAAGTATAAAAAAATTTAAAGAATAAATAAACTCACAATTTAAACAGAAAGGAAGAGATTGTTGTTTTACATAATGGATAGAAAGAGTCAAATATATTTAGTCCTTCAAAAATTGTTCAACTTCAAGAGATTGATGTGTTTCACAATAGACCATTTGTCAATTTTTAGATTAAGTAGAATAAAGAAGACAAAGTTACAAGCAACCCTAATATTGCATAGTGGCCTGAAAAAGTAGAGACGCGGGTGGTGGTCATCAGTTGATGAGTAGAGCACGCTAAAAACGACATATTTCATAGATTAAGTAACAAAAGTGAAAGCACGTTATCCCATGTTGCAAAAATGTTGAACCAAAAACATCTCTTATCATCGTAACATGAATCATTGTCCTTTCAATTCCTCTTATTATAAATATATCATGCTTACCAAATGAAAAAAAACCATTAAACGAACCACTCTTTCTTTTTTTTTTTTAATAGGCAATGATATTAAAATGGAGTTAAAGGGAAACTCCAACCGATACACACGGAAAACTCCGACTACTCACAACTAATGAGCGGAAGGATATTCCAAGAATGAAAATTATAATTTACAGACAACTTATAACTAGCCTTAATCCACCTCCAAGAAATTAGAGTGATCTCAGACATACACTCCGTAAAGCTATAAGACTCTCCTCTAAAAATGACCGCATTGCGCTTTAGCCAAATACTCCAAACCGATGCAAGCCAAATGACCGCGACAATGTGTCTTCTATTTAAATTCTTCACCTTCTCACAATGCATGAAGAACTCCTCAAACTCATCCAAGGTGATCTCCGTCGTGCCCATCCAATCAAAAACCTTCGACCAAATCCTCGAAACAATTCCGCAGTGACGCAACAAGTGACTTAGACTCTCCATATCCTTCTTACAAAACACACAGAGTAAATCACTCATAGGAGCCACAATGCCTCTCTTGAAGAGTTGATCCTTTGTTGCTATCCTTCCAAGAATTACCCTCCATCCAAAGCAAAGAATTTTTTACGGCACCTTGACCTTCCACAAGTGGTTTATAGCCAACACAAGGGTTGCATCTAACGGAGGGGATGACAGCTTTTCCTTAAACCTGTTATAACAAGAACTGACAGAGAAATTACCATCCGATGTTGCAGCCCACACAAAAGCATCCTCCGATTCCGGCTGAACCGGATAATCCTTCTAAACCCCCTCTCTTTGGTGAAATTTAGCAATTAATTTATTAAATAAAATTTAATATCACAACTCTTATTATAAATAAAAAACATCAAATTTAATTATAATCCTGCTCTATTTCTTTGAATAATAAATTTTTCATCGATTAATTAATTAATAAATAACAAAAATTAGAAGAGAGAACATAACTTGGATTTTGTGAGAAGTTATTATAGTAATAATTTATGTAGTGTGAGAAGTTTTTGGGTACAATGATGAATTACAGTTATGCTTTGTAGTCCATATTGAATTCCACTACATCAGTCCACTAAGTGTCTAAGTCACAATGTTAATAACTCATCCACGTTCTAACACTTACTTTTCACTTTAAAATGTATGTGTTCTCTCTTTTTTTCATATTTTTTTGTCCAATCTCTTAACTTCTATATAAATATGATGCTGCAGTCTCTTTCCAATTTTTTCTTTTGCATTTTAGTTTTGGATTATGCTTGAACTATTTGTTACTTTGAAAAAGAAATCAGTTAAGACGTGCCTTCAAACTTCTATCATAAGAAAAACTCCTTATAAGAAAAAATAGGTTACTTTTATGTTACTTATCCTCAATTCATTCTCAAAATTCTCATGAAAACCCTAATCACTCACCTATATAACAAGACTACCAAGATAGTACTCATCACCCCATCAGAAACCAAACTCTACAACCACCAGAGAGATAAACCAAAACTTCACACCATACCACAAACAACTTTCCTTCAAAACCTTCACAAGCTTTCCTTATCAGCACAATAATAAATCCATACGCATCAGAATAACACCTTCACAAGTCGCACCAACACAACTCTCAACAAATTCATCAATCATCACTGCGACTTCCACTTGCTTCACAACAAAATCAATAACAACACCACATCTGCACGAGCCTCAACCGATTGCAACACTTTCGACCGCAATCTTCAATTTATTGAATCGATAATGCTTTAACTGTATTGTCCTTTACTTGCTTTCGTAGAATTCGAATCGTTGTATGCTTTAACTGCTTGTGTTTAAACTGGGTGATGTTATTTATATGGATCTATATTTAATTAATAGAATAATTAATCTAACAACTAATCATGATATTTACACACACTTATAATAGAGAATGAGAGGAAGTGGAATTGAAATTATACTTTCTATTTCTAATAACTGATATATTACAAAGCTAGATTACATGCCTTTCACACTTAACCTTTAAGCAAGCTTTCCTAGCCATTAAGAAAAGTATGGCGGTTAATCAAGTTGGTCCTATTGCATTCTTTCTTAATGATTAAGAATTAGTACACCTCATGCTATATATAACTTAGTGACTGAGAAAAAATCTTAATAGCTACCTAGAGTTTTCTAGTCTCTCTTTCCAACCAAAAAATCTAGAATACTCATTTAAAATCATAATTTAATTCTAACACTCTCTTTCACACACACTCACTCTCTTCAATCTTTTCATTGTTTCATCCTCTAGGTATTCTTTTTCTTTTATCTATCACAGATCGTAATAATAATACTCTATTTTGTTTCTTATTACTTTTCCTCATTGTAAATTTTTAATATCTATTAACTCTATTTCATTTCATGTTGCTTATTATAGAGTTTTTTTTTCAGTGCTTTAGCAGATTCCGTTTTGAATTTATCACAACTACTTATCCTCCTCCTTTCTGGTTAGTATATCTCTTTCTCTTTTTTAAACAATTTTGATTATATTTATATTATATGGGTTTCTAATTTCTATTCTATTGTTTTGTTTTCAATGTTTTGTTATTATAGGGTTTTTTCTGGATCTTTCACTCAAGCTTATTTTCTTCATTATTGTTTTGCTTACCTTTTTTAATGCCCTTAAAATCTTAATTCTGTATTAGGTGTTGTTTCTGTATGAAATTGATTTAGGGATATTAATTTATCTAAATTAGGTTTCTTTTGTTCATGAACAATTACAATCATAGCTATGGTGTTGTTTATTTGAGATCATGTTTTCAATCTATAATGTTGAACATGAGGCTTATAGGTTTATGTTTGTGATAGCTTTTTTAATCAATACTGCTGGATTGAGCATTTGTTTGTGGCAGTGTTGTCAAATAGCTGAGTGATAGTTGCAATAATCAACATTATACTGGAACTGAAACCGATCGTTATTGTTTTGTGTTATGTCGCGATAATCAACATTATACTGGAATTTGAACCAATTGTTAGTGTTTTGTGTTATGTTGTTTCATTGTTTGGTAAAAAGTGTTGTCAAATAGCTGCTATTCGAGCACTATAACGTTGTAGTGTAGCGGAATATAAACAAATTAAACTGTCTGAAATTAATTAACATTTTTCACTTTTAACATTTTGTTTTCAGTATTAGGTTTACAATGAAGGGCACATCTGTGACTGTCAGTATCATTTTCTTTCTCCTTAGCATTACGGTAGTCACGCTACTCACGCTAGTTTTGGTCAAATATTATTCACCATATCAACAAAATGACCTGAAGGCAAGTTGTTATCAATTTTCGTTATTATGTTTTCAATACTTTAATTTCATTTTTTTTTTGTTTATCATGACATGTTGAATTAAAAATGCAGATGTATACTATCCTTACTGAACCTTATTTGGAAAATAATACTGGTTTGCTGCTTCGATACAACAAATTGATACATCAAGCTGCTGATAGGTAACGTAATTTTCTCACTTTTAGATAATCAATTAGTCGCAAACCACATTATTATGGTGAATTATTATTTATCCAACACAAAGTTGAATACAGAATTCTCTAACTTGTTTTTGTCTATGATTTTAGTGACTTGGCATCAAGGCCCATTCTCACCTTCAACTGGAATATTTGGAATGGATTTGTCATAAATCTAACCAAAAAAGAAGCAAGAAGAATGAATGGTGTGTTTAGAATCTAATATTTTCATCCTTTTTAAATTTTTTATAATATTGTTAACTATGAATTATTGTGATGCAGGACTTGAAGGTGTTGTGTGGGTTTTTCCCCGTAAAAAGCCGGAATTTGTACTCGATGATGAGATTTCGTTGGCTTGGAAAGAGAATTTAAATAACATATTTTATGTAATTTTAATTATGCTCTTTTATGTTATTATAGAATAAAAATAGCAATAGATTTATATCATTTTAATGGTGGAAAATGTATGATAATTGCTAGTACACGTTAATTGGAGGGATGCCTTGTCTGTAACGGTTTTTGGGTTCACTGAAATCTTATTGCTTCCAAAAAAAAATACAACAACGACATACACTTCTAAAGTGTGGAACAAAACTAGAATCTTTATTGCACGGTATAATGGTGTATTAGCATAAAGAAGAAAATACGTCAAAATAAACTTCTCAAAGTTAATGCGGCATACCTTGGAAAATGCTTAGAGATAATAGATATTAGTCAGCACAACAGACAGCCAGTGCTCATAATAGATCCAACGTGAATATTTGTAACTTGGTGAATGCAGGTGACCTTCAATAAATGATAATCCAATAAACACTGATGATTCATAGAGTGACGCCCGTCATGGAATCAAATTTCGTATTTAAAAATATGACTGGCAGATTGTCAACTTCCATGACGCCCGTCATGAATTTAAAATATGAATTTTTAAATCATAACTGGAAACCCATCTTGGGACATAATGCTCGCGTCATGACTCCCAAAATATCGTTTTCCTTGTTTTTCTCCAGCAGCTGTAACATTTTCTCTATATGGTTTTCATCTGATCCAGCATGATTTTTACTTATTCTAACGACCACTAAGTGATAGGAGAAATATTAAAACAAGGATGTAAAAAATTGTAAGGAGTCCAAACTTTATTTTGCCTTAAATTCACGATAAAGTTCTCCACTTCAGTTTTATGCTAGTTTCAAGTTTCAAGTATTTTTCTTCTGCTGCAATTTCATTATGTAGTTTTGTATTCCTTGGTAAAAGTTACCTATTGCAACACCTTATTTTTAGGTTCAATTCTTTATCATTTTCTATGATGAAATCTTTAAATGCATATTCTATTTATTTAATAACCTTGTTTCAGTAGTCCCCTTTAGAGTCTGAAACACGAGGACTATTTTGCTGATAGCATTCGTGCGAGTAGTGTAGATATTTAAGCTTAACGAGAATGAAAATATTGTTTAGAAGTTTCTATTTCAGAAAAACTAAAGAGTTGCTATGAAAGTAGAAGCGCTTAGAATGAAAATATGGTGAATAACAAGCCAACACATGACCACCTTGATGAATAAACAATGTCAAGTTCGCTTTGACCAATTACTTTTAATCAAATGTCTGAAATCCATGTTATCATTTAATGCTTTCTTCCAACAATGATTAGATTTTTACCATATTATTTTAGTCATTGTCATGCAAAGATATGAGCGACGTAGGGGTGTTGTTATAAACACCATTAGTACATGTAAAACTAAGTCAATCAAAACTCCATAGTAAAGGTCACACTAATAAAGAAAACAAATCACAACAAAAGTGGTTATATGTGCATACAATACTACAAAATATACATTTCGTAACATTTTCTTATTTTGGTCATTTATTCCGCCGAAGTAATAACTCATCTATAGGCACCTTTATTTTCTTTTATTATAAAAACACTCTTCATCACATTCCAAACTAATAACAGTGGGGATAGGTTAAAGAACAACACCTTCGAATCTCAACACACCAATTTCTCATTTTTTCATTACAAAAAGGAGGGTCTCCTTAATTTTTATACTCATATTAAAATTAAACTACTTTTCAACTTGGTTGTAGTAGAAACAATTGTGAAATGTACTCGGTAACACCCTAGACTCGTGTTAATTATAATCATTTCACTATGGTGGTACTATCAACTGTAGTGAAAAGTATTACCTATATATAAGCGAAACTTTTCTCATTTCTATACACAGTGGCGGAGCCAGAAATTTTAGGGAGCTCGGGCAAAAAATTTATATCTTCTTTTTACTAATTTTACACTCTGTTTCTACAAATTTTACACTCTGTTTCTACTAATTTTACCCTTAATTTTGTCTAAAAATTTTGCCCTTAATTTTGTCCAAAAATTTTACACCCTGTTTTTACTAACTTCCCCTTGGTTTTGTCTAAAAATTACTAATTTTGCCCATAGGGTTGTCTAAAAACCCAACTATTAGGTAGAGGAATATACAACGAAAGGAGGGGTTGAGCCCGGGCGCGTGCCCTGGCTCCCTGGGCTATAGCTTCGCCCCTGTCTATACAGAACACCGACACAGAACCATAACATCTCTCTCACTCCTTATCCGGCCCAATTTCCATTAAAGTTTGCATAGAATTTCTTCATAAAACACCAACATATCTTCTCTAACTAATATGGATCAAGGAAAGGTGTCACGAAACATGCAAGGTGAAAACAAAAAAACTAACTTTTTTTACTTCCTCTACAAATTTCAGTCACGTCAGACATTTTCACGATTCATGTTATGAGTTATGTTGTTGTTGTTCAAAATATTTCTTCTTTATGGTTTCTTATTTTTCTTGTTGAGACAGTAAACCTTTATAGGTTGTATGTTGTTGATTTTTGTTTAATTTTTTTTTCATTAAGCAATTGACTATAGGTTGTTGGTGTTTTTGTTATTTTTGATGTTTTTGTTGAGTTATGTTGATGTTTTTGTTGACGTATGTTGTTTTTTTGTATAGGTCGTATGTTGTTGTTTAGGTTATCATAGATGTTTTTGGTTAGGTATGTTGATGCTTTTTGGCGAGGTATGTTGTTATTTCGTTAAGGTAAGTTGTTGTTTTTGTTTTTATCGATGATTTTGTTGAGGTAAGTAGTTGATTTTTTATACATGTTTTTGGTATATCTGATGTATTTGTTGAGGTATGTTATTGTTAATGTTATTCTTTGTACATTGCAGCTTTCATTTTGTTCAGTCAACATGTCATAAAAGATGAGTTTATTAAATCATATGTGGTTTGAGTGTTTTTTCAACCCCTACTATTTTTCCAACCCCTACTGAATATATAACATTTCGAATTGAATTAGAAGAGAATAATATGAAAAATGAAGTTATAATAGAAGTACTACGAAAAAGGCATTTAACAACTGTTGAATTAGATATATAATCACGGTCACAATTTCTCTTTGCAAAAATAACAAACTATTTCTAATAAAACTCTAAATAGCTAACAAATTTCTTGAAATAAGATAACTTTTAAGTAATTCTATTTTAAATTTCCATTAATAATTTTGTTTAATAATTTAAGAATTGTTACTTCTTTTTTAAATGAGAACACGATTTTATTCGGACGGCTGATAATTAATAAATGTGTAATGGGGGATTTTGGACTACAATGAATCTCAGTCATATCAAGAAGATGAAGAAAGGGTACGAACAAACACTTGTCTATGTGATAATTCGTCGACACGTGTCAAAATACATCATAATTTATGTTTCAGCTGTAGCCAATAAAACGTAACGTTAGTGGGTGTCTTAGGTTTGAGAATCATACCATACTATGTAAGGTAAATTTATTTCAGCCTCATATAGAGGAGTACTGTTTAGTGCAAAGCAATGATGTATCATTTTCATATCCATTCGATAGTGCAGTGGTCCAGTGAATTCTTTTCGGTGCGATTCATCACTGTCAATCTATATACTCCATAATTATTTACATATCCATTTGCCGCAACAAAAATGCTGTGTGTTAGCGCAAAATTAACTTTGTTATTGTTACATAAAAAGAATAGGATATAAGTGGGGTTGTTCATAGGACAATTTGTGAAAAAGTTAAACTGAACTGAATTATGATAAAAATTTATTCGAGCTAAATCGAACCACTTTAATCTATTAAGAACTGAACCGTTTTAATTTTTTAATACTGTTTTTTGAAATTTTGAATTGTTAGAAGAAAATTTTCTCAAAGCAAACAGTTAAGCTCTAATTCAATTTAAAAAAAAAAACTTGTTTTACGTATTTTTTAATTTCAGTTTAAGTTCGGTTTGAGTTCAATTTCAATTATGTTCGGTTTTAATTTCAATTCGATTTTAGAACTGTATTCTGCATTATGGTTTGGTTCATTTATCAAATATAACGGTTCAGTTATTTTAACTCCACCCCAATACAAAGAGAATTACAGGACAAAATACACCCCCTAGATTTAAGACTTTTATTGAAATTTAAAACTTTGTTTAAGTAAAGCTTGTTACCACTTATAAAAGGAAATAAAATTTAAAATTTGAAACTTAGTTTAAATAAAGCTCAACTTCCTACTTATAAAAGAAAAACTATCGAAGCATGTGGGCAGTGAGTGGTTTAATAGTTTAAAAATAAAATAAAAATGCATTAAATATTTAAATATGAATTATTTATATTCATCGAGTAGAACTTTTTAGAAAATAAATTTGTTTTAAAGAAAAATATGTGAAAAAAACATTTTTTAAAAAATATATATTTCAATTTAATGCAAAATTTTGTTGAAAAATTAAGTAAATTCTATATCATTATTCTGGGTGAGAATCAAATATTAGATTTTGTTGCATACCCATGTGTGTATGCTTGATATTTTCAGTGGTTTCTTCTAAAGTGAAGCTTAAATCTCAATATGTTTGCAGTGGAGACGAGGACACCTACATTTGGAATTCTGCGGAAGACGGCACTTACACTGTGAAATCTTGCTATGATCTGTTTACCTCCGTTAATACCGTGGTTGGCAGCGTGCACGACGATGTTTCGAAGGCGTTGGTTTCTCTTTGGAAGTTGGATGCCCCCCTAAAACTTCAATTTTTCGCCTGGAGGGTTCTGCTGAACCGTATAGCTACTAAAGATCAGCTCATTATGCGCAACATCTAATCTGTAAGTAACGATCCTTACTGCGTGTTTTGTTTGTCGCATTTTGAAACTTCATCTCATCTCCCAGGTTCCTGTTCGTTTACGGATTTTGTCTGGCATAGAGTGATGATGTGGTTAGATATTGTGGATGAAATCCCTTTGGAAGATTTTAAGAATTTTCTTTTTCATATGGAGAAAATTAAGAGAGTGAAATGGCGGAAAGTCGTTGCGGTGATTTGGTTGGTCACGATCTGGATTGTGTGGAATACTAGAAACGACTTGATCTTTAAGCACATCAACCATTCCTTTGATGATTGTATGTCGGCAATTATTTTTAGGTCGTGGATATGGCTTTCTTCTTGTTTTCCTTTGTCCTTTGGTTGTAATTTTTATATCTGGAATAATCTACCTTTCCACTGTTTTGGGAGTTAGAGGTTTCCCGCTGTACTTGTGGTTGAGTAGCCCTTCTACTCGATTTTAATAGATATTTCGCTTATTAAAAAAAATAAAAATTAATTGTTTCTCATTTTTACATATATCAACCGCCCAATTTTACGTATACTTTTTCAATTTATTAAGAGCATATTCAACCACATCGGATATTGTATTTTCAATTGTTGGATTTTTGGATGAGCCCAACATAGTATTAATTGTTGGATTAAGACAAATATAATTATATATAATAAAAATGAGAAATTATGGATGAGCCCAACATAGTATAAATGCAAAAAATAGAACAAGATGTATCAAAAGCTACACACAAAAAACCAAGAAATTATGGTTTTCACCTTGCATATCATAAAACTGATATATATATATTTTTAAATAAATTATAATTTTAGTGTGTATTTTATATCTAAATTATAAACTTATTTTTTCTAACAACTATTTCACCTAGTAAAATAGTTTTTTTAATAAATAAATTATAATTTTATATCTATTTTTAAAAGACAGACATATAGTATGTCAATTTGGTAATTAAAAAAATTATTGGACCCTTCAAGATTTGGGGCCAGTTTGGTAGCTGCACGTGGACTGGGCTGACCCTGAATTTTTGGTGTGTTCAACTTCAAACACCATCCTATTATTAGGAAAAGTTGAACGACAAGCATAATCGAACAAAGGTCTACAAAAATAAACAATGTTGTATTACTATTAGGAACTTCAAACACACTTCTTACATGTCTAACTGTGGATTACCACAATTATTCAGCATCTGTTTGAACTCAAGTGAGAAGGAGAACTAAAATCACAAAAAACAAAAATAATAAAGGAAATAGATGAACCAAAAACTCATATTTTAAAGTAGGAAGACAAAAAAAAAAATTGAGACAAAAAATAGAGAAATCGAAATGACAATTAAACCTAAAATTTAACATAATATTTATTTTATAAGAACTTATTTATTTCGAATCTTTTTCTATAGCTTGATGTGTTTTTTAATAAGAACTTATATATTTAAACAATTATTAGATTTATGCTAATATATTATTTTTCAATTTCTATAATATCATTTATTTGGCTTTGTTCATTTGCAATTTATGTCATTTTTCTTTATTCATTTATTTTAATACATATAAATTAATTTGTAGTATTAAAATTGATTTTTATAAAAATATATGCTTGTAGTAATTTTAATATACATTTTCTGTTGAACATTTGGTCTTGCCATAAGACCAAATAATTTGACCGATCAATCTAAAATTGACCAGCATGATTCAAACATATCATAAAATGAACACACTTTTAGAACTCAAACTTTCACTAACCAATCAATTTTTAAGAGTTAATAACTTTAATATTAATATGTTAAATTAGTATAATTAAATAAATTTTACAATAAATAAAAAAATAAAAACCAAAAACTCAATATATATTTGCAAACAACATAATAAAAAAATTTGAATTATAAAAACTTAAACTAAATGGTATTAATTGTATCTAAAGAGATACAAAATATAGTTAAACTAAAGGTACTCACTACTAGAAATACACGTATTACCTGCGGAATTTCCTGCGGAAAATATTCTGCAGATTTACCTGCGGAATTTCCTGGGACTTTCTTAAGTAAACTAAATTTTTCTGTGGCTCTAGAATTGGCAGAAAATTCTGCAGGAATACCTGCGGATTTTTCTGCGGTTCATATATTTCAATTAGAAAACGAAACCATAATGCAAAATCCGCAGGTAAATCCGCAGGAATGTTTCCTGCGGATTTTGCTGCGCATATCTATTTTATAAAAACCAAACTATTATACAAAATCCGCAGTTCCGCAGGAAACTTTCCTGCGGATTTTACTGCAAAATTAACTATTTTCTTAAAATAATAGTAATTTTTGTCTAATTATTTTTAAAAATTAATCATTATATTTAATTAATGTTTTAATGTGAATTGTGTTATTTTAACTTTGTTATCTTAATTTTTGATGAAATAAAAGGTATAAAAAATTTGAAAAATAAAATTAATAAAAGGTATTAAAATTTTTTAGAATGGGTATCTAAGATTTTTTTGTAATAATCAATTTTTAAAAAAATTACATAAGCAACTCATATTTCAAAAATATTATCTCAATAACCCAAACATGGTTGACACTGTCAATTATTTTTATACTGTTAGTGTATTTCAATTCAATTCTTCGATTTATATTTTAATAATATTATTTTTATATCTCAATAAAAGTTAAATAATTTTAATAAATAAACGTTAACTTCTTTACGCTGTTAGTGTATTTCAATTCAATTCTTTGACTTATATTTTAATAATAATAGGTATGAAAGTTTTGAAAAATAGAATTAAAAATTATAAAAAATTGGAAAAAAAATCTGATAAAGATTAAAATTAAAAAAAAAAGTTTAAGAGTTGAAATTATTTTGATGAGAAATATAAACCAGTATTGAGAATCGTTAAAATTAAAAAAAGTTAGAAAAAGTTGAAAGTTTTTTATGAGAATTATAGACCAGTTTTGAGAACAAAACCCCAATTGTTCTTATCCTACAACGGAGTAGTGATAGCACTTCAAACAAAATTGAAACCCCAAACCCTAACCCCACCTAACCAAACCCTGCGGATTTTACCTGCGGATTTAACTGCAGATTTTCTTGCAGAATTACCTGCCGAAACAATTACCCACGAAGGTTTTAGCTGGGGACCAGAAACCGCAGGAAAATCCGCAGGAAATAAGTTTCCTGCGGAAATGCTGCTCAAATCCGCAGGTAAATCCGCAGGAAAACAGAGCATTTCTAGTAGTGACTATTATAGACTATTTTCTTTTATCACATACATAATTTATTCGAGTCTCCGATGTTAAAGGTATTTAACTCATAGTCACATATCAAGATGAATTATGTCATGTAGATGACGTCTTTTGATGTCACCGTAATAAGGGTATGAACAAACACTTGTCTATGTGATAATTCATCGACACGTGTCAAAATACATCATAATTTATGTTTCACCTGTAGCCAATAAAACGTAGGTTAGTGGGTGTCTTAGGTTTGAGGATGATGCCATATTATGTAGGGTAAGTTTATCTCAGCCTCATATAGAGGAATATTGTGTAGTGCGATACAATGATGTTATCCTTTTCAACTACATTCGATAGTTTAAGTGAATTCTTTTCGGTGCGATTAATCACTATCAATTTATGCTCCATAATTATTTACATATCCATTTGTCACAACAAAAATACCATGTGTTATGTTTGTTAGCACAAGAAACTTTGTTATTCTTGTGTGAAACGAATGGAACATAAGACTTTTATTGTAATTTAAAATCACATTCGAGTTCTGTAAAAAAAAAATCACATTCGAGTTGATCAAAATAATATTAAATTATTGTCCATCTAAGCTAATATTAGCTTATATATAAATCATACATTTCAATTTCAATTTAATGGGATTTTTTTCTACACGAAAAAATCGTAATAGTTTTAACACCTAAAGAAAAAAAAATCTCGTAGGTGTACTGGCGTAGATTTAAACTCAACAGAATCGAAAAATAAAAGACATAAAATGATGTAATTTTTGTAATTGAAAATGATATTCACCACACATTTTTCATTCTAAGAACTCTGTCTAAAATGGAGTACAGAAGAGAAAAAATTGTTCTCTAAAAAAAGCTAGCAATTTAGGACGGTACTTAATGAGGCGAACTTCTCTAACTCGATGCAATAAGCACTGTCTATGTGATGAATTATTTCTTGATAAGACACATTCTAAAACAAATGCTATATGAGTTATATAAATTAAATATTTCTCACTTACATGTTTTCACATATAAATGCTATGTACTTAACAACGAGAAATGTAAACTTAGAAAATTTAACTCAAAAGCTGATGAAGGCATATTTCTAGATTATTCCACATCTGATAAATCTTTTATATTTTTCAATAAAATAATATATACAATAGAAGAATCCTTTTGTTTTACATTTTATGAATCTAACCCCGAGTCTTAGAGGTAGATGTTTTTGATTCTGTAAGTACCATAGAAAACACCACTTGTGAATAAATCAAGAGAAAGAACAAAATCAAAATCAATATGTTCAAAACGAAGAAGCAGACATAGAATGTCATGATTCTAAAGGAACGAAGGACTACCAAAAAATCATGTAATGCATATTATTGAAAATATTTTTAAGGGAGTTACAACTTGACTCTAACTTAAGAAGGTTTGTAACTTTATGACTTTTATTTTTCAAATAAAGCCAAAGGAAATTGATGAATCTCTCATCCATAAAGATTGATCTCTTGCATTGAAAGAAGAGTAAATCACATTCAGAGAAACAACATTTGAGAACTTATTACCAAAGCTTCAACTAACCAAGTGATAAAAATCCAATTAATCTTTTACAACAAGCTCGATGAATATCTTATTTGTGATTATTATCATTATTATTTTTATTACTCTTAATAATATTAATATTATTATTATTGTTGTTAATATTTTAAAAATATATATAATGCTGTTAATAATTTACTAAGATTATTATTATTATTATTAATATTAACTAGAATTTATGTAATTAATTAAATTTATTTTAAAAAATTAGAAATAAAGTTGAGGTAATAGGAGAAGGGAGTTGAAGGGACAAAGTTAGTACTGAAATAAAAATTAAATATATTATTTTTTTGGGGAAAAAGAGAGGAAGAGAAAAGCGACATGCTCTGAAAAAACTCTATCACTCTAAGGCTGTGTATAATGGAGGTGTTGAAAAATAAATTCAATAGTTGAATCCTTGCAATGAGGGTGTTAAATAGGGTGTTTAAAGTGAATTGTATTAATTGGTGTTGAAAGTTTTCCACATGTTGAATGTGGAAAGAGTGGGGTCCACAAAATACTTTGTTAATTTTATTAGTGGTGAAATAAGATGTTGAATTTTATTAAACAAAATCATTGTAGTGAGTATAAATTGAATGTGTGTTGAATTATTAGGTGGAAGAAAGAGAAGATGATGTGTAGTATAAAAAATGAAAAAGGAGGGTGTTGAATTTATAAAACATTGTTAATAGGCTATCAACAATGGTTTCTAAATTCAACACCATACTTTTTCACTTTTTACACTCCACATCACCATCTCTTTCTTCCCCATAATAATTCAACACTCATTTAATTTTTACTCACTTCAATGGTTTTGTTTAATAAAATTCAACACCCAATCCAACCATTTTAAACAATCACAACAACTAATAAAATTTTGCAAAGTAATATATGTGGGTTCATACTTTCTCATTCAACATGTTGAATATTTTCAACACATATTAATCCACATCACTTTCAACTCTTTATTCAACACCTCGTTGCACCTATTCAACTATTGAATAATTTTTTCAACACCCACATTGTAAATGGTCTAAGTTCACCGAAATAACTTACTTTCCAAAGTCGTCAATTCACTAAAAAAATGCAATAGCTGGCGCAATGAATAATTGTTGTCGTTGTTCGAAGATTTGCAAAGAAATTTTTGTAAACACAAAGCAAGGAGTGAGATTTTATTGTAAAAATCATTTATATAAATATATATATATATATATATATATATATATATATATATATATATATATATATATATATATATATATATATATATATATATATATATATATATGGGACGTATCAAATGAGAACTTTGGTTATTATAAGAATGAGAACTTTTATAACAATCATACGATTTAAAATCAATGCTCAGATATGCATTGGTGTGATATGTATTTAAATCAGAATCTATCTATTAATTATTGTCTTTTAAAATTTGAGTGAAATCTGAGGCATTGATTTTAAATCATACGGTTATTATTAAAAGTTCTCAGTTCTCATAACAGTCAAAGTTTTCATTTGATACGTCCCCATATATATATATATATATATATATATATATATATATATATATATATATATATATATATATATATATTAATGATAATGTACTGATAGTGTAAAATTTTTTTACACTGTCATTCAATTAAAATATAACGTTCAGCCATGTCATACACGTTTTTTTTAATTTTCAATCTGACATGTCCTGATTCATGATCGTCATTGGTTGACAGTGTAAAACTATTTTACACTGTCAGTGCATAAACTTTTTTCCATATATATATATATATATATATATATATATATATATATATATATATATATATATATATATATATATATATATATAGAGAGAGAGTAGGGATAAATTTACCCTAAGATTAAGTTATTATAGTTTATTATAAATCTTGACCATTAATTTTTTTCAATTTAATGGTTGAAAATAATAAATTATAGTTTTCTCTCGTCACATTTAATTAATTAATATTTTTAATTATTAAATTGAAAAGAATAAATGGTCAAGATGTTAAATTATATATATAATGTTTATTTCCATATCTGTTTGTTATACAATCATGACTATTCTATAAATAGATATGTTTACTGTAATATTTTAATAATAAATATAATAATTTAATAATAAAATTAATATAATAATAATAACAAAAATATATTATAATATACCCCAGTATTCTAAACGCGAGGGTGGGCAAAGTTGAGACTATCATATAAATAATCAACGAGTTGTAACGGGTGTTCTTTTGTGAAGATGTCAAAAATTTGGTAACGTGAAGGGACATGTAAGACTCGTACATGGTCGTGGGAGACTTTTTCACTTGCAAAGTGTTTGGTGCTCTGATGTTGAATTAGGGTGTCAGATAGATTGACAGTACTAACATTATCACAATATACCAAAGTGGTTGTTGAGACATTGCAATGTAGTTCTAATAGTTAGTATCTAATCCAATAACATTCAAATACTACATTAGCGACTCAGTGGTACTCGACTTATGCACTAGACCGACAAAGGGTATCTTGGTGTTTGGTAGACCATGAGATTATACTATCACCATGATAGACACAATAACAAGAGGTGGATCGCCTGATTTTTGGACAACTAGCCCAATTTGGATCAGTGTAAGAAACTAATTTACTAACAGAAGAGGGATACAAGTGAAGGCTAAAGTAATAGTATCATGAATATACTGAATTGTACGCATCAGTGTTGACATATGTTGGGTTTTAGGGTCATGCATGAATATGCTTACTTGTTGTACTACATAATAGATATCAGGTCTTATGAAAGTAAAATATCATAATATAATGCTCCTGGACGACTCTAATATTCAGTTGGGTCATGATATGGATTTTTTGAACACCCAGAGTTTTTCCTTGATGTCAACTAAGATAGGTGATGGCTTGCAAGAGGACATGTGTGCTTGTTCAATAACTTCCTATGTATATTTTCTTTGAGGCATGAAAAGACCATTTATATGTTTAGTGACAAATATTCTCAAAGAATAACTTAGAAGACCCAAATCCTTCCTGGCGAGTTCAAATCTAAGTTTAGACTTAATAGATTCACGAAGGGCATCAGTTGATGTAATGAGAATTGTGGCATCCACTTATAGAAAAATTTAAGTAGAAATAATATCGTGATGATAAATGAATAATGAGTGGTCAGAGATGTTTTGAGAGAAATCCAATGTGGCAACATAGTCGATGATTCTTTGGTACCATGTACGAGGTGGCTGTTTGAGACCATAGAGAGACTTCTTGAGGAGACATACATGCTCACAATATAGTGGATATCAGAATCCAGGAAGTCGATACATATACATAGTTTTATCAACTTTCTATAAAAAAAAGGCATTCTTGACATCTAGTTGATGGAGACACCATGACTTAGATAATAAAATTCTAAGTACCATGCGAATATTGGCCGGTTTAACGTAAAGGCTGAAATTTTCACCATAACCAACGCCAAATTGTTAATTAGCACCATTACCTACAAGACATGCTTTGTATCGCAACAAACAAATACCAGAAGTGTCTAAAAGCACATAAACAACCGAAATACCACCAAAGATGCAATCTAAGTTACAGATTGTGAAATATATTGGGTGTGTTTGTTTCAAGGTTGTAAAAGAGATTCCCAGGAATATGGCCATGGGAATGCAACATTCCCATGTTTGATTCAAGTTTTAAAAAATTATTCCAAGGCATTTTTTATTCCCAGGGGATTCTTATTTACACATGACTTTTTTATTTTTATTCCAAGGCTTAAAGGGTGGGAATATAATATTCCCATGGGAATAAGTTCAATCAACTTTAACTTCCCACTATCACTCACATTTATTATTATTTTTTATTTTTTAATATTTTTAAATTAAACAAATTTTATCATTATTCCTAGGAAACAAAATTCTTACCAAACACATAAGTTGGAAGAATATTCCAAGGAATACTAATCCTGGGAATATTATTCCAAGGAATAATTTTTCTAACCTTGAAACAAACACACCCATTGAAAATATACTACCTTATACTGATACAAGCCTCCATTAGAGACTTTTCCTCAGTGAAAAAATGTCGCAGATGGGGCCTTAGTGCTTCCTGGTCCCTGCTACAAATTGAAATAGTGTCGGTTGTCAGTTATTAGCTTTTAGGCATTCTGTTGGGAGCAGTAGCCATTGACATAAGGGATGTTTGAAGCTTCTTGACTTTACTCTCAACTAGTTCCAAGAGAGGAGCTTGATACCATGGTCATGCTTTTTCGTACCCTATAACACTCCCGAAAATGTAATAAAATTACAAAACAAGTTGTGATGTGAAACTGTGCTTACCTCCAATCATTTAAATATAGAAACCCAGACCTGAAACGCGATACTACTATCAAAGAAAATATGGGCTATAGATTCAGTCGATCCACACCCTCCCTCACAATTACGAGAGTCGACATTTAGGATTTCTCTCTTGCTCAGGTTTTCCATCGTTACAAAATAAAACTTAAAATCCGTGAAAAGAATCATAAATAAAATCAAATCATCCTTGATTCCATTGTAATTAAATTGAGTAAATTTTTTTTCCATGTTTTCATAGTTTAAGTTTCTTTTGTTAATTCAATTTTTTTGTCATCATATATGAAAATTCCAATTCTTTTTCATATCTAATTTTTACTAATTATTAAATTTCATACAAAATATCCTAAAAGCTTATACTAATAAACTTTTCTTTTTCTTTTTCAAAAGTAAAATGATGTTTTTGCAACAAAAGAAAAAAAGTTGAAGAAGTGTGCATCTCTGATTATAATCCATGGGTCCCGCGGGTTCACATCCTTTTATCATAAATAGTATCTTTCAGACACATCTAGTAAACAATTCCTCTTTTTGATATTCAATGGCAAATGTGTTCTTTCTAAGGCCATTCTTTCTTTTTCTTCTCTTCTGCTTTCAAATTCATCAAGCATTCTCCAATGATCGCAAGGCAAATTTATATATCCCCTATTATTTCAAATTATTAATATTTTACTTTGTCTAATTCATTTTTAGTGTTACAGTTGGATCCCATCCAGCAACCGTTGCTATCAGTTACATATTTTTCACCTTTTATGCATATAAACTATATTTAGCAAGTTTGTATTTATCTTTTTGATATTGGTTTGCCTATGTTTGGAAAATATTAAAATCACAGTAGAAAACCAGGGTAGCCCAAAAGCTACTCCTGCCTGCTTCTAAGAATTACGGTGAATTGGCTAATAAATGTATGACAATGGCAATTCACGCACTTCAACTTTGTCGATATATGACCTGATCACATGTTTAAAGTAGAAATTATAGTCATTTTATAGATTGATTTTTTAAGAATGAATTATATCTTTTATAATAATTTTAAATATGATATTAAAGTCTTGTTTAAAATTCGTTGTGCCAGAATTTAGCTATCAAGTCCCCTGTTATTTGTGTTCACTTGATTTGAATATTTCTAATACACCTATTAAATTTAACATTATTAAACTGATTGCCTAACTGATTGCCAGAATTTAGTTTTATGATTTTGATTAATTCAATTTCATTAGAGTTATTACAGTAAACTTTCTAAAATTGAATAAAATCAAAATATTCATTTGTTTTATTCAATTTTAAAGAATCTAACTCTTATTTTATTGATAGTTTTAAAATTTAAAAATTATAATTTTTTATATAATTTAATACAAATTATAAATGTGACATTTTATTATAGTTATTTGATATATAAATTATATACATGATTATTTTAATAATTTTTTGTTAAATTTTGTAATTCACTATATTTTCTGAATGCAGACTTACATTGTCTACATGGGTGATCATCCGAAGGGCATTGATCCAGCCATTTTACCTTCTATTCACACCACAATGACTCAAAATGTTCTTGGCAGGTTCAAATTATGAATAATGCTTGAGTTAAATTAAATACAAGTAGAGTAGTGTAACCATACAGATTTTTTACTTTGTCTATGTTTTCCCTATACAAAATGATTAATAAATTTTAATAGTATCAAAATTTGGATGTATCAAGTGATTTTGAACCAGGAGCTGTACTTCGCAGCTATAAGAAAAGCTTTAATGGATTCGTGGTGAAATTGACGGAAGATGAAGCCGAAACATTGGCCGGTATATTTAGTTAAATTTTATAATTATGTTAATATCTTATAGAATATGTAAATTAAATACATATGTAATCACTTGTTGATATTGCAATAGAAATGGAGAATGTGGTGTCTGTTTTTCGAAACACAAAGCATTATCCTAGCACAACAAAATCCTGGGACTACGTAGGCCTCCCACAAAATAGCAAAAGAATGCCTTTGGAAAATGACATAATTGTTGGAGTAATAGACTCTGGAATTTGGCCAAAGTCAAAGAGTTTCAGTGATGAAGGATTCGGTCCACCACCCAAAAAATGGAAGGGATCGTGCCACAACTTTACTTGCAACAAGTAATTAAGTACTCAACTTTTTACATATCATACAAGTCTCTCTTTACTTTCATTATTTTCTGTCTTCTTTTACAAAATTATGATGATATAAAATGATTATTTGTGTTTTGTGCAGCAAACTAATTGGTGCACGATACTTTAATATCGAAGGTTCGTATAGCAAAAAAGACATAAAAGATCCAACCGATGTAAATGGGCATGGGACACATTGTTCCTCCATTGTTGCTGGAAATTCGGTTAATTCTGTGAGCCTACAAGGCTTTGCCTCAGGAACCGCACGCGGAGGAGTTCCTTCAGCACGCATTGCTATGTACAAAGTATGTTGGGAAACAGGTTGTGACCAAGCTGGTATCCTTGCAGCATTTGATGAAGCAATTGCTGATGGAGTTGATGTTATTTCTCTTTCTGTTGGATCAAGTCAAGTAAAAGTAATTCCATATTTTCAAAATTCGATCGACATTGGAAGTTTCCATGCAATGAAAAGAGGTATATTTACAGCGAATGCTGCTAATAATCTTGGCCCAAATATTCTCACCATGACAAATTTTGCACCTTGGTTACTTTCTGTTGCTGCTAGCACTTTTGATAGAAAGTTTGTTACAAAGGTGCAGTTGGGAAATGGTGCCATTTATGAGGTATGTCCGTGTCATAGTTCTTAATTTGCAAAAATAATCGCCTCAATCCCACATATTTTCTTAAATATGATTTTGTTAGGGAACCACGATTAACACATTCGACCTTAAAAGAAAAATGTTTCCAATAATTTTTGCAAGAGATATACCAAATACTGCTGGTGGATTCAACAGTTCGGAATCCAGGTATCATCGAAATAAGGACTTATATGAATTCTTATGATTATTTTTAAAATAATTTTTTGTTGGATTTAATTTCATATAAATATTATTGGCTAGGTCATGCATCAAAGACTCTGTAGATAAGCAAGCTGTAAAGGGAAAGATAGTCTTATGTGAGGGCTATCAGATTGCTTCTGATGTGGGGTTTTTCTCAGGAGCAGTCGGTGTAATATTCGGACGTACCTATCCACAAGATTCACCATTTATATTTGCATTGCCCGCAACATTGTTGAGTCTGTGGAATTTAAGAGAAATACAGTACTACATGAAATCAACAAGGTATTACTTTAATTTTAAGTAAGATTATATTACGAATATATTGATTATTGAAGTTTACCTATTAACAGAAATCCAACTGCCACAATATTTAAGAGTGAAGAAGTCGAAGATTTGTTGTCCCCTTATGTAGCATCTTTTTCATCGAGAGGTCCGAATCCAATTACACCAAATATTCTCAAGGTAACATAAAATGATATATAGTATATAAGTCTTGTCAAATCATTTTGTCTTAAACATGCAAAATACGTACTAGCTGCAATTTTTTTTCTTGATGTTGCAGCCTGATATTGCTGCTCCCGGAGTCAACGTTTTAGCTGCATGGACTCCACTCGACCCAATTTCAAAATTTGAAGATGACAATAGAAGATTGCCATATCAAATTCTATCTGGAACTTCAATGGCATGCCCTCATGCAGCCGGGGCAGCTGCATATGTTAAATCGTTTCATCCCAATTGGTCTCCTGCCATGATCAAGTCCGCCTTGATGACCACTGGTAAATGACTCAAACACATGCCCACAAATGGATATATGATAAAATCATTTTAAACTTAATCGGTATTTGACATGTTTCTTTACATTTATCACTTTATTTGAATACCAAATTAACAGCTACACCAATGAGCTCAAATATAAATGCTGAAGCTGAATTTGCATATGGCGCGGGGCTTATTAATCCTGTTAAGGCAGCAAATCCAGGGCTAGTATATGATATTAGTGAAGCAGATTATGCTGAGTTTTTGTGCGGAGAAGGGTATACATCAAAAGAACTACGAATTCTTACTCAAGATAAGAGTAATTGCAAGGGAAAAGATAATGAGAAAGTTGTATACAGCTTGAATCTACCATCATTTGCACTAAATGTAAACGGAAAATTTTTCGGATATGCTTATCATAGAACCGTTACAAATGTGGGATCAGCAAATTCTACTTATAAAGCTAGAATAATATCTTCATCTTTGTTGGAAATTCAAGTGAAACCAGATGTTCTATCCTTCACATCTATAGGGCAGAAAAAATCATTCTCACTCACAATTGAAGGGAGAACCAATGTGCAAGTTATGTCTTCTGCTTTGATTTGGGATGATGGCAATCATCAAGTTAGAAGTCCAATTGTAGTGTATGGGGATGGAAGCTAAGCACGAGTTCCCTTTTATCCTAAATGTGCGTGAAACATTATAACAATAATGATTAGCATATGAAGTTATCGCACTATGGCACTTTACAAATATGAATGATGTGTAAGTTGTTTGTATTTTATTATTTTGGCTTCTAGTTATTATGATCTTTGGTTTAGTCTATGAATGAATGAAGGCAAGTTAGAGAAAAACGAATTAAGGTATTTGTTGAACAACAGTAAACTTAATAACTAAGTAAACAAAATAAACTAGAACCTAATGGCTAAGCATAACAAACTCAAACTTCATAAGCTAAACACAATTCTCAAACAGTCACCTCATAAGCTTCTGCTTCTGAGCAACACTGCTTCTAAGTAATCACCTCAGAAGCTTCTGACTCTAACAACAGCTTCTGAATATGAATTACTTCCAACACCATCCCTTAATTCATATTCAGCTAACCAAAAAACACAACACCAATTTCTTCTCTCAAATGGATAAAGTGTTCAGATCCTTTGTCAGAATCTGCAAGGCACTTCTAGTTGCTACAGTGTGCAACTTCATTCAGAAAAACAGATTTCTCCTTGAAAACTTATCTGACGATGGTGGCTTTCTTCTCCTTTGGAAGCTTAGTTAACTCCCAAGTCTTGTTTCTTTCTATAGCATTAAATTCTTCTTTCATTGCATTCAATCATACTTTCTTCTTGAGAGCCTCTTCAATGCATAATTGTTCAGAATCTTCTTCTGATTCTTGAATCGTGTCTCCTTCTAGACATTCTTTAGAAGTACGACTACCACAAGAAGCTACACCTTTGTTAACTTCTGGACCTCGTCCAAAACCACTACCTTCAGAAGTACCGCATTCAAAATTTGGATCGCCTTCAGAAGCTTTTCCTTCAGAATCACGACCACCGTCAGAGGCTGGACTACCTTCAGAAGCTCTGCCTTCAGAAGTTCCACCTTCAGAGTCTCGATTAACACTAGAAACATGATCATCTTCAAAAGCTTGTCCTCCAGAACCTACGTCTTCAGATTTTTCCCTTCCAGAAACATCATCACAACCAGATTCTGAGTCATCGTCAAAATCTGGATTAGAAATAGATTCACCATCATAATCTGACTCGCCTTCAGAATCTTCTTCTTCCTTAGAGGCACCTTCAGACTCTGACTTGTCTTTAGAACTTTCAGGTTCTGATTGATCTTCAGAACCTTCAGGTTTTGATTTATCTTTAGAAGCATATTCTTCTTCAGATTCTAACTCATCTTTTGATTTTCCTTCACACTCATAATCACCTTCGGATTTTGACTTGTCTTCGGTTTCAGAGTCATCTTCTGATTCTGAATCATATTTAAAGTCATCTTGTGATGTTGACTCTTATAAAAACACTCCTTCAAAATATTCAGAGTTATCTTCTTCCCCTTAAGAATCAAAAAACGAGAAGCTCACAGGTTCCTCATCAGATTCATAAGCTATTAATAGCACAGATTCATCGTCAAAATCTCCTTTGGCTATTTTTCCTTCTTCCTTGTTTGACCAACAATCTTTGGAAAAATGGCCAAACTTATTACAATAGTAACACTGAACCATTATGTTGTCATACTTCTCCTTTCCCTTCTGATATTTCTCCTTATTATAATAGCAGACTTCTGACTTCTGAGACCTACCATGTCTTTTCTGCTTTTGGTCCTTCTTGACAGAGGAAGCTTTCATAGGCTGCTCAACCTCCCTCTCAGAGGTTCTTTTAGTCATACGCAACTCTTGCGCCTCTAGACTTCATTGCCGCTCTTCTATTCTTATGGTGTCCAGATCTTTAGAATGTTCAATTGCTACAACAATGTAATCAAATTGAGGAGTAAGATACCACAATACCTTCTCTATGATTACTTGTTCAGAAAAGGTTTCTCCACAAGCATTCATCTCATTAGTAATCAGAATCCATCTGGAGATGTACTCAGAAACCTTCTCGTCGTTCTTCATGTTGAGATTTTCATACTACTTTCTTAGGGACTGAAGCTTCACCTTCTTCACGGATGCGTCACCACCGTAACACCTAACTAGTGTATCCCACGCAGCCTTCGCAGTCATCGAATCAACAATTTTCTCAAACACATTCACACCTACACATGGATGGATGTAGAACAACGCCTTTTGGTCTTTTTCCCTTAGGTCACGCTGAGCATTTCTTTGCGCATCAGTTGCATCTTTTGGAGGTGAAACTGAGACATAACCATCGTTGACGAGATCAATAACATCTTGAGCGCCAAATAACACACGCATCTGAATCATCCAACGATTCCAGTTCTTACCATCGAACACTAGAAGTTTAGTACTCAGACTACCGTTTCCGTTCATCCTCAACCTTGTGCAAGTCACACTCAGATCTCACCAAATACAATGTTTCCCAATCCCGCAGAATCATAAAATGTGATTATGTTCCGATTTTGTTCAAGATTCAACATGAATACAAAAACCAAAATAAGTCACACAATGCCTCACCATTTTACTCATGTTTCCCGTGTTTTCTTGCGGATCCGAACCGGAGCTCTAGATACCAATTGTTAGGGCACGAGGTTTTAGAAAGAACAAAAAGAATGAGAGAATAAATGCTCTGCATTTACTGCATTTACGGCTGTAAAAGATTGCATATATTAAATGACAACTACTAGTTTATTTATACAAACAAATTAGGGTTGCCGCGTAGGTCCTAACAACAGTAAACTTAATAAGTAAACAAAATAAACTAGAACCTTATGGCTAGGCATAGAAAACTCAAACTCCATAAGCTAGACACACTTCTGGAACAGTCACCTCATAAGCTTCTGCTTCTGAGCAACGCTGCTTCTAAGTAATCACCTCAGAAGCTTCTGACTCTAACAACAGCTTTTGAATATGAATAACTTCCAACAATTTTTACTCCATCAAAAAAAATAACATTATTAAGTTTTATTACAAAAAAAATTATAATTATTAGATATTTTAATTACTAATAATAGTTATACTTTTTAAAAATCATATAATTTTAAAGTAATATTTTGGAGAAAAATCCGAAAAGTTACACATAAGGCAAGGCATGGAAGACGTCGTTGATACTGAAAGATAGCAATTGTGCAACCTGGATTTGTTTAATAACGAGACGACTTGAAAAATTCCAAGTCCACCTTTGTCATGTTTGCAATATATTTTTTTTTTTGTGAATATGACTAGGCAAAACATTAGAAAAGTAATCATGGACAAAATAAAACATTTACTTATTCATCTGGCAAATAATTTATTAATGAAAATTTAGAGAGATTTTATGTTTACTATAATTTATTAATGAAAATTCCAAGTCCACCTTTTTCATGTTTGCAGTATATTCAATTCATTGAACGTGACAACGTAAAATTTAGAAAATAATCATAGAAAAATGAAATATTTTCTAATTCATTTATCAAATAATTTATTATTAAAAAATTTTGAGACATTTTATGTTTGTTTTCTTTAGTTTTTATTTGTCGAATAATTTATTATTGGAAAATGACATATTTTATAATGTTTTTTACATAATTTATATATTAATATAATTATAGTCATTGGGGAAATGTCCTATGCAGAGGGATCCATGTTTGTCTTGTTGCAATATCTTCCACTTATGTGATTGTGACGATGAAACTTTAGCAAAGTAGCCGTGAAAAATGAAATCTTCTCTAACTCATTTGTCATATAATTTAGTGGATACAATTTAGAGAGATATTTTACATTTTTACACTTATTTTATTATTAATTTGAAAATTAATATTCATGATAGGTTTTTTAGAGCATATAATTATATTAAAAATTAGAGACTGCTAAATTCTAAATAAATTTAGAAAATTTCTTTGCCAACCTCCCTACCTTCTAGTCCACCTCTGGTGAAAACTCCATACTACCCCTGACTTCGGAAATGCATTTCCGAAAATGCAAGAAAAAGGTGTTTTCGGAGATGCATCTCCGAAAACGCCTTTTTTCATGAAAAAATTGTCTTATTTCGGAAGTTCATTTACGAAAACAGTATTTCGGAAGTTCATTTCCGAAATGCTGCGCGTTATGCAGATTTATCAAAACACTCCCCCTCCCCATTCATTTACCCTAACTCAAATAAAAAACAAGCAAAGGCGAAAATTTGTGCAAACACACTTCCAAGGCTGCATCAAGGCTCCAATCACATTGCTATACAACATTCAAAAGCCCACAAACCACTCAATTTGTAAGTTTTAAATTTGTTAGATTCATTATTCAAATGCATGTTATTTAGGGTTTCAATTGCATAAATGATATATGGACTGGTTGTTAGTAGTATTTAGGTTGTTTAGAAGCTTTTTGAATTGGTTTTATGTTTGATTTTTGGGTCTGCCATGGAAGTTGCAGAAAACTCCATCGCAGGGATGTTTCGGAAGTTCATTTCCGAAAACACCTCCATCCCAGTTTTCAGAAATGAACTTCCGAATTGTATCAGAAGTTCAAATTGTTTAGTTTTTTATTTTGTTTCACATATTAATCGATTTCAATTGTTTATAGGAACATGTCAGACAACCAACCAGCACGCATCAGACATGGTAGGGAGACCCAGACTGCGTCGGCTAGAGAGGGTAGGGAGTGTCCGTTTTAATTTGCAAGTACTTTATTTTTAACGCCTTTGTTTATTGTGCCTGTTTCTTTGAAGTTTGTGTGCATGCGTTCTGACTTCTTTGACGGCGTGTCGCTGGTTTCCAACGTCTTTGTTCTTTAATGACTTGTCTGTTTCCCAAGCGTTTTTGTCCCCTTTCTTCTTTTATAAAAGGAGGTCTCATGGACCTTTCTTTCTTCATTTTTACGCAGGAATGGGTGGCGCTAAGGGAAGAAAGGGTTCTTCAACCTCGTGCTCTCGCGGAGTGAAGGAGGTGAAGAAGAAGAAGAAGAAGGTTTTGACTGGTTCTGCTTCTCGTCCCCAAGGGGTCCATGGCTCGGACGTGCAGGCTCAGTCTTCAGGCGTGAGAGTCATGATCAACGCTGATGGTTCTGAGACTGAGTGGGATGAGGATTGGTATAATTATCTTCATTCGGAGGAGTTCGCTCGTCGGGCAGAATAACGTGTTTTTGTTTTGTTTGATGTATATTTTGTAACGCTCGTCGGGCAAAATAACGTGTTTTTGTTTTGTTTGACGTGTTTTGTTTTGTTTTGTTTTGATTTCGGATTGTATCTTTCGCACAGTGTTTTTGGATTGGATTTATCATCTTAGTATTTTCAGTTTATCTGTTGCTTATTTTTATTTGGCATTTGCGTTTAATTAAAATGCGAGACAGTTTAAGAAAAAACATAAAAAAAAAACACAGTTTCTGCATAATTCGGAAGTTCATTTCCGAATTCACCCCCATGAGGTGTTTTCGGAAGTTCATCTCCGAAGACACCCCCCATGAGGTGTTTTCGGAGATGCACTTCCGAATTGTGGAATTTTTTTTTAAAAAAAAAGCGCTTCGGAAGTTCATTTCCGAAGCAGGGGTATTTTGGGATTTTCGCTGGGGTTGACCCCCATAGGGAGGTGGCTAAAGAAATTTTCATAAATTTATCTAGTTAATATTTCTATAATTTCATATCAAGACACTTCTAAATCAAATTAAATTAAGAGTATGATCATTTATCTTTATTATTCTGATTTATTTTAAAATTTGAAATAAATTTATCTTAAAATTTTGTAATACACTTTTTTTTTATAAACAAAGATCACGCCTATTTATTTATTTTTTTTGTTTATTCAGTGTATTAAAATTATTTAAATATTTGACTACATCAAATAAAAGTGACATAAAATAAATGAGATAAAAGTGAAATAAATTTAGAGGATAAAGTTGAATAAACATTCTTCTACTATAAATATGTGAACACAAATCTAGTAAAGCATCTTACTTCTCATTTTGATATTCACTGGCAAATATGTTCTCTCTAAGGATATTCCTTCTTTTCTTTTTAACTTGGATTCAAATTCATCATCATGCATGTTCCAAAGAGCGGAAGGCAATTTTAATTTTAAATATCACCTGTTATTTTACTTTATTTGGCTTTTTCTGTAAATTTAGCTCATCTTTACGGAATCAATTTCTAAAATAAGATGTTATTCTTTATAGATTCATTTTAATTTTACTTGATAAAAAATATAAATATAAATTAATTTAAATACTGTATTTTGTTCTTTTTTTTTTTCCAATTCCTCCCGTTTTCTTCACCTCTTTTTTATGATTTTTTCTTCAATTTTTTTTTCATTATTTATTTAATTATTTTTCTAAATAAATTGTTTAGATTTTAAATTAATTTTTTAGATTGAGTTTGATCATAAATCCATTTGTTTTTACAGACTTACATTGTCTACATGGGTGATCATCCCAAAGGCATTGACCCAGCCATGTTACCTTCTCTTCATTATTCAATGGCTCAAAATGTCCTTGGCAGGTTCATATTTTATTATGTTGCTTCTCTAATTATCCATGGTTGATTTTAAGACTTTTTCCTAACCCAAAAAGATTGAATATTTGTAAGATTAATAATTCTAGTGTCCATCTATTTAGTGATTTTGAACCAGGAGCTGTACTCCACAGTTACAAGAAGAGTTTTAATGGATTCGTCTTAAAATTGACAGTAGATGAGGCTGAAACATTGGCTGGTATTATTACTAAATTTTATATAGTCAAATATTTAACTCTGTTACTTTTTTTTACACCATGTTTTTTTTCCATAAATAACTCTTGTATTAGAAAAAGAGTACTAAGGATACTCAAACCCTTACAAGAGAGAGCAGAAAAACGTGAAAACCAACAAAAATCAAATGCACAAAATCGGGTTTTTAAACCACTCCTAATAATTACACTTAATTATATCCTTGGCTATTAGGGAGGGGTACTTTTTTACACCATGTAAAATATTATATTTATAAGAGACATGACCTATAATTATAATGCCTTGAATTTTAAGAGGATATGTAATGTCTATCTCTCTTGTAGTCATGCAACATTACCATTTTTTGGCTCTCCAGCATTCATATGATAGTTACAAAATACATTATAAATTAAACACAAATTTTTATATATGTTTTTTTGTATTGCAATAGAAATGGACAATGTGGTGTCTGTTTTTCCAAACACAAAGCATTATCCTTGCACGACAAAATCGTGGGACTTCATAGGCCTCCCACACAATAGCAAAAGAATGAATTTGGAGAGTGACATAATTGTTGGAGTAATAGACTATGGAATTTGGCCGGATTCAAAGAGCTTCACTGATGAAGGATTTGGTCCACCACCAAACAAATGGAAGGGATCATGTCACAACTTCACTTGTAACAAGTAATTAATCACTCAAGTTGTTATACTATATTTTCTGTCATTGAATTTTTCTATGTGAACTTCAAAGATTAAAATTGATATTTTATTTGTCTGTCTTTGAATATCAAGTAAATTATAATTTTACTTATTATCACAGGGGTCAAACAATTTGATCCTAATATAAGTAAAATTACTAAATGAATCTAAAAATATAAATTGATCATTCTCATTCTCATGTTACCTGCAGTAAAATAATTGGTGCCCAATACTTTAACGTCGAAGGTTTCTATAGTAAGAAAGACATCAGAGGTCCAACAGATGTAAATGGGCACGGAACACACTGTGCGTCAACAGCGGCTGGAAACACGGTTCAATCTGTGAGCCTGCAAGGGTATGCTTCTGGAACAGCTCGCGGAGGAGTTCCATCAGCACGCATTGCTGCCTACAAAGTGTGTTGGGATGGACTTGGTTGCACACAGGCGGATATCCTTGCAGCGTTTGATGCAGCAATTGATGACGGCGTTGATGTTCTTTCTGTCTCTCTTGGACCAACCAAGGTAGTATTAATGCCATATTTTCAAAATGCTTTCGATGTTGGAAGTTTCCATGCAATGAAAAGAGGTATATTTACGGCGCTTGCCGCTAATAATCTTGGCCCAGATCTTTTCACCATGACAAACTATCCACCATGGATACTTTCTGTTGCTGCTAGCACTTTTGGAAGAAAGTTTGTTACAAAGGTGCAATTAGGAAATGGTGCCATTTATAAGGTATGCTAATTTCAAATGTGTTAGTATGAAAGAGTTTAATTTGCGCAATTACGATACGAATGATGCTATTTTCTCACGTGATGTTGTTAGGGGTCATCAATTAATACATTTGATCTCAAAAACAAAATGTTTCCAATAATTTTTGCGAGAGATATACCCAATACTGCCGGTGGATTTAACAGTTCCATATCAAGGTATTATCAAAATATATAATCCTATGAATTCTCATTATTTTTTATTATTAATTTCTCTATAGTATTTTAATATCATATAATCATTATTGCCTAGGTTTTGCCTTAAGGACTCTGTAGATAAACATGCAGTGAAGGGGAAGATAGTTTTGTGTGAGAGCTTTCAGACACCTTCAAAGGCAGGAATTTTCTATGGGGCGGCTGGTGTAATAATTGGACTTGTTTCCTCTAAAGATTTGCCAAGTACATTTGCCTTGCCAGCAACAATCATTACTAAAGAAAACCTAAATGAAATACAAACTTACATAAACTCAACAAGGTATTGTTTTTATTTTTAATGGAAAATATTGTACCATATGCGTAAAATATTGATAAAGTAAAGTGTATTTAATTAATTCAATCATTTTAATTGACTATCTATCAATAGAAATCCAACTGCAACAATATTTAAGAGTGAAGAAGTCGAAGATTTGTTGTCCCCTTATGTAGCCTCATTTTCTTCAAGAGGTCCAAATCCAATTACTCCAAATATTCTCAAGGTAACACGAAAATAAATCATGTCAATTTTTTTTTTGTCTTCAACAATGGAAATACTTACTAGATACTTTTAATTTTTGATGTTCTAGCCTGATATAGCTGCACCGGGAGTTAATGTTATTGCTGCATGGACTCCACTTGATCCCATTTCTGAATTTGAAGATGACAAAAGAAGATTACCTTATAATGTTATCTCCGGAACATCAATGGCATGCCCTCATGCCGCTGCAGTAGCTGCATATGTTAAATCATTTCATCCCAATTGGTCACCTGCTATGATCAAATCTGCATTGATGACTACTGGTAAATGATCAAATTATTTCAATTTTTAAGTGCCAAATTGATGAACTCCTCTAACTGTGTAACCTAAATTTGTGTTTGACATGTTTCTTTACTCTAATCACTTTGTTGAATACCAAATTAACAGTCACTCCAATGAGCTCTAGTTTAAATCCTGAGGCCGAGTTTGCATATGGTGCGGGGCAAATAAATCCTATTGATGCAACAAATCCTGGTTTAGTGTATGATATTACCGAAGCAGATTATGTTGAGTTTTTGTGCGGAGAAGGGTTCACATCTAAAGAACTTCAAACTTATACGCATGATAAGATCAATTGCAAAGGAAGAGATAATGAGAAAGCTGTATACAAGTTGAACCTCCCATCATTTGCACTTAGAGTAAACGACACATTTTCGGGATATGTTTATCACAGAACCGTTACAAACGTGGGATCAGCCAAATCTACTTATAAAGCAAGAATAATATCACCACCTTTGTTGGAAATTCAAGTGAAACCTGATGTTCTGTCATTCACATCTATAGGACAGAAACAATCATTTTCGCTTACGATAGAAGGGAGCATCGACGTGGCAATAATGTCTGCTTCTTTAATATGGGAAGACGGAAACCATCAAGTTAGAAGTCCAATTGTAGTGTATGGGAGCTTAGCATGAGTTATCTATGAGCCTAAGTGCGTGTGAAGTACTATAACGTAAATAAAGTTATCACACTATGGCCCTTTGTAAATTAGAATGATATTTAAGTTGCATCAATTTACTATTTTGCAGTGTGCAGGTCTTTAATAAATTAGAGGTAAAGTATAAAACTCAAAGTTATGTTTTTTATTAGTGTTGGAAAGTTTAATGACAATCAATAATGTTGGATTAATTTGTTTAACGAAGAGAAATCTCTTCCGTATCTTTTGGGGCTTTGTCGGATTACGGCTTGAATTTGAAGGAAAGTTTATGAGTGGATCAGATCACTGAAAGAGTTATTTTTGGAGGAGTTTGAGGGGTATTTCGCTCATTGCGATAAAGTGAAGAACCTAGCTAAGAGGTCAATTGTTGGGGTTATCTAGTTAGCATCGGCTTGGAGTATTTGGTTGACGTGTAATGCGATAATTTTCAAAGGAGGGTCGTTTATTTTTGACGATTGTGTTTCGAAGATCGTTCTAAATGGGTGGAAGTGGCTAGGATCCAATCACAAATTTCCATTTGTTTCGGGGTGGAGTATCCTTTATACTATCTTTGTAGTATCATTGCCTATTAAAAAAATTTGTTAAACGAAGTGTCTTAATTATATTATGGGGATGAATTTGAAAAAAAACTTTAAGTCTCACATTCTTAATTGAGAATTAAGTTATGTGTATTTTTGTGCTAATTGAGAAAATTTTATTTTCCACATTGCTATTGCTATATTTAGTTTCTAACATTATATAGAAAAAAATGTCTTTTTTTTTTACAAAAACAAACTTAATCCATATCATTAATCAAACAGTATTCAATACAAGGAGGAATAATATGCAGAACCATACGTCGAGATCATGAATTAGTCACCCTAGCTAAGCAATGAGTCATCGAATTCGCTGGACGTTTTACAAACTTAACCTCGAAGTTATGGTGAGAAACAAGAAAATTCTTAATACTATTAATGATCATGCTAAATTCAGAGTTACCCGCAAAACTAGCGTTAACGGCATGCACGACCAATTAAGAGTCACTCTAAAAAATAATACAACCAACTACATCTCAATAGCTACCTGAATCGCTTCCGTCAAAGCCAAAGCCTCGGCTTCAATGGTAGAAAAAATCCCAACATCCTACAAAAAAGCTTCCAAGATAAGGTTTTTCGGAACTATCCCGAAAGCATCAACCTCTTTTAGTTGTTCCTAGTTGTGTATTAAGCCCCGCATCGACATTACATTTCACCCATCCACTTTTCGGGGGCAACCACATATGTATATGATTTGTCTTAGATTACATAAATTATTTAACTTATTTCATTATTTCAAAATTTATTTGAATTTTTCCTCGTTTTAGAAACTATTTAGGGTTGTCAAACGACCAATATTAAATTAATTTTTAGAATTATTCAAATTTATCCTGGTTTGAAAACTTTATTAGGATGGTCATATGACCATTGTTTAAGGGTGCAAATCTGGACTTCTTGTTGTTTATTGATGTTTTTTGTAAAGAATAAGGAGTTGAGTTCACTTAAGAGATTAATTCGAAAAATCTCAAGGACAATTTGTGCGAAAAAATATAATAAAAAGTGTTTACGATTTGGATTTAAATGATGGTATAATGACAAACTGGATGTAAATTTTAACTACAATAAGTTTTGAATAAAAACAAATAACAAGCATGATAAATCACATTAAAGTAAAATGTTTCAATTAAAGAAGGCTTAATACCCCATTTTGGTCCCGTACCCATGCCTCTGGCTCCATTTTGGTTCTCATCCTTTTAAAAGTTCCAAGTTGGTCACTTACGTTATTAAATTGGTACCAATTTTGTCCTGACTGTTAGAAACGTTAGACTATCATTAAAAACCTGACTGACGTGTTAAGTTATAGGTGATCGTGTAATGAATGGTTTGGTTACGTGGCCACAAACCCTTTCCTGTACGATTTTCCACCTCTAAAACTTTTTTTCTAATAAGTTAATCCTTCCAAACTTATAGCATATAAACCACAATTTCACCCTTCCATCTCCATCTCTAACAAACCATAAACAATAACCTATAAAAAAACCTCACCTTTAAACCATTGCAATCATCATCATAAATTTCCAAACCTTAACAACATCCTTCAACCTGCATATTTTCAACAACACCATAAACACCACAACTATTGCAATCATCATCATAAATTTCCTAGGTTCTACATTGCAATAAATGACGTCGATAAAATCACCACAGTGAAACACAACGGCCGCTTGCCATGACAACACCACCACCACGCCGTTTGGAACGTGGCCATCACCGTTGCCGGAGAGCCCGTTGATGATTTGTATTTATGTTTTGTTGCGGTAGGATTTTGAAATAGTGGAATTTGAGATTCAAAAGTCGAGAGGGATAAGAGACTTTAATTTGAAGTTCTTTTCGCTCAATTTTCACCCTTTTTGAGTGTTTCAAAAAGCGTATTTTAATTTGCACGAATTCTCTTTTTCTTTATTTTGATTTAAATAGAAACAATCAAACTCCATGTAATTTCTATAATTTATTATTTGGTTATTCATTATAAAAATAAAAATAAAAGAAGTTAGTGTTTCAGCAATAAGGAAGAAGAATGTGATGAATAGATATTCCACCAATTAATGTTAGCTTCCACGTCATCTAAAGTAACCATATTAGCTAGTTTTGAAAGAAATGACCACTTTGATTCTGTAAGATAATGTAAGGGACCAACTTGAAACTTTTAAAAGGAAGAGGACTAAAATGAACACTGAGGCATAAGGCATAAGTACGAGACCAAAAAATGTATTTGGGAAAGAAAAAAGACAAGGAACCATACTCATACAATATCTCACAAATTGCTTCTCTTTATGACATGAATACTTTAATTCTATAGAGAATGTTTGATGAATTTTACGATCATGATTACATGAATGAGCCTGTATTATATACTACTATAATGATAACTGTTGACAACAGTTACTTCCTTAGTAATCGATACGTATCCCCCATACATCCGCTTCAGACATTCTGATTTGCTTCCTCGTGTCTTAACTGGTTAAAAACTTCTGCAAACCATTCGTCGTGTTAAGAATCGCCTTCCTAACGGTCTTTGAGAGTTTCTAATTAACTTCTATAGCATTATCGAGACATCGTTTGCTTAATTGACTCTTAGACTTAGAAAAATATATGTCAAGTCCTAAACATTTGATGAACGTGTCGAACTTGACCCCTTTGTCGTAGACATGATTTGAGTAATCCTTTTCCAGATTCTCGACATGTTTTGAGAGAGTGATCACAATCTTATGGACATGTTCCTGAGATTCTTTCAAACTAAACCCATCATATTAGTCGAAGTTTCTTGGTCGATGTGACTAGTGTGTCGAAGGCCAAGACTCTTCATGCTTAGTTATATTTCAAACATGGTCATAACATTTTCAGTTAAATCTCTTAGGTAGAATTTCAAGATAACAGATGCCCCCGACCAAAAATGTCACCTTCGATTATATGCTAAAGATAGAAAAAATATGGCATTTTTAGTAACTGCTCGATACTCTTCAAGATATCCTCCCCTCATCACAGACATCATGATCAATTTTCACAACCATAACGTTAATGACTAGCGTGTAGATTTTCATAATTACTCTGATTTCTTAGGACGTTAATATACAATAAAATTACATTAAATTTAAAGAAATCATTTAACTTTTTTTTTCAAAAATAAATAAATTTGTCATCTCTCGACTCAAATATACCACTTGTCAAATTCTTTTAGAAAAAAGCTAAAAGGATTTTTCTCTTGGTGGCTATATATACGCATTACGCTTATGTGAATGTGACAAAAGAAGCCTTTTTTTTTTAAGTAATTGTGGAAAAATACATTACTCTCTTACTCTTTTTTTTTTTTTTGGAAAATTATTCTCTTACTCATTTATTAAAGAGAAAATGGGTGATGCATTGACAGTGTAAAAAAGTTTTACATTGTCAACCAATCACAACCACACTACGCCGTACAAGGGCTTTCACAGCGCTTTTTTTGGCCTTTAACAGCGCTTTAAAGCGCTGCCAAAGCCAGCGCTGGCGTAGGCTACGAAAGCGCTTTTAAAAGCGCTCTGGTAGACCCCCCCTTTAAGAGCGCTTTCCTGGAAAAAGCGCTCTGGTAGGACCCCCTATAAGAGCGCTTTCCTGGAAAAAGCGCTCTGGTAGACCCCCCTTTAAGAGCGCTTCTTAGTAAAAGCGCTGGCAAAGACCAGTAAAAAAGCAAAAAAAATTAAAAAATTACGCAGCATACAAAAGCGCTTTTGGAAAAGCGCTCTGGTAGGCCCCCCTATGAGAGCGCTTTTTCCAGAAAAAGCGCTCTCATAGGGGGGCCTACCAGAGCGCTTTTCCAAAAGCGCTTTTGTATGCTGCGTAATTTTTTAATTTTTTTTGCTTTTTTACTGGTCTTTGCCAGCGCTTTTACTAAGAAGCGCTCTAGTATGTGGACCTTTAAGAGCGCTTTTTAGAAGCGCTGTAGTTGCTAAATGAGGTATTTTTATGTGCAGCCTATAATTTAATCCTCCCAGTCGACCTGTAATGTTTTCGACCTGTAATATTTTCGACCTGTAATATATTTTCGACCTGTAATATATTTTCGACAATATTATTTCAGCCATCAGTAAGACAATATATATACTAATATATACCATTATAATATCCAAAATTATATATATACATCATTACAAAATTATATATATACATCATTACAAAATCAACAATATTATAGTTCAAATCTGCATGAAAAATAGCTTAATATAAAATTGACACAATTCCTCTTTGATTTCTTCTAACTTTAGCTTCGAGTACCCAGCAGCACGGAATTCGTCAAGGTACTATAAAACAAAAACATAATATGAATAATATATTTAGGTAAATGTAATAAATTATATGAAATTATCTTAAGTTATAACTTTATACCGTGGGAGGAATCTCTAATTGATTCGCCTGAATGATTTCTTTCATAAACCTCAATACAAAGTATCCGCAGTCTGAACTGTTACGCTGTAGCGGACACTACATAGAAAAACAAATAAGATTCTATATAAGTTGTCTTGTTTTACCAAGTAGCATAAATATTATAAGCAAATTTGTGAAAAGTAATGTACCTGCACTTCGATCCAGGTGATGTTGTTTGATTTAGTCCGGGATACCTGTGCGTCCCGTTGACTACGGAATACTTGTATTGATCTAATTAACAAATATATAAAAGCATATGTTTAGATCAATCCCACAAATAAGTAAATATATAAATATACACGAATATATATTTAGAACGATCCCACTTACAAATCAACGATTTCCTTCATGGCCGGATAATTGGTCCATTCACCCTTTACCGAATTCAGATAATACACGACTTCCCTTATCGGGTTGATAGCAAGCAGCAACCAGTGTGCTCTATAAATTAAAACAATAGGTTATATGAAAATATTGCTATACACTAAAGAAACAGAGATTAGATGAATAAAGAATGAGAAACTAACCCTACTGGTCGGGTATTATACGCCCAAAGATGCAGACATTCTGTATTGCCGGTGGACATGAATCTATCGACTAAGCGCTGTCTAACAGATTCCGGATCCGAAACAATTTCCATTCCGCTGCAATGGGCGGAAGACACGAACCGGAATCTGTTAGACAATGCAGTCCCGCGCAACACTCTGTCATACAACAACCTTAAATAAAAACATAATAAACATTAGATTCTTTTCATTGAAAAGTGTAAATAAATTATATTGTGGGACTAATTAAATAATATATCGGATGAGTGAATATTACCGGATGTATGATTGCATATTACTGACGCCTAGTTGATCATGGTTAAAAATCTCTTGCAAGTCTTCAATTGTAATATGTGACTTGAACTCAATACCGAAGACACTTTCATCCATATCGATTTCCCGTAAAGCACCATCCTTCATATCGGACATATCAACCATTGTTGCGAGTGTCGCCCGGTATCGAGGCACAAAAGCACCGCCTTTTCTTGCCGCTTGCTTCGGAGGACCACTGGGTGGTACGCTACGAACCTGCTGCGTCACTTGTTGTGACTCCCGAGCGGATGCCTAAAAATCATATAAGTTAGGTAAAATATAAAATCATGCATATTTTGATTCAGATTATATATTAACACTTTAAATGTACCTCTTTTAGCGATGCAACAGACTCCTCCTCCTGTAAAATCCCTTTACCCTTAATTGCGGGTTTTATAGGAGCAGTCTAAAAATAAAATGTAAAACATAATTAATAAACGGTTTAGAATTGACATTCGAAAACTAAATGATTCATAATCGTTTTCAATTTACCTCATCACTAATGGTAATGAGCTCCGAGGGCCATGCAACAAACGATCCTATTGCATCTCGCAGCAATGTCGTCTCTGAGACCATGTCAGGTACCGGTAGAATCGCATCACGATCTAATACAACATCCACCGATACTTTCAGGTGTCCATCCGGGAGCGGTCTGTGGTGAAGTAAATCTCCCGAAGTGTTGTGCACTTTTCCCTTGCCAACTAGTCGATAATTCGGTTCCGATAAGTATAGTTGGCAAGATGAAATGCCCTAAACCAAAAGTAAATATAAAGTCATTATCATTAATAAAATAGAACAGTTTGTAAGGAAAAAAACTTATAATTACCTCGGGAAATTTCTTTTGATAGTTGATACTAGCCTTATCACTAGTTTCTCTCACCGATGAAGTGTTGCACTTTTCTCTCATATACATATCTTTATCTCTTTGCAATTCAGAGACCTGTGCTTGCAATTCCTGCAACTTTTGCAACACTTCTTCATTGGTAAGATTTGATCTTCTCCTAGAACTCTTATAAAAAGAGGTTGGAGTCACACCATGACCCTTACCCCTCACCCGACCGGGATACTCGGGAGCATCTAGTACTCTACTAAGTACGCTCTCCTCACCGGTGGATGCCGATTGCGACAAGGTCTCCTGTAATTCATTTACATTTAAATAATTATTAGTGGAGATAAAAAGTCATTTATATATTAAAAAACATTTGATTTAATTAAAGACACAGTATTATACTTACACATTCAGTATAAACTCTCTGAACATCGGGATCGACAGCGTGATTCTTGCCCACACGAGCTTCCTTCCACAACACATGTACAGGAAGTGAAGCTTCCTCACTTTTAGTCTCCTCCAACTATGCATTGACACAAACGATAAAATCGTCAATTAAAACATGCACATGTAGACAATTAATTAAATCGAATTTCTATTTACTTACAATTTTATCCTCTAAGCGTGCATATCCCAAACGCCCTTTTTTGTATGGATACGCGGGTTTGGATGCTCTCTCCCTATTCGTGGCACTCTTTTTCTGAAAAGCTTCATCTCTTTGCTTTACAAACTCAGCCCAATCTGCTTCATCAATGAAGGTCGCATACTTTGTTGGCCGTCCCGGTGCATCTTCAAGAAATTTTCCATCTTTATCCTTAAGATAGGTGTTTGTCAAAAAACTTTTCCACCCTCTATATCTCTTGCCGGCCAAACTAAGTATGTAGCTTTTACGTTCATCTGGTATCTCAAAAGTCCTCTGCAAAAAAACGTACGCATAGTGTGTTAGTATAAATAATTTAAACAATTTATCGTCAAGATAATAACAACAATTAACCATATATGATATATACCTGAAGCTCTTCCCAAATCGCTTGTTTTTTCTCCTCCAATTCTAAATTTTTCGTTTTCGATTTCCAGGTAGCTATGGAGACCGGAATATGCATACGGACAAGTGTACCAATATAACTTGTCAACTTTGCAGAATTAGGACCAATTGGTTGTTTATCAGAATTCCATTCCAATCGGTATACTAATCCTTGGTCTCTATGTCGTATGATTCCCCTCATAATAGTGATGCCTCGTGCAACCTCTTTTGCTTCAGTATCAGGTGGAGCATTTGTATCCGAAGCAACTCTTTCTTGTGAGTTTTCTTGTAAGTTTTCAGGTGGGTTTTCAGGTGGAGCATCTCTATCTGAAGCCATTGAACCTGTATCAAACAAACTAAAGCACATTAGTACACTATTAATAAGCTAACAATCTATACAAGTCAAATGGAAGTCAAACCATGCATGTACAAGTAAATCGGAAACGAAATCGGTACAAATCAAAATAAGCGTAAAAAAAGAAAGTTATCGGAATTGAACGAAATTTACATGGCTATGGTAAAACGTCGCCACGGACTCAAAAACAAAGTCGGTTTTCCGAAATTCAGTCAGACCTATACAAGAAATTCAATTCAATGTATGATTATAATAAGAATGGGTGAATAGCTCATGATGCAGTTAATTAAATACACCACTACTAACACTACTAACACAAGACACACGATGCAGTTAATTAAATACACCACTACTAACACGAAGCTATAAAACTTTTTGCTCAAAAGCAAACCTTATGAATCATCCTTGTCTATATACATTAACTCACTCTTGTTTCATTCTTTACCTTCTCTCTTCCTCATTAATTCAACTCTCATAAGGTATATATTATTACTATTATTATATATTATTTATTATTTAATTTCTCTATGTGCTGTCATTCTCATACTTTACAGTACTTGGCATCCTTGAACAAGCCAATTTATTGTACAATATATACCATCACTCTCAATCTCATACACACACAACATATATATCATAGAGTTATTACATATATCATCATTGGTAGAGAAATATTGCACCTCCTCCACTATCTTATACAACAGTCAAGAAACTTTACTCACAATTTCAATTCTACTAAGATAACAAGAGACTCACAATTTCAATTGTACTAAGATAAGAAGAGGCTAAGGACATAAATGGAGACCACAAATTAAGAATAAGAGCCTCTCTATGGAACAGAACTCAAAAGATAAGAAGAGGTTAAATTTATATTTTGTGAAAACCATACAAGCAGACCCCAAACAATCCAACAGCCACCATTTCACAGTTCAACAGAACTCAAAACCCTATCACTTAGAAGTTTCTGGAACAAACCCTATCACCTAAAATCACACGTTTCTGGAACTAGGCAATTGCTAACAGAAATATTATGTATATATATATATATATATATCAAAGGCCTTAAGAAAAGAGCATTCCATCAAATTCAGAATCACAAGGATACATTGATACATCTAGGGTTTTGTTAAAAGCTATGAGAAGTGTGATACCTGGGTGGCGCAAAGCAAGATGCTACCAGAGGAGAAGAGACGGAGACGAAACGATGGTGGTGGACGGAGGAGAAGAAGTTCGCGCGATGGTGGTGGACGGAGGACCGATAAGGTTGACGGAGGACCGATAAGGTTGACGGAGGACCGACGACGGTGAGGGGTGGGGTTTCTGGTTCGCGTGCAGAGAGAAAAAGAAAGAGAGAAAGTGAGAAACAGTAGAAGCGTGTTTTTGGTTTTAATTTTAGTAATAAGGCTACTAAAGCGCTTCTGGAAAGCGCTCTCATAGCCTGGGCTATACCAGCGCTTTTGACAAAAAGCGCTCTCATTAAACACCCCTACCAGAGCGCTTTTGAAAAGCGCTTTCGTTCCCCCCACGTTCCCCCCACCTACCAGAGCGCTTTTGTAAAGCGCTTTCGTACCCCCCCCCCCCTACCAGAGCGCTTTTGAAAAGCGCTCTCATAACCCCCCCTACCAGAGCGCTTCTTAAAAGCGCTTTCATACCCCCCCACTATTAGAGCGCTTTTTTAGCATGTTTTTTAATTTTGTCTTTAGCGAAGCCTATGCCAGCGCTTTTCCTAAAAGCGCTTTCGTAGGGGTGCTGCTAAAAGCCAAATTTGGCGTAGTGCCATGAATCAGGATAAATTAGACTTTAATTTTTAAGAAATTTATATGACATGGCAATACGATTTGTTTCTATTGGATGACAGTGTAAAACTTTTTTACACTGTGAGTGCACTACCTTTAATCTCTTTATTAAATATAAACTAGTCATGATAATTTAGAGAGATTTAATTTTCTCGTTATTTCATTTTTTAGCATTTCATTTTATAAAAAGAATTCTTGTTTCCATCCAACTTTTAATTTATTATATAATTTTAAATAAATTTATCCTAAAAACTTATAAGAAAATTTTTTATAAGTAAAATTCTTTTTAAATGTAAGAGTTTTTTCTTTTTATAAGAATATACTAAATTTTAAAGTTTATTAATTATTTTTTTATTATGTTATTTCTTTTCTATGTACTTTATAAATATTAAATAACTTTTTTATAAATATATTCACAAAAAGATATAAATAATTAAAACTAATACTCTAATTTTTTAAAACTGTTTTTTGTGATTCAGTTTAATAAGGGTTTGATGCCCCCCTTGTTTGGGTTAAGCACCCCTAGTGCTTGTTATTATAATCCAATTTGCTTATAAAAAAAAAAAAAAAAATTGGCACATTTGGGTCCACATTCTTCTACGTCGTTTGCTGGCCCGCGAGAAGATCAAACTTTTTCCAAGTCCGCCGTTATCTTCTCTGCAATATGTTCTTCTTTTTTATTTTATTATATTTTATTGAATAGGAGAAGAACAAGACAAACCTTAAAAAAAAGTAGTAGTTGTGGAAAAAATAAACCCTCACTCATTCATTTGTCCGATATTTTCAACCAACACCAATACTTTATAATAATTATTATATTAGTTAAAATCAAAACTTCAATTTATTTAACAAAATATATATGCGTTTACACATGATTTATTAATTAGATACAATATAAAAGTATTTCATTATAAATAAATTTAAAATGAGTTATTTAATTTTAAAATGAATGATAATTATATAAATTCAATTATATTAATAGATATTGTTCTGATAGTAATTTGAGAGAGAGAGAGAATATTTTAATTGTCTGTACGATTATTAGGAGGTACTGGCAGTTAGGCATGAGGAACCTCTGTATGCTCGGCTACCATACTATACATAATGGAATGCTTGCGGCTTTTGCGGAGAGATGGCGTCCTGAGACCTCCTCATTTCATCTACCTCATGGTGAGATTACCATCACCCTAGATGATGTGGTATGCCTACATCATCTACCTATCAGGGGTACCCTCTTTCGTCACGGTAGGATGACGAAGGCGGAAGCTCAGGAGATGCTAATTGCTGAGCCGGGGGATGATCCTGATGACGCCTTTGATGAGGTGGAGAGAACACGAGGGGACCACATCAGGTTTAGCTTCATGTAGAGACATTATGCTGCGGAGCTCACTGCGGCACAGCAGGCTGAAGGGGGACGAGTTGGAGCAGGCTACACATAGAGAGTGGGCGCTGAAATGCTACTTTCTATATTTGATAGACACTCAGCTCTTTGTGGATACGAGCTTTTCGTACACAGAGTTCGTCTGACTGACGTACTTATCGGATATAACACGTATTCATGAGTACAATTGGGAAGCGGCTGTACTGGCGTACAGTTACCACAGACTAGGAGAGGGATGCTTGTGGAAGGCAAGGACAGTTGCAGGCAGCTGTACTCTTTTGGTGGTAACATTCTTATACTCTTCTACTTTTTTTATATTTTTTTGATAGTACTTTAAAATAACTGCGTGTTTTTTTCAAGGTCGGATACTACAACACTTCCCAGACATTATTGGCTGGGGAAAGGTGTCTACCTACACGGAGGTCATGCCGCGTGTCAGTGCTTTCAATCCCTTTAGAGGGACCCAGATTCCTGATTCCTACAGGCACGGTCTTGACTGCATGGCCGCCGAGGACATCAAGTACTACTGCTATGCTAAGCACCGGGAGACGATTACGTTTGACGAGATAACTCTGTATTATGGATGGTTGGCCGACAGCTCGACCATTGTTGTACGCTATCTTTTGAAGCACGTCGTGTGTTAGTTTGGATATGAGCATACGATGCCTCGCGATCCTACTGTCTCAGCTCCTATTGCCATGACCTGCACACAGTTAGATGAGGTGTTTGCAGACTGGGAGCATCACATGGTCTCTGAGGAGGCACGTGTAACGCTAGTAGAGCACGACTGGAGCCGTGCCGAGGGGTACATCTCCTGGTACTACAGAATCTCACACTCATACATGCTTCCAGCTGTAGAGGGAGGTCCGCCCAGACTAGCCCACGAGGAGATTCTCCGTACGCATCAGGCTCAATTGAACCACACTCAGGATCTTCTTTCTCTATATCGTCAGATAGTTGACAGGGGCCTCAATACGATTGAAGATGGTTTATTCCCTTAGGGGACTGCTTATAGGCGTGTGTTGGGTGATATGATCAGGCTGGCAGAGAGTGCATTTCTATACCGTCGACATCGTGCCACGACCCGTGGGGCACTTGCCGCTAGGGGTAGAGCCAGCAGAGCCCTTAGTGGACGCGGAGGCGGAGGTAGAGGAGATGCACATGATGCTATGCAGGATGATACCCGTCATACTCAGTAGTCATATTTGATTTTCGTATGTATTTGATGATGTACTCCACACTTTGACCGACGTTATTTATATATTGTATTTTTATTGGTGTACCTACTGTTGTCTTTAAAATGCATTATTGAATTTGAAAATGTATGTCTTTAAAAATGGAGTTTCTGAATGAAAATGACATGAATTCAAAAAATAGTAGATTGTTCCTTAGATGCACCTACGGAACACTCTATTTTCACCACATTCCATAGATGCATCTACGAAAGTATTTTTATACTAAAAATAAGGTGAAATTAACTGTGTTTTCTTTTATTTTATACGCTTCCGTAGGTGCATCTACGAAAAAAATCAATTTTTTTCAAAATAAAGAGTGCTTCCGAATGTTGATCTACGAAAACAGAGAATAAAATTGAAATTTTGAGTGGTGTATAAAAAACCCATGAAATTGGATGAGAAACTTTCTAATAAATTGGCACCTTTGGGTTCACATGGTTTGCAGGATGGGACCCGTGAGAAGACCAAAGTTTTTCCAAGGCCATCGTTATCTTCTTTGCAATATGTTCTTCCTTTTTATTTTATTTTATTGAATAGGAGAAGAACAAGACAAACCTAAAAAGGTAGTAATTGTGAAAAAAATGAAACCATCAGTGATTCATTTGTCCGATATTTTCAACCAACACCAATACTTTATAGTAATAATTTGAGAATTGATATGTCTACACTGAATTTTACATATACACCGTATATTTATATGGTATTAGATATATTTTTTATTTTATTTATTATTTTAATGGAAATTGAAATTTATGACCAGTAAAGTAAAGTTAATAATTACGGTGTGGTATACGAGTGTGTAATTTTTTAGTGTAGAAATAGCAAAGCTCTAATAATTATATTAGTCAAAATCGAAACTTAATTTTATTTAGCAAAATATATCTACATTTACACATAATTTGTTAATTTAATATAATATAAAATGTATTTCATTATATATATATATATATATATATATATATATATATATATATATATATATATATATATATATATATATATATAATGAATTGTTTAATTTTAAAATGAATAATAATTATATAAATTCAGTTATATTAATTGGTATTGTTCTGATAGTAATTTGAGAGAAAGAAATTTTAATTGTTTGTACAATTATCAAATATTATGAAATTTGATGCAGTATCAAATATATATAGATACACATGTAAATTTTAAATAATTTATTTAATTATAAAATAAATAATGACCATATAAATTCAATTAATGTTGATTAAAAATAAAATGAAAATTGTAATGATAGTGATCTGTAAGACCGAAAATTAGTTATCTGCACGACTATGGAGTATTATCCAATTTAATACGCTTTAAAAATATATTTATTTATGCATTTAAATTTAAAATTAATTACTTAATCGTAAAATAAACAATGATCATATGAACTCAATTGTATTAAATAACCGTACAAAAATATTAAAAAAAAACTCTGAGATAGAAAAAAAAAAAAAACAGACATTTAAAAATAAATATTTTATCTTTTAAATACACATTTTTGAAAGTAGTGTAAATAGTATAATTAAATAATACAATTAAAAAAATTATAGTCATTACTATATTAAAAACTGAGAATGACATTTATTTTGAAACAATTTTTATTTGTTAAAACGATACTAATTTTAAAACGCAAGGAATATCAATTTTTTAAACTTAAACCAAATTATGACAACTACATCTTAGATAAAGTGTACAAGACAATGTCTACTCCCCTTAATAGTGAATCAAATGGCGGTGCATGTCCCCAGACCGTTACATGCATTGCATATCGATTAGAATTTAAACATTTATATTCAATCTTGTTCCAAGTTAGGTAGATTAAAGTTACTTTCTTGGGACCTAATTTCGAACTGAGATTTCACGTCTTTTTTTAATATCATCCAATTGATCAAGTCGTCCAATTGATGTGTTAATAGATAAAATGTTGTTCCTTCTTCTTTTCACCATCATTCCACAATGCATTGTACTTTTTCCTCACTATATTATGTGTGCTACATCCATGTTAATTTGTTTTCTTGTGTTGTTCTCGAACAAAAATGGAGTAGAAAGAAACAAAACAGCTTCTGTTATTTAGATATTTTATTATACAATAAACTAAAATTTCATTCCCCAATTTAAAAACTAAAAAAAAAACACATTTTAAATATGTTGCGCTTCATTCTATCTTCTTTTAATCAATTATAGCGATAAAACATAAATTTATTTTGTGTCATTTCATTTCACCGCATTCAGTTTAATTACACATAACATTAAAAATATCATTTTTTTTTCTTTCTATGGAAGAGTAGCATATCCACATACGATGATAATCATGATTATATTATGTTTTAATGTTGCCAAGCTCAACCAATGTGACGAAGTAGACGTCTTCATTTTAATTTACAATTTCTTGTTTCGCAATTTTTTATTCTACTAGTTTTACTCTTAAATATGTAATTATATTACATTAAATATAAAAATAAATTGTCAATTATTATATTAAAAAGGTTTGACAGTTTGTACAACTGTTATAATAAAATTAAAAAGAATTAGAAATTGTATAAAAATATTTATCACATTTTATTAAAAAAATAATATAATTAAATGCGTTTAATGATAGTACACTATCATTGTAAAAAATTATTACACCTACATTCCATCAAAATATTTTAAAGTGTTAAATTATACAAATAATTTAAATTTTTTTAATAAGTAATTGATTAATATAGCCCACGCTAGGGGTGCAACCCTTACAAAACTAAACACTAAAGAGTGTTTGAATCGGATAAAGAAAGTTTAAACCATTCATAGTAAATGCATCTAAACTTAGGGTATCCATAATACAACCATCTCCAAGAAAGAAAAATAATGTTGGTACACACCATATCAAAACTAAAAGTATCCCCGTTAAAAATTATGGCATTCCTCATAATCCATAAACTCCAAATGGTGGCTATCCAAACAAAATTAATCTTGATTCTTCTATTGATATTGTTCACCTTGTCTTGAAAAGCACCAAAAACCAAGAACTCGTCTATGCTAATCTCCTCCGAAATGCCCAACCAATTAAACATGTGTTTCCAAATCTCTTTCGCCACTTGACAATGAAAAAAATAGATGAGAATAGATTTCTAAATGATTGCCACAAAAAAAACAATCCGAATTCGTGAGATTAAGAACTCCCCTTTTCATCAATTCTTCTTTTGGATGAAAAATCTTCAAGCAAAAACCTTAATCTTAGTCGGAATTCTAAGATCCCACATCACATTCAAGACATGAATCAAATTGGGAGTCCAAGCAAAAGATTTTGAGTTGTTGACAATATGGGCTATGCTAGCTACCGAGAACTCCAAATCCGGACTTATGTGCCACAAGAATCTATCATTCTCTAGCTATATCGAAATGAAGCTATGAACTTCGTTCTTGAAATGATTCCATCAAGCCAATACCGCCGCTACAGCCCCGACTGCTGTCCCATGAGAAGAAACGGGAGCAAACAACAAATCAAAATCCCATGTATGAGTTCCCCCGTTCTAAACCAACACATCCGCCACAGTGCAATTTTTCATGGTTGATAAATCAAACAATTCCGGATAAACAGCGCGAAGAGATTGATCTCCCAACCACAAACTATGCCAAAAAAGAATGTTCATACTGTTCTTGCAACAACACTTAATACACCCGGTAAAACCATTATCAACAATATCATCTAACAAATGATTATTGCACATGTCCCTCCACCAAATAGAATCATCACTTCTCTTCAATTCTCCACTAATGTCTTGAATCTTTATCTTAGGACAAATATACCTCACCGAGAGAAATCCACTCCAAATGGCATTATCTTCCTTCAAAATTTTCCACTTTCACTTTAAAAGTAAAGCTTCATTCATCTTCTTTACGTCTCTCACTCCTAGACCACCCTTCTCTTTTGGTCTACAAACTCTCTCCCACTTCACCCAATGAATACTCCTTTTCTCTATCTTCCCACTCCATAAAAAATCACTTTGAATCCTTCTAATTTCTTTTATAACTTTTCCCGGAGCTTTGAAAATAGAAAGAGTGAAAGTTGGAATTGCATTTAACACCAAATTAATAAGGGTGCCTCTACCTCCCATCGAAATATTCCTTCCCTTCCACGAAGAAAGACGCCCCTTTATTTTGTTAACAACTTCGGTCCACACCCTCCTCTTTCTAGGACTCTCCCCCACCATGATTCCTAAGAATTTAAAAGGAATCGTACCTTTCTTACATGAAAGAAAAGTCGTGGAGGCATTAAGAAACCAATCCCCCACATTAACTCCTAGCACATTGGTTTTAGCAAAATTAATTTTCAAACCGAAAATTAATTCAAAACCTCTCAACAAAACCTTGACATTCCAAATATTATCACATGAATCTTCACCAAGCAAAATGGTGTCATCCGCAAATTGTAAAATGTCCACTTATTCATGTTATCCATACTTGAAAGGTTTGTAATTCCCCAACTCAATCAACTTTCTCACGAGGGCGGTTAAACCTTCCATAGCTAGAACAAAAAGAAAAGGGGAAAAGGATCCCTTTCTCTTATTCCCTTATGTACCTTGAATTCTTTCGTAGCACTCCCATTGACCAAAACTGATATATCATTCGAAAAAATGCATGTCTCCATCCACCGCATCCACCTAGCTCCAAACCCCATCCTTATCATCATGTCTCTAAGGTATTTCCCAGAAACTGAGTCGTAAGCCTTTTCGAAATCCACCTTGAGCAAGAAACAACTTCTCTTCTTCCTTCTAGTCCAATCTATAACCTCATTGACTAAAAGAACTCCATCCATCATGTTTCTTCCCGGGACAAAGGCGATTTGATTGTTAGAAACCAACTTTCCAATAACCTCTTTTAATCTAGCCGCCAAGATCTTCGCAATAATTTTGTAAATACTTCCCACCAAACAAATGGGTCGGTACTCACTTAAGTTTTGGGGTTTCTTGGTTTTTGGAATTAAAGCAAGGAAAGAGGAAGTGATAGATTTCATAAGAGAGCCCTTTCTATGAAAATCGTTACATAACTTCAACAATTCTTCCCGAATCACCATCCAAAATCTCTTATTGAACTCTAAAGAGAAACCATCCGGCCCCGCACTTTTACTTCCATCGCACGACCAAATTTCCTCCCTTCCACTTCTTCTTTAAAGAAAGCATTGAAATGGTTGTAGATGAAATCTTTAACTTCCTTAACATCTTCCAAAACTCTGTTGCTAGAAGCTAAAGAACACAAAGAATTCCTCCTCCTTCTCTCTTTAAGAGAGTTATGAAAAAACCGAGTTTTACTATCACCTTCGGTTAATCATAATTGCCTTGACTTAAGGCGAAGAAAACCTTCTTTTTTATAAAGGTTATCCCAAAAATCTATTGCCGCTTTAGATCTTTGGATCACCTTCTCCTCCGAAACATTACCTGCAAAATGAGCAAAGTCGTTATCTAAAAAATGCATCTCTTTTCCCGCCTCTTCAGTGTTAAGATCTATCCACCCAAAAACCTCCTTCTTCCACAAAACAATCTTGATTTTTAGCACTTTCAATTTCTCTACCAAACAATAATCTCCTATTCCCTTCACCGCAACCATCCTCCACTCCTCCTCCACGAAAGCACCAAAGTCGTTGTGAGTAAACCATAGATTGTTGAACCTAAAAGGTCTAGGCCCCCAATTTCTTTTATCCATATGGGAGCATGATTTGAAACATCCCCCTCGCCTATGGATTTTCCTTCCACCTTCCAATCATCAATAAAATAATTCGATAGTAGAAATCTATCTCATCTACTCAAAGCGCTACCACACTTATTGCTCAAAGTGAACTTACCTCCAATAGTGGGAGGATCCATCAACTCCATCTCCTTAATGAACTCCTAGAAATCATTTATCTCCCTTTTATAATTCTTCTTTGAATTACCAACCCTCTCCTCCATCGACGTAATAAGATTAAAGTCTCCTCCTAAACACCAGGAATCGATTGTACTTTTCCTCTTTAGATCCATTAAACTCCTCCAAGAATTCAATCTAACTTTGTGATCACAAGAGGCATAGATGTTGACAAAGTAAATTCTTCTATTCTCCTTCTCCACACAAACTCCTAAGCAACCTTCACCTCTAAAATTGTAAATTAAATTAAAGATATCTTTCCTCCACATTGTTAATAAGCCTCCCGATGGACTTACTTGACGAGACACATGTTTATCATTAGTTATCAATACATTTTCAGTGTCCAATCTCTTTTCTCTAATTAAATTAATTAAATGTATCTTAGTAAATTAAATTTAGAATTTAAAAGAAATTTTAATAAAATTAAAAAAAATATCTACAATATAAGAAAGTTAGATGTTCTGGAAAAGACCTAACTGCCCCTTTGCTTTGTTAGAGCCACGTGGCTACCTCCTTTGCATTTCTTTGCTTCTTGCTTTTGCTATCTGTCTCTCATTCCTTTTCCTATCTATCTCTGCCTCTTTCTCTCATTTTTTTTATCTCTTTCTCTCTCTCACGTCTCTGTTTTTCTTCCCCCTCTTTCTCTTCTTCTTTATTCACTCTCTTCTCCCTCTTTCTCTTCTTCCTCGAAACGAAAGGCTACAGGGGTGCGAACAGGGTAGAAGAGGACGAAAGGCTAATCTGGCGATGATGTCGGATTCGTAACGAACATGTGGTGGTCGGCCACTGTTTATGCAATTTGAAGGTAATGTTCTATACCTTCACTCCAAGTTGCTTCTGATATATTATGCTTTTCCTCTTCATCCTTTTTTCCAGATCCAACACTTTCGTGGCTTAGGTTTTCTAGATCCAACACTTTCGTGGCCTAGGGTTTCCAGATCCAACACTTTCATGACTTAGGGTTATCGGATCCAACGCCTTCTGTTTCTTCTGTATAGGATGCAATAAGTGGTGGTGGTGGTTGCATGCCTTCTCATGTCGACATATTTTTTTAGGTTTGATATTTCTGGCCTTTGTTACTCTGAAACGGGATATTTATTTTTGGTGTTGTTCTGACATTCTCCTACTCTTATGCAACCTATTATTGTTACAAGGTGAAAGGACATTGTTTTTATTTTCTTATTCCAATGATTATCGAGCAATACATATGTCTCTGGTGAAGGTGTACTTAAAGGTTTGTATACAAACTGCTTAATTATGTACAGTTATTTCATCTTTCACTTAACCATATGTTTGTTTGTTTTGATCTGTTAGGCGCTTCTAGAAGATTTGGCTGAGAAATTTGCCAGGGAGAAACTTCAAGTAAGCATTATTAAAATATGATATGGAGTAAGCATTATTTGCCAGGGAGAAGATTTGGTTTTAAACCTCGTGGTAGCATTTAGATTGGGCTGCAGCAATTCCGTGTTCGACAACGAGAAGGTAAGAGCTTAAGCGATTCCATGTTCGACAGCTACTCCACATTGAACCGTTCATGTTTCCGATGCAAAATTTGTTCTTTCTCTAAGTTTTTTCATTGCTCTGTTATTGTTTAGATATTTTTAAGTGAATTGTTTTTCCTATTGTAAGATTTATGTGATTTTCATTTCTGTCTTTTGTAACCCATCATAATCTTTTGCATCGGGTTTGATTGCAAATCTCTCAAACTTAATTATCATCAATTTGGATCACATATTGTAGTAGCAGCTACTACTGCAGTTAGGACCAACTAATTTGGTGATGTGTCGGGGAAAGGAGGGCTGATCTTTTGTGCACTGTAAGGAAAGATTTAGTGTTTGAAGCAGCACTCCATTAGAGCAGCACACCTATTAGTTGTCTGACTGTTGTAATTATGGCAAAAAAAGTTTGAAATTCAGATCCAAATGTTGAGTGTGGATATCAATAACATAATTTGTTCTTTATCATGACACAGATTGACGTTGTCCCGATTTATTCTTGATCATAACACTAATTGGCAACATCTCAGTGTATAAGTTAACTTTTTATGCTAATGACTCATGTTGTTTTTTATATTGGTGCAACGTAAATTGGGTAAATGGCAACATCCCAGAGATAACAGCTTTTCGTCAACGGTACCATAAAATTTATATGAATGCAAATTGTTCGGTTATCAGTTACTCCTCCAATTTGTTCATTAGTGATCACTCCATTTTTTAATTTATTTTTAATCTATAATTTGCCAACAGACTCACATGTCGGCTGATAAGTTTTTTTCAAAATTAATAAAGCGTGGTTAGCAATTTTTGTGTTATGCAGGGTGGCTGTAGAAACCAAACAACGAAGCATGGTTAGCAATGCCGCTATTTAATTGCATTGACTATATCCATATAATACTGTGTTTGATTTGTCTATTGATCTTCCAGGTTATAATAGAGAAATTTGAGATTCCGATAATCATATTGGTTTTTCCTTCTTCGTTTGAGATTCAAACACACCATAGAAATCAATTTGTTTCCTCTGCTAGAGAGGCAGTTTGATGAGTCACACCGCGTTTCTGCCACTACAACAACCAATGTTTCTGAATTGAGCCAGAGTATCGACCTTACTAATAAGATTTCTGATGGTTACGAAGCAGTTAAATCTATTGATAAGAAGTATAACGTCTACGAAACAACCATCGAGTTGCATCGACAACTGGAAGATCAGTAGTAGCTGCTGCAATTTTGTATGTTGTAGTTAGATGTTAATGTGGCTCGATTATAAGCTCCTGTTCCTCAATCTTATTTTTTCTATTGTATATACAGCTTTTAAGAGACTTTTACGAAGTCTAACAGACCAAGGTATAATTGGTGTTCTCTAAATATAAAAACTGCCTAATATGTATAGCTGCAGTGAATTTATTTACTTTTTGAATTTTATAGGGAATCGACATCGACTGAGTTAGGACTGCAACTTTTGTTTTCTTTGTAGTTTATTGTAGTTTAATTTACCTAATAATTACCTACTGTAAGCTATGCAGATGGAGTATTTGATACACGCTTGAACCGTTTTATTGTTGTAAGGGAAGGTAACCATTTAAGAACGAGTTCTTATTTGAGGCGTATGTTAGAATACTCCCACTTCTTAACTAATTCAATTATTTGGTCACCAATATTCAATCATGTTGCTAGATCATAGGGAAAGCAGTCAAAATCCACCTACGACTATTGTATCCATAGCACTTGGCAACAAGGATATTCAGGGTAATAATTTATATCTTACTAGGGAGTTTATCTTTTTTATTTTCCTCTATCAGCAAAGTATGAAAAGATAAACAAATTTGCTGTCAATTATGTCTTCATAGGAAATTGTTTAGAAATTTCTAAAAGGTCTTTGAATCAACTAAAATTATAAGCAACTCTGTTTTGTAATTGCTAAAAGGTCTTGAATTAATTCCTTCCTTCCTGATTGGTTGCTTTCATTTTTTCATGGGTATTGGTTTCCATATTAGCTATTAATATATTTTATCTGCCAACCATGTCTCAAGATTAATGTTTTTTTTCTAGACTTGCTAAGAATAGTGACTTCTCATGTCAACCTGTTGTATGTATCTGCAGTCTGAATTTGAAGCTAACATTGAATTGATCATTCCTGTAAGAGCTGCTCTTTTGTCTTAATTTGTTGCCCAGCTGCTAATTGAAGTTTCTTTTAAGTGATGCAGATCGATGTGCTCGAGGTCGATGGAAACTATTATGGTACTTACTCTTTTGAATTGTGTATAACATCTTATCATGTATGATTTCCACTTTTCAGGTTTTTGAAGACAGTAATGATTAGATCGAGCGACACGACAGGAGATTTGGCCGACGAGTAAGCGGAGTAATTAAAAGATAAGTCAAACAATCCTTTTTGTTAATTTTATTTCACTAACTTGAGTCAGTTACTACAGATGTGTGTATTATGTAACTAGAGTTGTTAATTAGTTATGTGTGGGGTGTATCAATATTAAATAGAAAAAGGAATAGTTGGATATCAAGGAGTTATTGAATGATTATTTGGATGGAAGAGAACTAAGCACTTGAAACTTGGTAGAAACTGTGATTCTGCATTTCCCTATCTAATAACAAGCAACTGTTCTAATAGGAATATATTTCCTATGTACAATGTGTTTTGAACTTTGTATTCAATAGGAACTTCTTTATTTCAATTTTGGTATGTAGTTTGATGATTCTTTTGGTATCTATTCTTCTCTCTTTCATTCATGCATGTGTATTGTTTGATGAAATGCCACAGTAACTACCGGAGTTTTGTGGATCAATTTATGTATGTAGTTGTATGATTCGTCCTGCTGCTACATAAAGGTTTCCAGATAGTCTCAAAATGGATTCAGAAGCTGGATATGAAACCAGGCGGTGTTTCTTCTTTGCTTCAAATCAAACTGTTTCAATTTTGCAGGATAATTACCCTGAAATGGTAGCAAAAAATGTAACATTGCTTAATTTCCCTCTTTTTTCTATGCATTTTTATGTTTATAATACTGATCTTACTAGTGTCGGCGTGGTGTCTGATGAACGTATCTATGTGAATATCGTGTTTGTGTTGTGTCGGTATGCTTAGTATAGTCATTTAATGTATCGTGTTTGTGTTGAGTCTGTATACATGGTGTCTTATTTACTTTTTGTCTCACAAATAGGTATATTCCGATGTCGCGGCCGAGACAGCAGCTGCATTGTCCTGGATTGGTTTAGTATATTATATCAACATGTCTGCAGTGTCAGTCATTTACTCGCTGCTTTTCATCTAGGCCTCTGAAGAAGTTGAGAAATTGAATGAGGAGAGTAAAATCATTGAAGAGCTTCGTGATAGCAATAATTATTTAAGGGCTCAGATATCACATCTTGAGAGAACTCTAAAGCAACCTATTGCAAGTCAGGAGAAACTGAAGATGGTAAACAATAATGAAATTATTAAGTCTAGGGAAATCATTTATGACCTCAACAAAAAGCTTACAAACTGTCCGAACATAACAGATTCTAAAAATGTTGAACTTTCAAATTTACAGACAGGTCTTGGACAGTACTATGCTGAAATTGAAGCCAAGGTATAGAAACATGCCACCTTTCCCCTTTTTTTATTCCTATATTAATAGAGAATCATTGGAATGTTAATATTCCCTCTTACATTTTCATATTAACTTTTGTAAGCCCATGTGCTTGTGTCAATAAGTCTTGAGGAAGCAGAGGAGGCTTACAAAAATTATTATTATTTTTAATCATAATTTTTCACTTTATATTGCAGGCTGAGAAAGAAGCAAAGAAGCATTGAGTGAGTGTAGATTTAACCAAGATGGCATGAGAAGAATATAAACATGTTATAATTAATCAATACTTCTTTCTTTCTGTAAATTCTAGCATGTAGAAAACTGATGAGTTTCAGAATTGTTATAGTTAAACTCATGAGGTTCTAAGTATCATGAGTACAAGAAGGTTCTTCAACATTTCTTTATCATATGTTTACTTTTCATACAAAGAATCTTTTGGTTATTAACTCTTATATCTCTTCCAGCTTTATTATATGAAAAGGTGTGAACCTTCTTAATTTTAGATGATAAGAGTGTATACACATGTGATAATAAAACATAAAACTAAACCAATGAAAACGGTCTACAAATTAACAATAACAGTAAATACTAAATTAATGAAAATGGTATACAAATTAACGATAACAGTAAATATGGTGTATTTTGTTCTCATAATAAATAAATAAAAATTAGAGCTAGGTAACAATGCAACTATTTTTTGAAAAGAGCATGCTATAAAAAAAGAAAATCATCAATACTTTTTGGTAATTCAGGTTAATACTTTTTACTTAATACTTTCTACTTAATACCTTTTATTTTCTTCATCAATACTTTTTACTAACACTTTTAACTTTATAAAAATATTCATAAATTTTTTTGAAATATCATCACACTGGTACTCGTACGAATGCACGAGTATTCCGTTAATATTCAAAATATTGAATGTTAACGGGAGCACAGAGTTATTCATTAAAATATTAAATAAGGACAACACGAAGTTACTTATCAAAATTTTGAATATTATCGAAAACATTAACTCACTTATCTAAAATTTAAAGATTAACGGGAACACAAAGTTACTGATTAAAATAATAAATATTAAGGGAATACGAAGTTATTGACAAAATATTGAATATTAATGAGAACACGAAGTTACTGATAATTTTTTTGAATATTAACAAAAACATTAAGTTATTGATAAATTTTTTCAATATTAACGGGAACAAATTCGGAATATTAACAGAAACTCGAAGTTATTGATTTAAATAATGAATATTAACGGGAACATGGAGTTACCGATCAAAATAATGAATATTAACGGGACATAAAGTTACTGATCAAAATATTTTTTAAGGTACACGGGGACATGACATGAAGTTACTGATCAAAATATTTTTTAAGGTACACGGGGACAGAGTTATTGATCAAAATAATATTTGGACACGGGAACATGAAGTTATTTATCAAAATATTGATTATTAACGGGATATGAAGTTACTGATCTAAATATTTATTATTAACGGGATATAAAGTTACTAATCAAAATATTTTTTAAGGTACACGGAGACATGAAGTTATTGATCAAAATAATATTTAAACACGAGAACATGAAGTTATTGATCAAAATATTAATTATTAACGGGACATGAAGTTGCTGATCAAAATAATTTTTTATTAATCATACATTCAATTATTATTTTTTCACGAGTAACCAGATATTTTTCTATTAAAAAGTATACATTTGAAACAAATGCGCGTCCCGTACGAGAACCAGTGCAAACGCACGGGTTTGTTACTACTCCTTATACTATTTATGAATACGAGGATCTTAATGTAAGTGGAGTTTGAATTTTTAAAGTGATCAACCATTGATCTACACGTGTACAAATATAATAATGCCTCTTCCACCACTAACCAATGAATTTCATGGAGAGTGGATATTTGTACGATGAATTGTTTCGGCCTCATTATTAAAGACAATTAATAGTGCAGTAGCCCTACCATAATGCTCTTCAAGTAGTGTTTTTTTCGACATTGTCATTTGTCAAGCTATGCTTAATACATGCTTTTCTTATCTATGTCACATCAAAAACATATAGTGTTAAAAAAATTAAAGAATTTTGTATTAATTGTTTTAACTATTTAAAAAATTAATTGCATTATTTTTTTAATTTTTTATTTGTAATATTTATTAAGAGTTTAAATACGTTGATATATGTCTTTAAATAATGTTATCTCCTTAGGTGACTATTTATTCTCATAGAGTAAACTTTGAAAAATGAAAATGATTAAAATATACTAAGTCAAAAGATAGACTATATAGTAATACTTTTATTTTATTAAAACAAGTTTATTTATTTTTTAAATTAATTTTTAAAGCTTATAATGATTTTAGAATAAAAATGGACACATATATTTTAAATAATATATTAAATTGGAATCACGCATTATGTCGCAGACATTTTAACTATTTGTGTAACACACTTAAAAATTCTTCTTAATTTTTCAAAAGAAAGACACATACTTATTATATATAAAAGTCATGACTTCGAATTCTAACAAAGATAAAAAATATTTTATTTTTATAAATTTTAAGAAAATGTATTACTACAATTTTTTATTGTAGTTTTATATAAATAATTTAAATTTTTTTTAACAATTTCAAAACTTAACTACTAAAATATAAAAATATTGTACAACACATAATACAAAATACATATGTAAACAACTTAAAATAAATATAGAAACAAATACATGTATAAAAAAGAAATGAGAATGAAAATAAATAAAAAAATAATCCTCCAATAATATCTTTTATAATTACTAAAGTTTCTAAAAATAAATCTTATATTTCATTCTAAACATAGCAACATATATTTTTGTTTTTAATTGTTATTAATTATGTTGTGAAAAACGATACCAATAACAAAGTATAATAGGGAATTAGAGAGGAGAAGAAGAACACAAGAATTGATTATAACTGCTATTCTTTCACTTTCTCTTAAAACAAGATTAGAAGTTTACAAGAATAACAAATAACCTCTCTTACCCTAAATTAGAATTTGCAGCTTAGCAATGATGAGAGACTAGTATGTTATTTATAATAAAACCTAACATACTAACTAATGGGCCTTTTCAACAAGGCCCATTACACAAGCCAACTTAATAAACAAGCTAACTTAACAAATTAGAGTTTAAACACTAAAACCTAATTTAACATGCTAACAACCCTAGCATCTTCGACACCTGCATGCTCGACCCATCTTCGACTACAGCATACACACTTCGACACTAGCATGTGAGCAACCTTTGACGTCATGCTTAACCCTGTCGAATTGTCGAACCAAGAAGCTACCCTTCGACCATACTAGAGTTCGATCCAATATCTCACAAATCTCCACCTTGGACCTAACTCTACAACGTCAATGGAACAAACTAGCTTTCTTCATGCAGCTTTATCAACTGCATACAGTGGAAAGACTTGCAACTCGACAATGTCTTGGTGATCATATCAACAGCATTATCCTCAGTCGAAACCTTCAGCACTTGGACTTCTCCACAATTACTCCTCTGACGAAATGCAGCCTCACATTAATGTGCTTAGTTCGCTCATGATAGGCTGAATTCTTCGACAGGTGTATTGCACTTTGACTATCACATTTAACAATGATACCTCGACCTTGAAGTTTCAGCTCCTTCGCAAAACATTCAAGCCACAAGGCTTCTTTCACAGCTTCAGTTAGGGCAATATACTCTGCTTCAGTGGTTGATAGAGCAACAACCTTATGAAGTGTTACTTTCCAACTAATTGCAGTGCCAAACATAGTGAAAACATATCCTGAAATAGATTTTTTGGAATCCATACAACCTGCATAATCAGAGACGACATAACCTTCAATTGATGCTTTACTATCTTCACCCAAGCCTCCACCATAAATTAGAACTTTGTTCAGAGACCCATTTATGTACCTTAAAATCCACTTCAATGCTTGCCAGTGAGTCTTTCCAGGATTCGCCATGTACCTGCTTACAAAGCTTACTGCGTATGCTATGTCGGGTCCAGTGCAGACCATAGCATACATCAAAGAACCAACTGTATTAGCATATGGGATACTGTTCATATAGGCTCTTTCGACATCAGTACTGGGACACTGATCAATACTCAGCTTGAATTGAGGGTTTGTTGGAGTCACAACTGGCTTCGAATTCGACATACCAAACTTTTCGAGAATCTTTCGTAGATATGCCTCTTGAGATAAGCATAACTTCTACTTCTTTCTCTCTCTTCGAATGTCAATTCCAAGAATCCTGGAAGCAGCTCCCAGATCCTTCACATCGAACTCCTTATTGAGTTCAGCCTTCACCCTCGTCACATCTTCAACATTGTTGCTTGCTATGAGAATATCATCCACATAAATCAACAAAATAACAAATGAATTACCAGGTCGAAATCTGAAGTAAACACAGTGGTCGAACTGACTTCTAATGAAACTTATGCGTGCCATGAACTTGTCGAATCTCCTATTCCACTGTCGAGGAGATTGTTTCAGCCCATACAAATATCTCTTTAACTTGCACACATAATCTTCCTTCTCCTTTTCGACATACCCTTCAGGTTGCCTCATTAGGATCGTTTCATCTAGATCACCATACAAGAATGCAGTCTTCACATCCATCTGTTCCAATTCAAGATCGAACTGTGCCACCATGGCAAGCAACATTCGAATGGACCTATGCTTCACAACAGGAGAAAACACATCATTGAAGTCGGCACCTTATTTCTGAGTGAAACCCCTTGCAACTAACCTTGCCTTGTATCTTTTCGACGTCACTCCTTCAATTCCATCCTTAACTTTGAAAATCCATTTACAGCTGACTAACCTTGCCCCAGCAGGTTTCTTGATCAGTTCCCAAGTATGATTATCATGAAGAGATTTCATCTCATCATCCATGGCCTTCAGCCATTCAGTCTTATTTCGACTCCTCATAACTTCCTTGTAGTCTCTAGGTTCTTCGTCTAGAACCTCACTTGCAGAGATTAAGGCATAAGCTATAAGATCTGCATACCCAAGCCTTTGAGGTGCCTTGATGACTCTTCTCGACCTATCTCTCGACAATAGGTAGTCATCGTCAGTTTCCTCAACTTCCTCAGCATCTTCTGCTTCTTCTTCGACTTCGTCAGGGATATGCAATTCAGCATCAACATGCTCCACCTCAACAGGAATCTCTACCTGCTCCAGCTCTTCGTCAGATGTTTCTGTACTTCGACCAACATCATCCGTTTTCTTAAAAGCCATTTCAGCTTCATTGAAAACTACATCTAGACTGGTGATACACCTCCTGTGACCTGGCTCTAGGCACCATAGCCTATAAGCTTTGATTCCTTCAGGGTATCCCATGAACATGCATTTCAGAGCTCTAGGTTCGACCTTGTCTTGCCTAATGTGAGCATAGGCTACGCAGCCAAATACTCTCTATTTGTCGAGATCTGGTGGATGTCCCGACCAAACTTCTCCAGGTGTCTTCATATCTAACGCTGCCGAAGGACATCTGTTTATCAGATATGTTGCTGTCGAAACAGCCTCAGCCCATAACACCTTCTTTAACCCCGCACTAGTCAACATGCATCTGACTCTCTCCAAAATAGTTTGATTAAACCTTTCAGCCAAACCATTTTGCTGTGGAGTACCTGCAGTAGTTCTGTGCCTTGCAATACCAGAGGCAGCACAAAGACTGTCGAACGCCTCATTGCAAAATTCAAGGCCATTGTCGGTTCTCAACCTCTTGACCTTTCTGCCAGTCTGATTTTCAACCAGAGTCTTCCAACTTTTGAAATTCTCAAAAGTTTCATCCTTAGTCTTTTGGATGAATATCCATAATTTTATGGAATAATCTTCTACTATGGATAGAAAATATCTTTGCTCCTGAATGTGATGGACACCTTGTAGACCCCCAAAGATCATAATGGATGTAATCAAGGGATCCATGTGTTCTTTGTTTGCCTTTGTTGAACTTTACTCTGCAAGATTTTCCAAGTACACAGGGTTCACAAAACTTTGGCTTTTCGACTTTGTCTCCACCAAGGAGATTTTGTTTCCCTAACTCGACCAGACCCCTTTCACTGACATGGCCCAATCTCATGTGCCAGATTTCTGTCTTCGACAAAGGTTTCGTGGATGCAACATTTGTCGAACCACTTACAACTTCAGCCTCAAGGGTATACAAGCCTTGTTTCTTCACGCCTCTCAAGACTTCCTTCGAACCCTTCATGACTCTTAGGATACTTTTCTCTCCTTGGAAAACATATCCTTTCTTGTCGAATTCACCAAGAGAAAGCAGATTTCTCTTCAAATCAGGAACATACCTGACTTCAGCCAACAACCTTATTGACTCATCATGGAGCTTGAATCTCACAGATCCAACACCTGCAATCTTTCAAGCCTTGTTGTTTCCCAGCAATACTGATCCACCATCTTGATCACATAATTCCTCGAACAAGTCTTTGTTTGGAGTCATGTGCCAAGTGCAACCTGAATCCATAATCCACTCCTTCCTAGAGTCATTGCTTGAAACCACAAGAACATCAGATGATTCAAAATCATCTTAAGCAATGGCAGCGTTGCCATTATCTTTACCTCCATGATCTTTCATGCGTTCAGGGCACACCTTTCTTGTGTGACCCTCTTTCTGACAATGATAGCATCGAATGCCAGATGCTTCGCCACTGTAAGACTTCGACTAGCTTTTTCCTTTCTTCTTGTCGAACTTTCCATCCTTTTGCAAGAATTTTCCTTTAACGACCAAACCTTCACCAACAATCGAAGGTTTATGCTCCTTTCGTTCATTCAAGTCCTTAGAATACAAGGCTGATTGAACTTCTTCAAACGTTAGGGACTCCCTTCCATACAGGAGAGTTTCTTTGAAGTGAGCATGTGATCGAGGCAATGAACACAATAGTAACAGCGCTTGATCTTCATCATCGATCTTCACATCAATATTTTCAAGATCAAGAATCAGCTTGTTGAATATATCCAACTGCTCGGCCAACACTTTATCTTCAATCATCTTGAATGAATACAAAGCCTGCTTTAGGTAGAGTCGATTTACCAGCGATTTGGTCATATACAAACATTCAAGTTTCGCCCATAACCCTGATGCCGTCGTCTCCTTTGATACCTACCGTAGAACCTTATTATCAAGGCTCAACAGAATTGCGCTGTGTGCTTTCTCGATCATAGTTGTCTTCTCCGCTGCCGTTAATTCAGCATTCATGGTTGCCTCTCCCTTCAACGCTTCCAAGCAACCCTGCTGAACCAGTAGGGCTTTCATCTTCAAGCGCCACAGATCGAAATCATTCACCCCAGTGAACTTTTCAATCTCATACTTTGTTGAAGGCATCTTCTCCACGCTCACCGCACCAATTTGTAGTGAAAAACGATACCAATAACAAAGTATAATAGGGAATTAGAGAGGAGAAGAAGAACACAAGAATTGGTTATAACTGCTATTCTTTCACTTTCTCTTAAAACAAGATTACAAGTTTACAAGAATAACAAATAACCTCTCTCACCCTAAATTAGGATTTGCAGCTTAGCAATGATGAGAGACTAGTATGTTATTTATAATAAAACCTAACATACTAACTAATGGGCTTTTTCAGCAAGGCCCATTACACAAGCCAACTTAATAAACAAGCTAACTTAACAAATTAGAGTTTAAACACTAAAACCTAATTTAACATGCTAACAACCCTAGCATCTTCGACACCTGCATGCTCGACCCATCTTCGACTACAGCATGCACACTTCGACACCCAACATGTGAGCAACCTTCGACGTCATGCTTAACCCTGTCGAACTGTCGAACCAAGAAGCTACCCTTCGACCATACTAGAGTTCGATCCAATATCACACAAATTCATATTATTGTTAAAAAAAGTATTGACTATATTTGTTAAAAGAAATTCACAATATATTATTATAATATAAATGTATTAATCTACGCATCGCGCGAGTCTCAATCTAATAATTTATTAAATAGGAATCATATATTATCTCGCCGATATTTTAATATTATTTATTTGTATCAACTATTTCTTTTTCACAACCATCTTTTTTATTGTAGTATTATTAAAAAATATTAAGTTTCACTTAACAATTTCGAAACTTAACCACTAAATATAAAAATATTGTGCAAACACATAATACGTATGGAAACGACTTAAAATAAATATCTTAAAAAGATACATGTATAAAAAAGAAATGAGAATCTGTATTTTCAAATACACTCTGTTGGGATAGTAGAGCTTGAAGAAAAACCAAACTTCCAACGAAGTTCGTCATCCAATCATAATTCACTTTTATCTTGTGAATAAAAAAATCCATATCAAATAATTTCTCTATTATATATAGTTATAAAATTTACTTTTAATTTAAAAGGTTAACCATTATAATTATAACTTTTGTATATCTTCTCATTTATATTACAAAATTTGCGGTGTGGATACGGTTGTTGCGATTGCGATCATTGCAAGGTCTACGATTTACATTGTGGTCGTTGAAGCATGAACTTTGATTGCAAAAAGTTTGAAATACAACATTAAAATACATTTAATGTTAAGATTTTTCAGAACAAAATTAAATTTTTGAATTCTAAATTTTGAGTTTTGGCCAAAAATATTTAAATAAACTTCGACAAAATTGTTTAATTTCATGCGATTCGTAATGTAGTAGGACACATAATTTTAAATTACACGGCAGTTGTGGTTCGATATAGTAGCATACTGCATCAGCAATATTGCTCTACAATTGTGGTTGTATACCGCAATTTGAAACCATGTTACAAATAATAATTTTGTTTTCTTGTCAAATTCTCATTTGTTTCAAATGTTTAAATCCAGATATCCTAAAACCATATAATAAATTTTTCTTTATCAAAGTAAAATGATATTTGTGTGTGAAAATGTTGAATATATGTGCACCTTTTATTCTAACCCATGGGTCCCCTGGTTCACATTCTTCCACAATAAATAGTACTCATTGAGGGAACCATTGACACTCATCAAGAAAATCTTTTCTTATCTACTCACTTTGATCTTCATTGGCAAATATGGTCTCTTCAAGACCATTCCTTCTTTTTCTTCTCAGCAGCCTTCTAATTCACCACTCATGTTCCAAAAAAGATCGCAAGGCAAATACATACAAACACATCATTTTATTTTATTGTTTACTAAAGTTGACTTGAATTTTCTTATTGAAATAGTCTTGCACATTTTACACGTTTTGGACACTGAAGTTGTCTCTTTAATAAATATTCTTCTCCTTCATTTAATAAACATATATTTTTTGTTTGTTAATACAGACTTATATTGTCTATATGGGTGATCATCCCAAGGGTATTGACCCAGCCACTTTACCTTCACTTCATTCCATAATGGCTCAAAATGTCCTTGGCAGGTTTAAATTATTATGTCTCTTCTTTAATTATCATGCTGAATTATAGGACTTTTCTTTATCATAATGACTATGTTTGAACTAGATTCAGTATTAGCAATTCACATTAAAAAGTAGCTATGTCTATCAATATAGCTAGATTCTTGGTATGTGAAAGATTAATTAAAAATCTAAATGTGCATCCATCTAGTGATTTTGAACCAGGAGCCGTACTTCACAGCTACCAGAAGAGTTTTAATGGATTTGTTGTGAAGTTGACAGAAGACGAGGCAGAAACATTGGCTGGTATTATATTATTCTTAATATACAGAAAATTTAAACAGCATGAAATGAATGACGCATAAATTAATTCATAATTTATTACTTTTATACTGCAATAGAAATGGACGATGTGGTATCGGTTTTTCCAAATACAAAGAATCGTCTTCTCACAACAAAATCGTGGGACTTCATAGGCCTCCCACAAAATAGTAAAAGACAGAGTTTGGAGAGTGACATAACTGTTGGAGTATTAGACTCTGGAATTTGGCCTGAATCAAAGAGTTTCTCCGATGAAGGATTCGGTCCACCACCGAAAAAATGGAAGGGATCATGCCACAACTTCACTTGCAACAAGTAATTAATTAATTACTGAACATTTTATATATCATGCAAGGCTCTTTTAACTTTCTTTAATTTAAGGGAAAATTAAAATCACACCAACACTCTTTTAGTTTTAATCTCTCGTAAGTTTACATACACCAACAAATTGTTTTACTAACAGACAAAAACCGTAGTTAAATGTCATCTATAACAACAGTTTATGGCTGTCACTAAAACATAGAGGGGATATAATAGTCAAATTACTGCATATTGCATATTTTAAAAGGGAAATGCTAACCAGTGCCCTCAGGACAATGATTAAGTCTTTAAAATAATAAATTTATTTCGGTAATCTGTGTATTTAATGTCTTGAAAATTGAAATATTATATTTTCTATAAAATATTTTCTTTTTTTGAAATGTTTAACCATTGCCCTGAGGACACTGATTAACAAGACCCATTTTAAAATTATAAGGGTTATGAGTGTAATTTTTCCTTAATTTGAAAAGTATAATCATTAACATTTTATCTGCAGTAAATTAATTGGTGCACGATACTTTAATATCGAGAGTGCCTATGGTAAAAAAGATATCAAAGCTCCAAGAGATATAAATGGGCATGGGACACATTGTGCATCCACAATAGCCGGAAACACGGTTCATTCGGTAAGCCTAGAAGGGTATGCCTCAGGGACAGCACGCGGAGGAGTTCCTTCTGCACGTATTGCTGTGTACAAAGTATGTTGGGAAGGAGGATGCGACGATACTGATATCCTTGCAGCGTTTGATGCGGCACTTGCTGACGGCGTTGATGTTCTTTCCGTCTCTCTTGGACCTGCAGAAATGCAAATACCATTTATTCAGTATTTTGAAAATTCTATTAACATTGGTAGTTTCCATGCAATGAAAAAAGGTGTATTAACCTCGAATGCCGCTAGTAATTTTGGTCCGGATGTTTTCACTATGACAAATTTTCCACCATGGTTACTTTCTGTAGCTGCTAGTACTTTTGGAAGAAAGTTCGTTACGAAAGTGCAACTGGGAAATGGTAAAGTTTATGAGGTATGTTAATTTCAAATGTGTTATATGAAAGACTTTAATTAATTTGAGCAAATACGCAATGAATGATGCTATTTTCTCACATGTGATGTTGTTAGGGGTCAACAATTAACACATTTGATCTCAAAAACAAAATGTTTCCAATAATTTTCGCAAGAGATATACCCAATACTGCTGGTGGATTTAACAGTTCTGAATCAAGGTATCATCAATATATGTAATCATATAAATTCTAATGCTTTTTTTTAAATGATTTTGTACGATTTTAATTTCATATAAATATATTTTCGCAGGCGTTGCTCCAAGGACTCGGTAGATAAACACGCAGTAAAGGGAAAGATAGTTTTGTGCGAATGGGTTCAAGATTCTTCAGATGTGGGGCTTTTCTCAGGAGCTGTTGGTGTAATATTTGGATTTGTTTATTCACAAGATTCTCCATCTATATATGCCTTGCCAACCACGTTACTCAGTCTATGGGATTTTAGAGAAATACAGTACTACACGAAATCAACAAAGTATAGATTTTGTTTTTAATTGAAATCAACAAAATATATATAAACAATCTTTTTCATCAATAAGTTATTCTACCTATTAACAGAAATCCAACTGCCACGATATTTAAGAGCGAAGAAGTCGAAGATTTGTTGTCGCCTTATGTAGCTTCGTTTTCATCGAGAGGTCCGAATCCAATTACACCAAATATTCTCAAGGTATCACAAAATTAAATATATATAATATATAATTTTTTGTTTTGTTTTAGACGTGTAAAGTGTTTACTAGCTACCACTATTTCATGATTTTCTAGCCTGATATCACTGCCCCGGGAGTTAATGTTATAGCTGCATGGACTCCACTCGACCCGATTTCTGAATTTGAAGATGACAAAAGAATATTATCATATAATGTTATCTCGGGAACTTCAATGGCATGTCCTCATGCAGCTGGAGCAGCTGCATATGTTAAATCATTTCACCCCAATTGGTCTCCTGCTATGATCAAGTCTGCACTTATGACCACTGGTACAATGACTAATGACTCGTGCTCTTTCAACTGAGACAATTTTATAACTTAATTGACCAACTATTCCTATTGTTACATCTTATGATTTGGCTGTGAAAACATTTTGAGTGTATGTTAGATTTTTACTCTTATCATTTTGATGTATACCAAATTAACAGCTACTCCAATGAGTCCTGCTTTAAATCCCGAAGCTGAATTCGCATATGGCGCTGGGCAGATAAATCCTGTTAAGGCAACAAATCCAGGATTAGTATATGATATTAGCGAAGCAGATTATGCCGATTTCTTGTGCGGAGAAGGGTATACAGATAAACAACTACGAAATCTTACTAAAGATAAGAGTAACTGCAAGGTGAAAGCTAATGAGAAAGCAGTATACAATTTGAATCTTCCATCATTTGCTCTTAAAATAAACCGTACGTTTTTCGGTCATGTTTACCATAGAACGGTAACAAATGTGGGATCAGCAAAATCTATTTATAAAGCAAGAGTGATATCTCCGTCTTTGTTGGAAATTCAAGTGAAACCTAATGTTCTGTCTTTCACATCTATAGGACAGAAACAATCATTCTCGCTTACGATTGAAGGGAAGATTAATGTGGAAGTAATGTCTGCTGCTTTGATTTGGGATGATGGCAGTCATCAAGTTAGAAGCCCAATTGTTGTGTATGGGAAGTATGCTTGAATTCTATGATAATATAGGCATGTGATCATATCACATTCTTATGCATATGGAACTTTACAAATTTGTATGTTGTCTAAGTTGCTTGTTGTGTGTGTTGGTACTTGTCTTCAATAAGTTAAAGTTAATGCAAAAAACTTGTCTTTTGAAACTCAACTCTAACCCAAAAAGTTAAAGCATTAGATTAGATGTATAAGTTATTTCGCTTTTTGCTTATCATGTTTTACTTGTCTATGAATCTCAACCCAATAGTAAGAATCTGATCTTCTAAAAAAGACTAAAAACCTGCATATGATGAAGAGTTATCACAGTCGCAAAATAAAAATGTAAGCAAAATTTCCTGTAAAACAAAGTAGAACTCAAAACTCAAACAATATCAAATTCTAATGTCAACTAATATCCAATCAATAAGAAATTTTATATAACACAATACATCTATCATGCTCAATAGTGACTTATATCTCAAAATATTACAACTCAATAATCATTCATACAAAACTTTCCTAGTGGGCTTTTTCTTTCTATATATAGTCTCTTTTTCCGTTCAAATAAAATATAATAATCACTCGTATTACAAAACATGCATGATTCTGCAATAAGAGTGAAAAGTTTTATATAGTAATTACAATGTAACATACACATACATTATAAAAGGACTTTCGACCAATAAGAAGACTTACATAAATGTATGAAATATTTTGATAATAGGCTAATGTTTTGCACCATTCGCAAGGCCCGCAGTGAGAAAAGGCGTGTGGAGCAGGTGAGACTTCACTCTGCTTGAAGACATGGGATTACGGTCTCCAGCTCATTTCCTACCTTTGGATTTCATTATTGTGCTTGAGCTTCTTTTTGATAGCAATCTTAGTAGGAGATCTTCTAAAAAATTACGTTCTCTTGGAATATAAGTTACTATAAAAAATTTAAAATCAATACAACATTTATGATTTTTGGCAACAATATTTCTTATTGCATGTAAAAATATATAACCTAAAACTAGTATAGATTACATATTCTGAATATTGTCAGTTATGTTTTTGTGACGATCTAAAATTGTCCCCTAAAAAATAGTTTGTGACATTTTCATTTGTAGATACAAAATTTGTTTTGCAACATCTTATAATTGTTCCCATTAGTATCTTTGAGAACTTTTTTAAATTTTACACACTACTAGAAATTTGGTCTACGGCCACGCTAAAATTGTCCACAGCTCAGAAACTGTGGCCACATATATGATTTGGCCATTGTTATTAAATCGTAGACGTATGTTATAGAATATTGAATCCGGAGTGTAAAACTGTGGCCTGTACTTCAATTGCCACGGTTATATAACGGTAGATATTTTAAACCGCAACTAAAAAATCGAGGCCTATAATTTTCAGTTCAAATTGTGGCCAAAACCCCAAAAAAAAACCCTCCAAAAGTTCCCTCCTTTTTTTTTTAGTTTCCCTCTATCTTTTAATATTTTCTTTTCTATTTTTTTTTTAATTAAAAAAAAAAGAAAAAAAATGAAAGAACAAAAACACCACATGAACAAAAACACGCACACGGGTTAGTCTCCATCTCCCAAAACAATCTGAAAACTCCATCTCCATCTCGCTGCGCCGCTGCACCGCTGCGCCGCTGCTGCCACCTCCATCGCTTACAGGTTAGTCTCTTCTCTACTTCACCTTCATCTCAGCCTTCATCTCTGCTTCACCTTCATCTCACTAACCTCAATCATCTCACAAACCCTAACCCTCTTCATCTCACGAACCCTAACTCTCTTCATCTCACGAACCCTAACCCTCTTCATCTGACGAACCCTAACTCTCTTCATCTCACGAACCCTAATATATATTTTGTTTTGCAGTTAAGGTACCAAAGCTTCTGAAGGCTTCCTCTATTCATCTGCGTACGATTATCTGGGTACGATTCTCTTCTCTATTCGTGTTCCTCATCTTCCCTCGTCTCCTCTGATTTTTTTTGACCTAATATATATTTTGTTTTGCATGTGAGGTACCAAAGCTTCTGGAGGCTAATACGGTAGGGTTTCTTTTTGACCTAATCTATGTCTAAACAAATTCTACTACTGATGTTTGGATAGTGTGATTTGATGCATGTTTTGTTTTGACCTAATCTACTGAGGGCTTCATTTTGACCTAATCTCTGCATTGTTATATCTGTTGTTGTTATTTATGTTAGATTTTGTTATGGTGATTTGAAACTGAGAGAGACACTGAGTTTAGGTTAGATTTTGTTATGGTGATTTAGGTTAGATTTTGTTAGGGTTGAAAACTGATCTGGAATTTAGGTTGAGAAAGTATGTTAGATTCAAGTAAACTGCTATTTCCGTTATTTGACTGTTAGTATTGTTAAATCTAAAATTGATTTTCTATTTGGGACGAAATCAGAATGCTAGTTATGCTTAATATCATGAATTGAATTGAATTTCTTGTGATTATTGAAGAATATCTGTTATTATGATATGTGTATGTGTATGATAATTTATGAATTTTACTCTGAGGATCCATTATGCTGCAATATACTATAGATTATTCATTTGAAGGAAGTTTGTAATTATGTATTTTTTGTTTGTTTGTTTAGGGGAGGAATATTCTTGAAACAGATCATCTAGAAGGTCCTTTTGGCACTAAGGTCAGTGTTCTAACTTGTTTCTGAGCTCACTTAGATTTGTGTTTGCTGCTGCTTTCCTCTGTGTTGGATTAGATCTTGCTAGAGTTGATTTTGACATGTACTTTGTAGCGGAATGATTTGTGTTTGATGACCTTTAAGTAGAAAAGTGATTTTTTGGCAAAACTAATCTTGTTAGAATGATATAACTGATTCTTGGCTTGGGATTTGGGACTAACTAGTAACTACTTTCAATCCACAATACATAATTTTAGGATTCAATGTTAAAACTGATTGTATGTTTTAGTGACTTGATTTGATGAACTGATGTGCCACTACTATTGGGGCTGCTGTTCATACTACTACTTAGTAGTTTGTTTTCTTAAATTTTCTTGCATCAACTTATATTGGGTCCTATTAATGTTCGTGCATCTCGTAAGGAAGTGTCGCTTATGTTGTAATTAGTTGTTGTTTTTCTTTGGCGTAGAACAGTTCAATTATTGAAATGTCTACTTTAAGTTTCGGTATCTGATATATATAGTCTGTGCTATTGTATGTACACTTCTTGCGCTCTTAAGTGGCCATTCAGTTTACATACTTTAAGTTTCTATCAGTATGTAAACTAAAAATCATGAAGCTGTGGAAGTTTCTTATGCATATTTAGTGAATGTAGCAGAAAGAGAAAGAAAATATTATAAAAAACATGAAATCCTCCTTCTGGTATTTGAGACCAGGTATTCTCAGTCATGATATCGCTTTTGACTGCAGATTGAATTATCAAGTGTATAGGGCACTGAATTAGAAACTAAATTATCAAGAATTAGTTAGAAACTGTATAGGGCACATTAAGTGCAGGGATCATGGATGAACAAGTGCAGGGATCACATTAAGAAACTGAATTATCACTGAATTTCTGAAATTGCATGGTTATCATGGATGAACAAGTGCAGGGATCACATTAAGAAACTGAATTATCATTGAATTTCTGAAATTGTATGGTTATCATGGATGAACAAGTGCAGGGATCACATTAAGTGTTTACTCGAATAGTGAAAAACTGATTTTATTAGTTAATTATACAGGTTTTACAGATTTACTGTTGTACAAATTTTGTTATAGTGTTATTGGTTTTATTATGCAGGGATCACATCTTGTTACAGTTTTACTGTTGTACAAATTTTGTTATAGTGTTATTGGTTTTACAGATTTTAAGCACCTTGTTATAGTGTTATTGGTTGGTACAAATTTTGTGAATGCTAGTAACATTGATGTAATTCATTTTCTGGTGCCAATTAAACTGAAGTTTTGAAGTATCATCATTGGTTTGTACTATGTGGCCCTATTACTGTTTTACTGTTGTAGCTTATAGTGTTAATTGGTTGGTACAAGTTGTTTGAATGCTACTAACATTGATTTGTTTGTTTCAAACACATGTTACTTCAGTAGCAGATTTGTATCATCATTGGTGTTATGCATGTTTATTGGTTAGTACACTTATGAATGTTGAATGATGTTATGTTTATTGTAGGGTGGAGAGGAAGCAGATTGTGATGAAGATATGGAAGAAGCTTGTGATGATCATGAAGATGTGGAAGAAGTTTGTGCTGATCATGAAGATGTTGAAGAAGATGTGGAAGAAGAGCAAGGAGAAGATCAAGAAGAATAGTTGTTTTACATTATCTAGCTAGCCAGTTATTAGAACTTTTTTTGGTTATTTTGGGATGACTCTTTTGAGCCAAACTTGTGTTTAATATGGTTGTTTTGAATTTTGAATTTGGGATGACATCAAGCCTTAAGTATCCAACTATTATTAGTGGCACTACAAAAAAAACATACTTTTGACCTTAATGTTAGTTTTATTGTTAATTTTATATTGATAGATATATATATATATATATATATATATATATATATATATATATATATATAAATATATATATATATATATATATATATATATATAAAAATATATATTTATATATATTTAAATATATATATAAATATATATATATATATATATATATATATATATATATATATATATATATATATATGACATATTTATGTAATGATACAGAAATAAACCGTGGCTAGATAAATGATTTAGAATGCATAACATATAACAACGGTTTTAAATAGGTGGTCATAACCAAACCGTGGCTAAATCTTGAACTAATACTGTGTCGTAAACGTTAAAATGAAACCGTGGCTTTACCATATAGCCACAGTTTTTAAGTCATGGCAAATACAAACCGCGGCCTTAATAAACCTACCTAAACCGTGGCCTAAAAAAGCCACGGTTGTGAAAAAGGCATGGTCTGTACCAAAAAACCGTGGACTATACTTTTGGCCACGGCCGTATACTCCACAGTTGGATTTCCGTGGCCAAACCGTGGCCTCAGCGTTACGCCACGGTTATTTTGCATAAAGCCTCGGTTTTCTGGGCGTGGTAGGAGGCCTTTTTTTCTGTAGTGACATTATTTTTCAAGAAAAGGCTACATTTATAAATCGTTGCAATTAAAATTTTCTTTATTTAGAATTTTGAAAGTATAATTACACTTATCTCAACAACATCTTTTTTTGGGGGGAAAGGAGGGCCAAGCCCCAAAATGACTAACAACAAGCAGATCTCGATATCGGGTTAACATATATATCGTCTACAAGATTGGGAAGAATCTCCCTCGGACATCTATCTAAAATACTCAATCCTATGTTATTCCTAGCACCAATTTTAGCTAACAAGTCAATACAAATGTTTTCTTCGCGGTAAACGCGATAAATCTAAAAGTCCTCCAACTGCCTCAAAGTAAAATTAATTTGCCTAATGAGATTATGTCCAATCCCTCAGTTGGTGCGACTCTTGATGATTACTAGGCAGCTTCGAGCAGATTAGTTTGAATGATGTGCTTCTTTATACCTTTAATGAAAGCAAGCTTCACCCGTTCAAGAAATCCCCAAAATTCAGCTAAGAGAGGGCTGCAAATACCAATGCCCTTAGTGGAGTTAGTGATCTACTTGCCTTGATGATCGCGAATAAAAGTTTATATTTTTCTAATTGTTTTTAGGAGGCTTCCACGAAAGCTCAAAATAGACATTCTCCTTGGTCATGATGGTTTATCGTGACAAAATCATACTACGCTTATACTACTCACGTTTGTCTTTGATCACTACTAGAAAATTCGCTTTTTAGTGACTGAATTAGAGACCGAAAAAGCTTTAAAATCGGTCACTAAAACTTTTTGTGACCGATTTAGGAAAAAATAATTAAATAACCATGTTTTAAAAAAAATACAAAAAAAACCCATGTTTTCAGATTATTTACCAAAATGTCTAGGTTTGGGACACCGGAAAGGTGAATGCGCCGAATGAAATGACGCATTAGTGTTCTGCAAGCCAAACCATTTGGCGCAAACACACAAATTTTAGGGCAAAAATGTTTTAGCCATTTGATTTGGCGCATTAGGTTATTGTCCAACACATAGGCGCCATTTCATTTGGCTCTTATGTGTTGGGGTCTTTTTTTTTTAAAATAATCCCTTTTATGTATTTTCGCGCAAAGTTTTTTTTTCCGGTCTTTTAATTTCGTAAAAACGTCTGATAAATCGATTTCGTAAAATTCTTAATAACCCTAAATAATGTTTGCGTTGTCCATTTTGGTTTTTTTTAATAAAGCACACTTTATTGATGAAAGACTAAAGAAAGGTTACAAGAGGTGGTAAACAAAATTGATACATTGTCGTAAAAAAAATTACAAAGTAGATTAAACTTGCGACGAGGTCGAGCCACGACTAGGACATCTTTTTTTATTGTGCCCCACCTGACGACAAATGCTGCATTTTCTTTCCAGTTTGTCGTGGACGTTCATTTCGGTTCTAATCCGCGTACTATTGGGGCGACCCTTTTTCTTTCGCCGCATTGCGTCATTATGCCAAACTACCTCCCCATCATACTCAGGCCAGTAATCCTCCTTGGCTACAACTGGAAACGTAGCACTGTAAACTCGAAGCAATGTCTGAGCCTTGTATTATCTCTAATCTTTTCCTCTTTTATAAGTGTCTCTTTTATAAATATTTGACCGAAATAATGTATAAATCTTATGCATGCAGTTTATTTGGAAACCGTATCGGGAATGCGACCGTGAGCCACGAGGTGCAGATGCAGCTATTTGGACTGCAAAAACTTGCCTGATTAGGTACAACATCATCGAGATGCATCTTAGTGACTGGGTCAAACTCCAGTTCGGAATGCATCAAGCAGGTATACCTGATCCTCCAGATGACTTGGGAGTGTGGCACCTTAAACGAGTAAACCATTAATGGAATCATCAAAATTGGAAGGATTTCGCACCGGAATGGCGCCAGATGTGGAAAAACCATCGCCAATTTGTCCTCGACTTTCCCGTGAGTGATCGAGAGGTGAAACCGTACCGTTACCACCCCTAATTTATTTATTGCAGATCCGTTCTACTTGATAGACCCCCGTGTTCACAACTATATCCTATCTGATCCTCTAGTTGTTAATTTATGGCTGGGAGGAAGATGCTTGATGAGTTTGGTAGAGTTTGTTATCTCAACACCCTTGACGGTGTTATTAAAACCCGATGGTGGGATATGACTAATAAGTGCCAAATTTACATAAAATACGTAGACACTTGTTAACTTATTTTACATGCAATCAAAACAATAGCCCTCAATTTACTATGAAAAGTAAGAAAAACACATGTTTGGACTTTTAATGTGTATTAATCGAAAGCATGTAAAAACGACTAGAAAACAACGATTCAGCACGCAAGGAGTAAGCCATGGCAAACCCATGAAAGTCCAGACTCACTAGGCCCAACCATAGGCACACTAAGAGCAGACAGAAGGTCATATGCAAATACTTCATGGTAAGGCAAAGGTTTGCGTGCTAAGTGTAGGGGTGGTGCGCTTAGCGAGCCAAGGCGACTAGGGAACATTTCAAACAACAAGCATTACTTAAGGGGAAAGAAAGCATGCTTGCAATAGGCGCAAGGGTGATGCGCCTAGCAAGGGGTATAGAATTTTTCCTATAAATATAAGTTTTCAATTCATTGCAAAAGGAGTTTTGGTGGATTGAGGTATTACAAAATAGAAGTAAGGACTACCTTGGTCTACAACAAGATAATAAGAGAGAGAGCCTGAAGGTGGAAGTGTTGTTTAAGTGACAGAACAAATAAACTTCAAAGATTAGCTTCGCGGGATTACCAGCAGTTACATTGTATAAGCGTATCTAAAACATATTTGTTGAAGGTTAGCAGTATTAATTATATTCATGTACTAAATAGGACATGGTGTTTTGTGTAATTCTACTTATACATATATATTTATGATTCTTTAAACTTAATAGTTGTCTTTGCTTTGCTAATTAAATCCCTATTTGACAAAACTAATTAAAGTCCAACACAAGATCCAAATAATATTCCAACACAAGACCCAAATAATACTGAATGAACAATTACACTTCAACATATATATATATATATATATCTTACCAGATGTTATATAAATAGTCTTCCACATTTTACACATATATTTTACCACTTGTTACATAAATAGTCTTCCACATTTTACACGTTTTTACACAACAATTGTCACTTTAATGATTCTTCTCTTTTAATGAATAATTATATTATATATTTTGTTTGTTAATATACAAACATATATTGTCTACATGGATGAGCAACCTCAAGGACACTAACCCGGCCCCTTTACGTTCTCTTCATTCCACAATGGCTCAATGTCCTTGGCAGGTTCAAATTATATTATGTTTCTTCTTTAGCTATCAATGATTGGTTCAAGTTATACGAATTTTCTTTATCATAATGACTATGTTTGGACTAGATTCACTACTGGCAGTTCACTTTAACGAGTAGTGTAGTGTAGTGTAGGTGTATCAATATAGCCACAGAAGAGTCTTAATGGATTTGTTGTGACGTTGACAAAACATCACATGAGGCAGAAAAATTGGCTGGTACTATATTATTCTTTTTTTTCCCCCAAAAATTAGTTTTTTTTAATTGCTTAATAACCAGCATATACTCAAATAATTATAGGAGACAAAAATAAAGTGTGGATATTTACAATCGAACCAGCACACTCATATAAAATGTTTTAATCACCAAACCCAAAAAAATAAAATATAAGTATATAACAATATATAAAGACCGTTACATATAATTTTTTTAAATTTGTGTAGTCTTTTTTTTTTTAAAGGCAAGAGAATAGTAATATATTAATAAGAGGGAGAACTAAGGATTCTCCAACCTATTTACAAAAGGGCCACAAGACCAAAACCCCACAAAAAGAAAATTACAAACCAATTAAGATTATGAGAGAAATAGTATGGGATCTCTACTAAACTCATAAAAAGAATAATTGGCATGGGTAATTTTCCCACAAAAAGACCACTTCCACACTAAAGTCTTAATATTCCAAACTATATCGTTGAAATTCCATTCCTCCTCCCGAAAGCAAACACCATTCCTAACACCCCATAAAGACCAATTAGTCGCAAGCCACACAACATCTAGTTTGTTTTCCTTCACCTTATGAGATCGAAAAAAATGGTGTCAATCCATAAAGTTAGAAAGACACTCTTCTTCCTTTCCACCCACTTTACCCAACCAAAGAGCTATTTCATTCCAAATCTCTTTAACCACTTTACAACCAAAAAAGAAATGCTTTCTATTTTCAACCTCAATATCACACAAAGTACAACGAGAATTTTCAAAAGATAAAGGGATGCCTCTACGAACCAAAGACTCTTTAGTTGGAAGCCTATCAAGGAGAAGCCTCCATCCAAAGGCTTTTATATTGTAAGGGACATCCGCTTTCCACACCAAGCGAAAAGCCTCATCATGCTTGCCATAAGGACCGAAAGGTATTAAACACCTTTCATAAAAATCGTAGCAAGATGCCACCGTGAACTCCGCTTCAACATCCCGCTTCCACCACACTTCATCCGACACCAAAGAGTCCTTCGGACCTACGGAGTGCAACAAAGACTCCCGAAGTAACAAATAATTCCTCTCCAAACCCCTTTCCACCAAAAGATTTACGGGAAGACCGAGGTCACCCCACACCCATTTGCCTTCTATCCATCCTCCATCGCCCCAACCGCTACCCCTTTAAATTTGTGTAGTCTATTTTTATTTCAAATATACCTTTTTTTAGTATTTTTTTTTTAACTTTAAGTTCTTTTTCACTGACAGTTACATATCTTTTGTATTCCATTAACTCCTAACATTTTATTAAAAAATTAAATTAAAATTAAAGTTAAAAAAATACCGTTTTTTATATTCTCACTTGTGCATTTTGAAAAAGACAGACAGACAGCCGTTATATATAAAAATTAAACAATACAAGTATCATGTTGTGAGCTCTAGACATAATCTAAATATTTTTCATTAAATTTTCACAATGCTATAACAATTACAATTTTACGAATTTTAAACATAACCTAAATAAAAATAATATATGCATATAAGTATGTTCTGAATTTATAGAGCAATAATCTAAATATTATTTGTATAATATAGATTGTGAATTTAATGGTAAATTTGTAGAAAATATGAAGCGTAACATACATTGCTAGAAAAATTAGTTTTATGATAACGATTCCACCTCACATATTAAAAAACTGAAGTATAATTTATGGACGCGCAATATTTTTTTTAAAAAATATATAAAACTATATACTAAGTTAAAAAAACAACGGATAAACTAATTTAGCGTACATGCTTTGAATTCCAACAATTTTAAATTATGTTTTTATATCACTAAAAGTGGCATCTTCCTGAATATTTTATTTTTCAACCTTTCATTATAAGCGAATGTTATCCAACCGAGGTGAATACAATATAAGCCACCTTTCACTTCAATTTTGTTTTTCAACCGAGGTGAATTAATTTCTCTGATATATTTAGCTTAACTTGTAGTATTCAGTTTCACTTGTCTAACACAACACAAACAGAACTCTAACAAAGAGCCCCAAACAAGAGAACCCTAAACAACGAGAGTCATGAATACATATCATCCTCAATACGAAGATGATATATATTTAGGCACTCGTTTCTTCTTCAGAGATCCAAAATATTTTCTTACGTTTCTTCTTCAAAGATCTGGTACATCAAACATCACTAGTCATTTTTATAGGTTTATTGATGTTGTTGTAGTTTAGTGCAAGTTATTATTTTTGAGTTGTTGATGTTATTGTTGTTGTTGTTGTTGTTGTTGTTGTTGTTGTTGTTTGGCTATTCTACTACCCAAAGTTATGAAAATCTATATGTTGTCGTTTAGTTGATATTGAGATTATATTTTTTGTGATTCTTTGTGAAGCTCCCATCTTATTTCGTTGAATTGAGTTTATTATATCTAATTTCGATTGTTTGTTTTAGTAACCGTTCTTAGAACATATATAACCCATTAAATTGATTTTAGAAATAATCATATGAAATAATATGTTGTATTTGAAAAATATCTTACACAGATTATATTTTTCTAATATTTTGCAACTCATCATTTATTTCATGTTCTTTTATAGTTAAAATCTCTCTAATACTTCAAGTGTATGTTTGGAATTTATTAAATATCACGGTAGAAAATTACGGTGGGTAAAAGCTATCAATAGTAGCTTCTGAAAATCACGGTGGGAGGGCTCCAAACATGCGGTGGCGACAGTGGACCATGTTTCCAAACACACCACTAGTCTTTGTTAAATTTGTTTTTATTAGTTCATTTTTCTAAGTATAAAATTTTACGCTTTCAAGAATGAATCAGTATAAAAGGAAGTGTTTGAATAAAGAACTTGAAAAATTGAAAAGATTTTAACCATTAAATAGCGTAAGATGAATTATGAGTTGCAAAATGCTTGAAAATACTAATCAATGAAAGTTGTTCTTCAAATATAGCACAATTGTTCATATAATTATTTTCCTACCCAATTTTGAGAAGTTATATGTCCAGGTAGGGTTTAGTGAAATAAAAATCCACATTAAATTTAATAAACTCAATTGTATTTTATCTTTCGGTTAAATGTCAAAACTAAGGTGAAAAGTGTTATAACTGTAGGTTTTTTTTTAATAAGCAATTGATTGATTGATTGAAAAGCTCGCACTAGGGGTGCAACCCTTACAAAAAACAAGGCACTATGGCATACGATAATCGGATAAATTTCTTAAACAATCTCTCTGGGATCGAACTATGACAACACCCGTCGTTTATTTTAAATTGAGAGATAAAATGATACACTTTTTATGACGATCTTTGTTACCACACCTGTGAAACCGAGGTAAAACACCTTTTTCAACCGAAATAAAAGGTGTTTTTTTGGTTATAATGATATTTACCCAAGAGTTAAAAGTGGAAACAATAAAAACCTATAAAAGATGAAAATTGAGAAATGAAGCAAAACATATTTAAAAAAATAAAGAAATGGGATTAAAATTGTGACAACTAACCATCGTTTGTCCTTTTTATGGCATTTGTTTGGTATGTTCTTAACTTTTTGAATGTATGATACAAATAGGTTGAGAAGGAAATATTGAAAGAAAAAAAAGGAAAGAACTCTCTTTTAAAAAACACTTTTGATATCTTTTTGTCATTTTTAAAATCAGGTTTACACTGTTTTTTTATTTCAGCATTAGTGCTAGGGTCTAATATAGTGTGCTTTGGTTTCGTTTTACTACAATATTCTCACCACACCATGTGCACATCTTCTCATTGGCTATATTCTTGTTAATAATAGTCCCAGCACACCTTGTGCTTTACTATACTTACAAAAATAATGTTTGCTCCTTAAAAGCTAAACTTTTTAAAGCTTGTCATTATACTAAAATCTGTTTTTTCTCTTCTTTTTCATTTTCAAACGTTTTCTTGAAAAAGTTAAATAAAATTTCATTCTTTTGTAACCCATGGGTCCCTTGGCCGGCGGGGTTCACATTCTTCTACCATTATATACTCATTGGAATGGAAATGGTTTAGTACTGTAAACCTTCTTTGCTTCTCATTTCTATTCAGTTGCAAATATGAACTCTTTATGGCCATTCCTTCTTTTCCTTCTCACCTGCATTCTCATTCAACAAGCATGTTCAGATAAAGATCGCAAGGTAAATGTGTATACAAGTATTTATTTATTTTTTTGGTCGGAGTATAGTGACTGGAATTTCACACTTTAAAAGGTGAATAAATGGGATGACGCGGGTTTAATCCGCGCCCCTGTATCTAATACTCATACACATCTATCAACTGAGCTGGTTTAACTTTACTATATACACACGCATATATTCTCGACTTTTAAGTGATTTGAACTATTCCACATCCATCTAATTCGACATTTCATATTGAATTACATTTTCTGAATACAGACTTATATTGTCTACATGGGTGCTCATCCTAAGGGCATGGATCCCACCACCTTACCTTCTCTTCACTCCAAAATAGCTCAAAATATCCTTGGCAGGTTCAAATTTTTATCTCTTATATAACTATTTATGTTTGATTAAAAGACTAATTTACTCATGTTTGAACAAGTAGATTTATTATGCTCTTTTACTTACCCAATCATATTGCTAAGATTAACAATTCGAATGTGCATCTATCCAGTGATTTTGAACCAGGAGCTGTACTTCACAGCTACAAAAAGAGCTTTAATGGATTCGTTATGAAGTTGACCGAAGACGAGGCAGAAACATTGGCAGGTAGTTTTTCTTTTATGATCTTATGTTCAATAAAAAATAGTGTATTTTTTATATTTGATTAGTCCCTTACATATTTATTTCATTTTTATTGCAATAGAAATGGAAGATGTAGTATCTGTTTTTCCAAACAAAAAGAATCGTCTTCACACGACAAAATCGTGGGACTTCATTGGCCTCCCACAAAATATCAAAAGGCCGAGTTTAGAGAGTGACATAATTGTTGGAGTATTGGACACAGGAATTTGGCCAGAGTCAAAGAGCTTCAGTGACGAAGGATTTGGTCCACCCCCGAAAAAATGGAAGGGAACGTGTCACAACTTCACTTGCAACAAGTAATCAATCACTTAAATCCATTGCTTTTTGTTTACTTTTAAAAAATAATCAAGAAATGGAAAAAAAATGATCTTTTTTATTTTATATGTGCAGTAAAATAATTGGTGCAAAATACTTCAATATTGAAGGAAAATATGGTAAAAAGGATATAAAATCTCCAAGAGATGTAAACGGGCACGGATCACATTGCGCATCCACGGTTGCTGGAAACATGGTTAGTTCGGTAAGCCTAGATGGGTATGCCGCAGGGACAGCACGTGGAGGAGTTCCTTCCGCTCGCATTGCTGTCTACAAAGTGTGTTGGGAAGAAGCTGGTTGCGAGGAGGCTGATATCCTTGCAGCTTTTGATTCAGCAATTGCTGACGGAGTTGATGTTCTTTCCGTTTCTCTTGGATCAGGTCAAGTAACACCAATATCTCAATATTTTCATGACTCAATCAACATTGGAAGTTTCCATGCAATGCAAAGAGGTGTACTTACTTCGAATTCGGCTAATAATTTGGGCCCTGAACTTTTCACAATGACAAATTTTCCACCATGGTTACTTTCCGTTGCTGCGAGCACTTTTGGCAGAAAATTCGTTACAAAGGTGAAGTTGGGAAATGGTAAAGTGTATGAGGTATGTTAAATAATCTTCATATCTTGGTTACATTATATTTCATTCAAAATTTACAATCTTTTTTATTTTACTCTAATAAAATTTCAGGGGTCAACAATTAACACATTAGATCTCAAAAACAAAATGTTTCCAATAATTTTTGCAAGAGATATACCAAACACTGCTGGTGGATTTGACAGTTCGGTATCCAGGTACCAATAATACATATAGTTCTGTATCCAGATATATTTTGTTTATTATATATTTTATAAGAATTTTAATTTTATAAATTTTATTGTTCAGATTCTGCTTCAACGACTCGGTCGATAAACATGCAGTAAAGGGAAAGATAGTTTTATGCGAAGGCATTCAGATTCCTACGGATATCGGGTTTTTCTCTGGGGCTGCTGGTGTGATATTTGGATATGTTTCTGCTAAAGATTTGCCAAATACATATGCTTTACCAGCCACATTCCTTAGTCTATGGAACCTAAGAGAAATACAATATTACATGAAATCAACAAGGTATAGATTAATATCATATTATTAATTTATCTATGGAACCTTTTTTCATTAAATTTATCTTTCTATCAATTACCAGAACTCCAACTGCCACAATATTTAAGAGTGAAGAAGTCGAAGATTCGTTGTCCCCTTATGTAGCTTCATTTTCGTCAAGAGGTCCGAACCCAATTACACCGAATATTCTTAAGGTAACATAAAAAAGATATATAGTATGGAAATCATGTCAATCTTTTTTTTTTTCGACATGTAATGCTAACTAGCTTCTATTATTTCTTGATGTTGCAGCCGGATATTGCTGCCCCGGGAGTTAACGTTATAGCCGCATGGACTCCACTCGACCCGATTTCTGAATTTGAAGATGACAAAAGAAAATTACCATATAATGTTATCTCTGGAACGTCAATGGCCTGCCCTCATGCAGCTGCAGTGGCTGCCTATGTTAAATCATTTCATCCCAATTGGTCTCCTGCTATGATCAAGTCTGCACTTATGACCACTGGTAGTTTACCTAATAAAATTAATTTTTATATATAGTCAAATCATATCAAACTAATCAACACAATATCACTAAGACCATCCTTTTGTTTTGTATACTAATTAACAGTTACACCAATGAGCTCTTCTATAAATCCTGAGGCTGAATTCGCATATGGTGCGGGGCTAATTAGTCCTGTTAAGGCAACAAATCCAGGTTTAGTATATGATATCAGTGAAGCAGATTATGTCGAGTTCTTGTGCGGAGAAGGATACACAGATAAACAACTACGAAACCTTACTCGTTATAAGAGTGATTGCAAGGGAAAAGCTAATGACAAAGCTGTATACAAGTTGAACCTCCCATCATTCGCACTTAGTGTAAACGACACATTTTTCGGTCATGTTTACCATAGAACAGTTACAAATGTGGGATCAGCAAAGTCTACTTATAAAGCAAGAGTAATATCTTCTCCTTTGTTGGAAATTCAAGTGAAACCTGATGTTCTGTCTTTTACATCAATAGGACAGAAAAAATCATTCTCGCTCACAATAGAAGGAGATGTTAATGTGGGAATAATGTCTTCTTCTTTGATATGGGATGATGGCGATCATCAAGTTAGAAGCCCAATTGTAGTTTATGGGAGCTAAGCATGTGTTATTAAGCCAAATAAGGCATGCCTGTGTGTGTGGCACAAGAAAATGTCCCTAATAAGATGTTATTTTGTAACCTTGTGGGAGGGAGTTCAAATAAACAGTTGTAAAATGGAAACTTGTGCTATCATAAAAAATAATAATTTATTCTTCTTCCATGTTTTTGCAAAGATACCAGGAAATAATAATTGCTAGCAAGTAAATTAAGTTATATTTAGTAATAGGACTCCTATGTTATGACTTTAAGCTTATATAAGGTCCCCCTTAATGAGATTGAGACTGTCTCTTTTACTCCAACATTTGGCATCTGGCCCTAACCGGGGTATTATAGTGTGTTAAGAATATTTGTATATAAAATAGTTCCATATCGACCATAGTATGTAATTAGTTGTAATCTCTATATATAATACAGTATCTATAGTGTTTTTTAAACACACGGTTTATTCAAACGCTTCTCACTCTCTTATACTTCAGTATGGTATTAGAGCTTTTTAAAATGGTATGCTTGATTGTTGTCTTGTTGATATTTCTATGGATCCCAACGTCAAACTTCTTTCGGGTCAGGGGAAATCATTGAACGACCCGGGAAGATATCGACGACTTATGGGAAGACTCAACTATGTTAAAATCACCAGACCGGATATTACATTTGTGGTGAGCATTGTGAACAAGTTTCCAGCGCTCCTTATGATAGCCATTGGGATGCACTTATTCGAATTCTTTGATATATAAAGCATGCACCATGAAGAAGACTATTATATGAAGATAAGGGCGATGTTAAAATGATTTATTATATAGATGCAGACTGAGTCGGATCACCGTCGGATACGAGATTCACATATGATTATTGTGTTATGATTGGAGGTAATATGATCTCATGGAGAAGCAAAAAATAAAATATAGTTGCACTATTTAGTGTTGAAGCTGAATATCGTGCTATGGCAGCAGCCTGAAAGGAGCTTGAATGACTGAAAAATTTACTTTCAGAACTTAGGATAGGAGTTCTACATAGCACAAAACTTATGCAAAAATCTAGCAGCACTCCACATTTCATCTAATCACTACTACAAAAGCGCTTCTAACGTCGGACACGAAAGACATTTTACCTAGACAAAAGAAACGAGGTAACAAAGGGAGTCATGAAAATAATGACTTAACACCTCGATTTTTAAAACACCGAGGTAAATGTTTATTATAGCATGGGTTCGAATATCAGTTTCTATACTTTTATTATTTACAAAAACGGGCGCCTTTTTTATCTCGTTTATAATTAAAACCGAGGGGTCATTATATTTTTTTAATAAAACTCGTTACATTGTTTACAAAGAATATTACAATATTAATTGTCCATGAAGATCATCTCTTGGATCTTCAATTCCTTGATATTCTTGGCACGATCAAATATTGGGAACGTCTTTTCTCAAAACAAAACAAAAGGGTTCGCTAAAGGATATTCTCTACAGATCTTGCATGAATTTTTTTCTGGTGAAAAAATGGGTAAGATAATTAATATCAATAATAAAAAAATTCCTTATAATTAAAAATTTAATAGAACAAACCTTGAATCCGGTTGATTTTCTGCTCTTGCAATCAATCGAAGAGAACTTTTTCAAGTTTCCTTATGTTTCAAGCGCTTCATATGTTTCATTTAGATTTCCAATATCTCGTAAGAGAACTAATATAATTGATGTCTCTTAGGTTTCACGCGGATCACTAATGGTGGATTCTTGAGTGTTGATAACCTTTATATGGATGACAAAGATTTGTTTAAGGTCGTTTAATAAAAATAGTGAAAGAAACAATTAACTATCATCTCAGTTTTCAATAAAATCCCATGAGTAACAATTAACTAATATAATTTATGTTTTCTTTAAATCTTGAAATAATTATAATCCTCTTTGGACAATCATATACAAATATATTAAATTGTAAAAGATTTTTTTCATAAAGTTATTATACATCAAATTAACAGTCAATTAAATGAAAATCTTATGAGATATATAGATAAATATTGTATTACATAAAAAATAATTATGTGAAATAAAATGAAAGATAAATGGTAAGATTAAAATGATGATTATGTCAAAGACTATTATAACATTCTATTATATTATAATTTTTTAGAATAATAGATATTAAAAAAGTTTTTATTGTTTTTATATTTAAATTTATTTGTGAATAATATTATAAATTATTTATATAAAATATATAATTCAATTATTCTATGTAATGTTTTTTTTTTATGATATTATAGTATTTTCTTCTATTTATATTTTTTCCTCCTAACCACCAAACCACTTATAAATCCATGAATACAGTCCCGCATCGCACGGGTCACAATCTATTTTAACACCAAATTTAGAGATAGACTTAGGCTTAACATTCATAGATATATATTGTCAATATGTAATATGATTCCATTTGTTACTTAGCTAAGAGATTGTCAATTAAGTAATATGATCGATATCGCAAAATTATTTAGACATGAATAACATTCGTATAGTGGCGGGTGATAAGATGAAATGTTTTTTAAAATATGTATAACAAATCATTAGAATACATTAGAAAAAAGGTACTCCAGTCAAAATTCCAACGTCTTTTGTCGGTATTTTTTTAATAGGCACCAAAATTCAATAAACGAGTATTAGAACTACTAGAACCCAAATACAAAGGGACGCGCCCTAAATACAATCAAGAGGAGAACTATTCTAGAAAAGTACGGTTATTTTTGTCATTACATAAGGTTAACCACCTCCAAGACCAAAAATTGATATAGTTAAGACAATATTCAAAGCTAAACACCCTAACTTTAAACAAAACTTCGTTTTGGAAAAGCAATAAATTCTAAGAAGTGGCTAGCCAAATCAAACCAACCACGTTGCGCAAGGAAGCCTTCTTCACAATGCGAAAATGCAGAAGAAAGTTAGAGAGAAGATTTAAATGCAAAGGAACCTTATCGCCAATCTAGTTCGCAACAGCTTTCCAAATGCAGGAAGAAATGAAACAGGAATTAAATAAATGGGATACCGATTCGTCTTGAGTGAAACAAAAAACGCATCACTTATCTGAGTTCAAATGAATAACGCCTCTCTTTGATAGTTGATCCCGCATGGGCAGTCTGTTAATGATCAGACGCCAACCAAAAATGAGGATTCTTGAAGGTTCCTTGAGGTCACATAAGAAAGCAAGCGTCATTCTGGTTATGGTGGTCCAGAAGAAGAGAGAGTCGGCCTTAGAAATAAGGTCGTATCAGGACTTCACGAAGAAATTACCGTCGGCGATTAAAGCCCAAGAAAACTCATCAGGACCACCCTGTAGAGAAAAACCAGAGATAACCAGATCAAAAAATTCATTTGTGATAAACTGTGTCTCGACATCCAAAAGCGCCCCAGCTTTAAAAACATTCCTTCTCTAATTTGTTCCTGTCTGCTCTGTGATGTTTGTCACAATTCCAAGAGGTTGTCTAGCAAGATGGAAGATTTTTGGAAAAGCGTCCCTCAAAGTTCGAGATCCCAACCAGCGGCTGTACCAGAAGGAAGTGTTCCTTCCATTGAGTATCCTGCATAAAATATTAGTGGAAAAAGAGTTACAATTGTTATCGAACGGGATGTCCACCAACAAGAGGTCTCTCCACCAAATGGAGTCTTTATTGTTGATCGCGTCCTTAGAGCAAGTGAACATTTTCACTTATAGGTTGTCGTACCGATTTCGAAGTAAACCAATTCAAACAACCTCGTTATCCTTTAAAATCCCCCACTTCCATTTCATTAGAAAATATTTTTGATACCTAGACCACCACTGTTTACAAGACTACAAATGGTATCCCAGTTGACCCAATGAATCGTTCGCTTGTTGGCGGTAACCCTCAAAAGAAAGTTGCTTTGGATTCTTCTTATCTCTTAAAATATATGAACAAGAGCTTTGAATAAAGACAGCGAATAAACCGACAGAGAGATCAGCACCACGTTAATCATCACGACACAGCCACCTATAGAGAGTTGTTTACTTTTTTACGTCGACAATTTGTTATGCATATTTTTTACCAAATCTTTCCACATTAAGGCTTTCCTTGGGCTATCACCAATCATAATGCCAAGGAATTTGCAGGGGAATTGGTTGATACTGCAGGACAAAAAAGATGATGCGTAAGACATACTCCAATCGCTCAAATTCACCCTGCAAATGTTGCTCTTGTGGAAGTTAACACGCAGCCCCGACATTAACTCGAAGCGCCTAAAGATTGCTTTCAAACTCCATAGATTATTGTTATCACCATTCCCAAGAATGATTGTGTCATCGATGAACTGAAGGATATCAACTTTTACTTCATCGTTGACAAAGAACCCCGAATAATCTCTGGTTTCAATTGCTCTTTTCACCATTCTAGTTAATCCCTCTGTAGCCAGAACGAAAAGAAAGGGAGATGAGGGGTCTCATGTCTAAGCCCCTTTTCCACAAAGAAATCCTTCATAACGTCACCATTTACCATAACTGACATAAAGCTGGTGAAAACAAAAGCCTCCATCCACTTGACTCATTTGTCACTGAGTCCCATTTGTCACTTGAGACATTAAGACTTTCGGGATAAGTGAGAGAAAAGAAGCGATGCAACCTTTAATAAGCTTGGCCATAGCATGGAAATTGTTAACGAAAGTCACCACATTTCCTTTAATGAATTCCCAATAGTTCTTCACGAACTCAAAATAAAATTCGTCCGGACTTGCGTTCTTTCCTCCAACACAACTCCATACCGCATCCTTGATTTCACTATCACAAAAAGAATTCTCCAACAGAGCCCTGTCCTGATCGTTGAGGCAACTGGAGGGACGAAATTATGGAACCGGACTCGAGAGGTTTGTTTATGTGAAGAAATTCTCAAAGTGGTTCTTGACAGTCATTTAAACACCTTCAATGTCTTCCACAATGCCATGAGGAGTATAAATAGAGTTAGTGAAATTTGCCCTGTGTCGAGCTTTCATAACATGGTGAAAGAAGCTGGAATTGCGATCACCCTCCTTTAGCCACGATTGTCTTTACTTCTGCCTCAAGAAGCTCTTCTAGAAGTCTAAATTCATCCACATATCTTTGATAGCCTTTTCTCTATTTGAAGATAGCACGCAAATATTACCGCCACGATTGTCTACCAACAGCTTGTCAAGATTGTTAAAATCTGAGATGCAGTCCTTCACTTTCAGATCAACCCATCCGAAGACTTCTCTATTCCAATTCCTAAGAATGTGTTTGGATGAGGTAATTGGAAATTTTAAAGGAATTTAAAATTCAAAGCAATTCAAATGATTCAATTGAAATTCAATCATTTTTAAATTATTTGTTTGGATGGAGTATTAAGATAATTCATTGTAAAAATTTTGAGGTCATTTTTTATAAAATTTAAATTTTTTGGACCAAATTAAAAAATTGAAAAGTAGGGACCAATTTGCAATTTTTAAAAATTTGAAGGACCAAATTGTAAATTTTAAAAATTATTAAGGAACAATTTGCAATTTTTTTAAAATTTTTGGGGTCAATTTTGTAATTTTGAAAAATATTATGACCAATTTGCAAAATTTAAAGAAATAATAGTAACAAACACATTCTATGGAGTATGAAAGGAATTTCAAATTCTTTGGTTTTTGGTGTCATTTCAAAATGATTAAAATTTAACTTATATAAAATACTCCATTAATTTCCATCATTTTAACAATTCTTCATTTTTGTATCCAAACAAGAAATTGTGTGCAAATCATTTTAAATTTCCTGAAAACATTACATTACCTCATTAAAATGCTTCATCCAAACATACTCTAAGGCATAATTTGAGATATTTTAGCTTTTCGCTCAGGATGTAGTCCCCTCTCTCGGAAACCTCATAATTTTGCCAAACCACCTTCGTAAATGAGAAGAAAACAATATGTTTTAACCAGCAATTGTTGAATTTGAAGGGTTTAGGGCCCAAATCGAGGATGATTCACTTTAGCCAAATTGGGCAGTGATCAGAGATATCACTCTTCCTAATCCATTGACCAGAGATGTTCCAATTCCTCACCATATTAACTGAAAGCAAGAATCTATCAAGCTGACACATAGTAGTGTCGCCACTGTTAAACTAGGTAAAACGCGACCCAACAATAGGCATATCAATAAGCTCCATATTATTGATGAAGCATTTGAAGGCTTTAATTCTGTTGGTTCTACCAGCCGAATCCAAACCTAGTCTATCATCCTTATGACAAACGATATTGAAATCTCCTCCGAGACACCAATCTTCATCAGCACCTGACCTTCTTTTAAGAATCAAATCCTTCCATATATTCCTCCTTTTTGCACAAGAGCAAGCATGATATATATTCACGAAGTTATAGCAAGCACCCTTACAAAAAGCGTTCAAACCCACAAAACCTTCACTAGTGAAATTGTGATTCAGAGCTAAAAGATCCTTTCTCCAAAGGATAACCATTCCTCCAGAAGCGCCTACATCCCCCTGAACGTCTTTTGTCGGTGTTAATTCATTACCATTTATTGTTTTTATTAACTCAATAGTTTATGAAAAATTAACCTGAAAAATTTTCAATAAAAGTCATTATAATCTGTTTGACTACACATTCTTCAATAAATTAACCTAAATATAATCAACCTTTCATAACAGAAGAATACAATACATTCGATAAGTAGCAATAAGTTAATTCAATAAGTTGACCTAACTTTTTATAATGTGAGAAAGTGGGTGAATAATTCCCTTTATTTTAACACCTTTACATTTATCTTTGTTGGTTTATGTCATACTGGACGTAATGTGAGGAAACATTGTAAAGAAATATCACTATTATAAAGTGAACCATCATTGAAAAATAAAACACGACAACAGCAAAAAATTTCGTAAATTCTAATTCGACCCATGCCCAAAAGAATAATCTTATGCAATTCCTAAAATTCCCCTTTAAAACCGGAAATATACTTCTGGTGCACACCATTTCTTGTTAAAATTGATGGAAAATCGTATGTATATTTGCGGTTTCAAATCGATAATATAATTCCGGTTTCTTCTTTTACCTAAACCAAAACATAACCATTTTATCATTTTTATATATTTACGGTTCATTCGCACATAATACGAATACCTGTACAATTGAAAAAAAAACCATAAATTATCGAATGACAAAACGCTAATGAACCAGAAATAATATATATATATATATATATATATATATATATATATATATATATATATATATATATATATATATATATATATATATATATATATATATATATATATTGTTGTGAAAAACGAAACCAATAACAAAATATAATAGGGAATTAGAGAGGAGAAAAAGAACACAAGAATTGGTTATAACTGCTATTCTTTCACTTTCTCTTAAAATAAGATTACAAGTTTACAAGAATAACAAATAACCTCTCTCACCCTAAATTAGGATTTGCAGCTTAGCAATGATGAGAGACTAGTATGCTATTTATAATAAAACCTAACATACTAACTAATGGGCTTTTTCAGCAAGACCCATTACACAAGCCAACTTAATAAACAAGCTAACTTAACAAATTAGGGTTTAAACACTAAAACCTAATTTAACATGCTAACAACCCTAGCATCTTCGACATCTGCATGCTAGACCCATCTTCGACTACAGCATGCACACTTCGACACCAACATGTGAACAATCCTTCGACTTCATGCTTAACTCTGTCGAACTGTCGAACCAAGAAGCTACCATTTGACAATACTAGAGTTCGATCCAATATCTCACAAATCTCCACCTTGGACCTAACTCTACAACGTCAAGGAACAGACTAGCTTTCTTCATGCAGCTTTATCAACTGCATACAGTGGAAAAACTTGCAACTCGGCAATGTCTTGGTGATCCTATCAGCAGCATTGTCTTCAGTCGAAAACTTCAGCACTTGGACTTCTCCACGCTCGATTACTCCTCTGACGAAATGCAGCCTCACATCAATGTGCTTAGTTCGCTCATGATAGGCTGAATTTTTCGACAGGTGTATTGCACTTTGACTATCACATTTAATAGTGATACCTCGACCTTGAAGTTTCAGCTCCTTCGCAAAACCTTCAAGCCACAATGCTTCTTTCACAGCTTCAGTTAGGGCAATATACTCCGCTTCAGTGGTTGATAGAGCAACAACCTTCTGAAGTGTTGTTTTCCAACTAATTGCAGTGCCAAACATAGTGAAAACATATCCAGAAATAGATTTTATGGAATCCATACAACCTGCATAATCAGAGTCGACATATCCTTCTATTACTGCTTTACTATCTTCACCCAAGGCTCCACCATAAATTAAGACTCTGTTTAGAGATCCATTTATGTACCTTAAAATCCACTTCAATGCTTGCCAGTGAGCCTTTCCAGGATTCGCCATGTACCTGCTTACAAGACTTACTGCGTATGCTATGTCGGGTCTAGTACAGACCATAGCATACATCAAAGAACCAACTATATTAGCATATGGGATGCTATTCATATAGGCTCTTTCGACATCAGTACTGGGACACTGATCAATACTCAGCTTGAATTGAGGGTTTCTTGGAGTCACAACTGGCTTCAAATTCGACATACCAAACTTTTCAAGAATCTTCCGTAGATATGCCTCTTGAGATAGGCATAACTTCGACTTCTTTCTATCTCTTCGAATGTCAATTCCAAGAATCCTGGAAGCAGCTCCCAGATCCTTCATATCGAACTCCTTATTGAGTTCAGCCTTCACCCTCATCACATCTTCGACACTGTTGCTTGCTATGAGAATATCATCCACATAAAGCAACAAAATAACAAATGAATTACCAGGTCGAAATCTGAAGTAAACGCAGTGGTCGAACTGACTTCTAATGAAACTTATGCGTGCCATGAACTTGTCGAATCTCCTATTCCCCTGTCGAGGAGATTGTTTCAGCCCATACAAAGATCTCTTTAACTTGCACACATAATCTTCCTTCCCCTTTTCGACATACCCTTCAGGTTGCCTCATCAGGATCGTTTCATCTAGATCACCGTACAAGAACGCAGTCTTCACATCCATCTGTTCCAGTTCAAGATCGAACTGTGCCACCATGGCAAGCAACATTCGAATGGACCTATGCTTCACAACAGGAGAAAACACATCATTGAAGTCGACACCTTCTTTCTGAGTGAAACCCCTTGCAACTAACCTTGTCTTGTATCTTTTCGACGTCACTCCTTCAATTCCTTCCTTAAATTTGAAAATCCATTTACAGATGACTAACCTTGCCCCAACAGGTTTCTTGATCAGTTCCCAAGTATGATTATCATGAAGAGATTTCATCTCATCATCCATGGCCTTCAGCCATTCAGTCTTATTTCGACTCCTCATAACTTCCTTATAGTCTCTAGGTTCTTCGTCTAGAACCTCACTTGCAGAGATTAAGGCATAAGCTATAAGATCTGCATATCCAAGTCTCTGAGGTGGCTTGATGACTCTTCTCGACCTATCTCTCGACAATAGGTAGTCATCGTCAGTTTCCTCAACTTCAGCATCTTCTGCTTCTTTTTCGACTTCATCTGGGATATGCAATTCAGCATCAACATGCTCCACCTCAACAGGAATCTCTACCTGTTCCAGCTCTTCGTCAGATGTTTCTGTACTTCGACCAACATCATCAGTTTTCTTAAAAGCCATTTCAGCTTCATTGAAAACTACATCTCGACTGGTGATACACCTCCTGTGACCTGGCTCTAGGCACCATAGCCTATAAGCTTTGACTCCTTCAGGGTATCCCATGAACATGCATTTCAGAGCTCTAGGTTCGACCTTGTCTTGCCTAATGTGAGCATAGGCTACGCAGCCAAATACTCTCAGTTTGTCGAGATCTGGTGGATGTCCCGACCAAACTTCTTCAGGTGTCTTCACATCTAACTCTGTCGAAGGACATCTGTTTATCAGATATGTTGCTGTCGAAACAGCCTCAGCCCAGAACACCTTCTTTAACCCTGCACTAGTCAACATGCATCTGACTCTCTCCAAAATAGTTCGATTAAATCTTTCAGCCAAACCATTTTGCTGTGGAGTACCTGCAGTAGTTATGTGCCTTGCAATACCAAAGACAGCACAAAAACTGTCAAATGCCTCATTGCAAAATTCAAGGCCATTGTCGGTTCTCAACCTCTTGACCTTCCTGCCAGTCTGATTTTCAACCAGAGTCTTCCAACTTTTGAAATTCTCAAAAGTTTCATCCTTAGTCTTCTGGATGAATACCCATAATTTTCTGGAATAATCATCTACTATGGATAGAAAATACCTTGCTCCTGAATGTGATGCACACCTTGCAGGCCCCCAAAGATCAGCATGAATGTAATCAAGGGATCCATGTGTTCTTTGTTTGCCTTTGTTGAACTTCACTCTGCAAGATTTTCCAAGTACACAGGGTTCACAAAACTTCAGCTTTTCGACTTTGTCTCCACCAAGCAGATTTTGTTTCCCTAATTCGACCAGACCCCTTTCACTGACATGGCCCAATCTCATGTGCCAGATTTCTGTCTTCGACAAAGGTTTCGTGGATACAACATTTGTCGAACCACTTACAACTTCAGCCTCAAGGGTATACAAGCCTTGTTTCTTCACGCCTCTCAAGACTTCCTTCGACCCCTTCATGACTCTTAGGATACTTTTCTCTCCTTGGAAAACATATCCTTTCTTGTCGAATTCACCAAGAGAAAGCAAATTTCTCTTCAAATCAGGAACATACCTGACTTCAGTCAACAACCTTATTGACTCATCATGGAGCTTGAATCTCACAGATCCAACACCTGCAATCTTGCAAGCCTTGTTGTTTCCCAGCAATACTGATCCACCATCTTGATCACATAATTCCTCGAACAAGTCTTTGTTTGGAGTCATGTGCCAAGTGCAACCTGAATCCATATTCCACTCTCTTCTCGAGTCACTGCTTGAAACCACAAGAACATCAGATGATTCGAAATCATCTTGAACAATGGCTGCATTGCCATTATCCTTACCTCCATGATCTTTCAGGCGTTCAGGGAACACCTTTCTTGTGTGACCCTCCTTCTTACAATGATAGCATCGAATGCCAGATGCTTCGCCATTGTAAGACTTCGAATGGCTCTTGCCCTTCTTGTCGAACTTACCATTCTTTCGCAAGAATTTTCCTTTAACGGCCAAACCTTCACCAACAGTCGAAGGTTTGTGCTCCTTTTGTTCGTTCAGGTCCTTTGAATATAGGGCTGATTGAACTTCTTCAAAGGTCAGGGACTCCCTTCCATACAAGAGAGTTTCTTTGAAGTGAGCATGTGATCGAGGCAAAGCGCACAATAGTAACAGCGCTTGATCTTCATCATCAATCTTTACATCAATATTTTCAAGATCAAGAATCAGCTTGTTGAACATATCCAACTGCTCAGCCAACACTTTGTCTTCAATCATCTTGAATGAATACAAAGCTTGCTTCAGGTAGAGTCGATTTACCAGCGATTTGGTCATATACAAACTTTCAAGTTTCACCCATAACCCTGATGCCGTCGTCTCTTTTGATACCTGTCGTAGAACCTTATCACCAAGGCTCAACAGAATTGCGCTGTGTGCTTTCTCGATCATAGTTGTCTTCTCCGCTGCCGTTAATGCAGCTTTCATGGCTGCCTCTCCCTTCAACGCTTCCAAACAACCCTGCTGAACCAGTAGGGCTTTCATCTTCAAGCGCCACAGACCGAAATCATTCACTCCGGTGAACTTTTCAATCTCATACTTTGTTGAAGGCATCTTCTCCACGCTCACCGCACCAATTTGTTGTGAAAAACGATACCAATAACAAAATATAATAGGGAATTAGAGAGGAGAAGAAGAACACAAGAATTGGTTATAACTGCTATTCTTTCACTTTCTCTTAAAATAAGATTACATGTTTACAAGAATAACAAATAACCTCTCTCACCCTAAATTAGGATTTGCAGCTTAGCAATGATGAGAGACTAGTATGCTATTTATAATAAAACCTAACATACTAACTAATGGGCTTTTTCAGCAAGACCCATTACACAAGCCAACTTAATAAACAAGCTAACTTAACAAATTAGGGTTTAAACACTAAAACCTAATTTAACATGCTAACAACCCTAGCATCTTCGACATCTGCATGCTAGACCCATCTTCGACTACAGCATGCACACTTCGACACCAGCATGTGAACAATCCTTCGACTTCATGCTTAACTCTGTCGAATTGTCGAACCAAGAAGCTACCCTTCGACAATACTAGAGTTCGATCCAATATCTCACACAGATATATATATATATATATATATATATATATATATATATATATATATATATATATATATATATATATATATATATATATATATATATATATATATATATATATATATATATATATATATATATATATATATATATATAGCTTAAATAGTCTTTTGGTCCCTGTAAGTTAGCGTGTTTTTTATTTTTGTCCCGATGTCTGTTTATTTTTATTGAATTCCACGTAGACTGTTTTATTATTGTTTAATTATAGAAATGTTAAATGATTCAATTTTTAAAAAATGTTCCTAAGGGGTATCGAACCATATCCCTTCGTGTTTCCGTTAGTATTTATGGTTCATTAGTGTCAAATGATAACATTTCCAAAAATGTGGATAATGGGTTTCAAACCCACTCACTTTATTTCATTGCTTTCTTTCCTTTCCACTAAGCGACTTGTATTGTTTGATTTTCTATTTGCAATGCATGCTATTTAGTTTTTAAATGATGTTTGATTTTTAAATGCAATGTATCCTCTCTTTTTTTGGTACAGTAATGTATGCTATTTTTAAATACATTAAAATGTATCATATTTGTATTCATTAAATGTTGTTTAAAATATTAAAAGAAATAAAATTAATCAATTAGTATACTTAATTAATTGTTGATTGTATTTTATAAAGAAATAGATTATTTTATTTTTTTTTATATTAAAGAAATCAAATTTTAATCAACTAGTATTTTCCAATGTTGATTGTATTTTAAGAAAAATTGAAATATTTTGTATCATTTTTACATTGGAAAATATCAATTTATAATCAACATGTATATTTAATTGTTGATCGTATTAAAAATCATTTTTACATTTGAAATATTTTCGTATTAAAAATAGAATATTTCATATTCTTTATATATTTTAAAAAACAATTTTTAAATCAATTTATTTATATCTAAAGATATATTCCTTTTTAAAAATGTTTATGTTTATGTTAAATAAATATTTTAACTATTTAATTAACGTGTAATTGAAATATTATAATAAATAATATTTTTATGTTTATGTATATACAATATTTTACATAATTGACATGTAATGTCTATGTTAAATAAATAATATAATTAATAGTGTAATTGAAATATTATAAATATTACAATAAATAACATGTTTATGTAATATATAGATATCCAATGCAAATGTTAAACAAAAATACGAAGTCGCTGAGTGGAAAGGTGCCAAGTTATGACTAGAAGGGTTGGGGTTCGATACCCCTTAGGAGCATTTTTTAAAAATTTAATCATTTAACATTTCTATAATTAAATAATAATAAAACAGTTTAACATACAGGGACCAAAAGACTATATATATATATATATATATATATATATATATATATATATATATATATATATATATATATATATATATATATATGGAATGTATCAAGTAGGAGGGTTTTTAAATAAGAGATAAGAGGATTCAATGTTAACCCTTAGATTAATCAAGAGAGAGAAATAATTATTATATTAATATTTTAATAATTAATTTAATTTCTCTCTCTTGATTAATCCAATGGTTTGGATTGAATCCTCTTATCTCTTATTTAATAATTCCTCCTACTTGATACATCCCATATATATATATATATATATATATATATATATATATATATATATATATATATATATATACAATAAATATAATACATAAAAGAACAACCAAATAACAAAAAAATGTAACAAAAGTACTGGGTGTTGCGGATGATAAGTCGTCTTGTCACCATCGAGGCGTCCCTCCTCTGCCTCCTTTAAAGCATAGTAGCTTGAGCCTCACCATGATGGCATCGAGAATCCGTCTAGCATTGGATCCATCGGGAAATGAACCTCTGTATATACCATCCTGCACAAGCTCTATGATACGACGACACCTGGGCAACACGTCAGTCGCATGATCGGCCCTAGCCTGCTCCTCCTCTAGGATCTCCTAATGAACTGACATCGGTGGGTTCCTTGGAACAAGTGGTATCATGTACCGATGGGACACCCGGAAGAACCATAACATGTAATCGTACTCGTAGCTCCAATCGCATGTAACTACGGCAATTTTGGCATCCTCAAGAACATGATTCTCAAAATCTTCAAAAATCTCATCCATATCCCTTCGTGTCTCCTTCGGATGAGCAGCTATAGCAAGAAGCCAGTGAATAGTCTGGGTGAACCCGAACTCACTCATCACCTGCTCAGGCATATAGGCAACCATCAAGCGAATCCCACAAGCCAACCAACCTGTAAATAACATCACCTCATCAAATGGTATCGCCTCAAGGTGGTCGCCGTATGAAAAGAAGTATACGTCCTCATGGCCCACCCGGTCAATGTACAACCAGAACGGCTCTACCGCCTAGTTCCCTCGGAGGGGGTCGTATGCGCAGGCACGCGACTTATCTTCATTCTAGCCATCCGCAAGTGACCAACCCGAGATACGGGGGAAGTGATGTAAGATTCATCCCTGAAATAATAAAACTAATAGTTAGTATCCCGAATCAAAATAATTAACAAAGGCCACAACGAAAAAGAAGTTACACCGTCATCAGTGACATGCTCTCGGTTATTTGCTTTGTGTTCCACTTAATCCCTTCATCCAGATTTGAGTACAGGTATACCATGCAAGCAGCCCCCCAGTTCCACTCATGGACCGTCTCAAGATCAACAAAAAAACGGAGGTACATGGTATCAGTGTACGTGGCACTGGTGTCCACAAAAATCTATGTACCAACAAGATACAAAAGGTATGCTCTCATAGCATACCTCATGTGCTTGGTAACCTGCTCGTCATCACCATCGGCATGTCATGCACGCTGTACCTCCTCCTAGAACACCCGTCCCAAATAATTGTATCTAACGTGACTACCTCGGGTTTTATCAATCTCCTTCATGCCATTCTCAAGTGTAACTCCCAACGTCTCAACCAACAGATCCAACGCCTCCTCCTTATCGATCCTCTCATGACCCAAGAATCTCCCTCTAATTTGAAGATGCAGCAGACACGCGACGTCGTCGAGTGTGATCATCATCTCACCATGTGGTATGTGAAACGACTACTTCTCATTGTGCCACCTCTCGACGAACGCGTTAATCATACCCTAGTTGACCATGCTGTATCCACAGAGGGTCAAATCTTTCAACCATGTAGGCTATAAAAGCTCATCAAACCATGGCTCTGTAGGGGGTACCAATGTACCGATATTCCGCCTATGGCTAATGACCTTAAGCGTATCACGGTCCTGCATAAATATTTTGACGGATTTAATCAACAAACTAAAAAATTCATAAACAAAATCATAATTTAAAATGTAATAGAAATCAAAATTCATACATGTTCGTTCCATATATGTCTCGCAACATGTTATGGTAAAGAGGAAGAAGGGATAAATCAAACGGTCCTCCTCCAAAAGCCCGAGGCACCGCAGGTTGTGTAGGTGTTGTAGGCTGTGCAGGTCTAGGGTGTGCACGAGCCGTCTCTGGTACCTCTGGAGGCTAGGATGGAGGCTCCGACTGATGTTGAGACTAAGCCTAAAGATCATTCACTAAAATTATCTTAACAATAATGTAATAATCAGCCTGTATTTCTAGCACAACTTGTGTGTGATTGGCGGGTTGAGATCTCTAAAGAAATGGAGATGTCAATTATTATAGTTTTGAATTAAATCAATGATATAATTGTACATATTTATAGAAATTGTGACATTAAATGCACATTTATTCACAAAAAACATAGTAATGGAGATGTCCATTTCTTATAAGAAATGGAGAGGATCTCTACTCGTGATTGGGGTATAGATTTATTATTAGCTTAAATGTAATAATCAGTCTGTATTTCTAGCACAACTTGTGTGTGATTGGGGTATAGATTTATTATTGCCTTAAATATTTTTTTTAGTTTATCTCACTTTCATAAATTATTTCTTTCATATATCTTAAAAGACCAAAATTCATATTTTGTTGCGACCAAGGGTTGAACCCATACACTTTACATTGACATAATACTCCTTAACTAATAGGCCAAACTTACAATTCTTTTATAATATCGCAACAATAATATATGTTACATAAAATATTTATTATTTAATAAATTACATAATATTTCTACTGTTATTATTTATTTAGTTTAATAATTAAATAATTATTAAATATTGCTGAAACTTTAATACTTAATACTTCAATATTTTAAATATTAAATACTTAAAATAATATAATCATAAATAGTCAACTATTAATTAGTTCATTAAATAAGTTAATATTTTAATTACAAATTCATTAAATTATTCTTATATTAAATAAATTAATTCACAATAGTTTAAATTATTCTAATTAATTTCGTATTAAATTGTTTTAACTATTTAATATGAGAGTAATTTAATAAATTATTAGTAAAAATATTAATTAATTAGAATAATTTAACTATTTAATATGAGACTAATTAGAATAATTTAACTATTTAATATGAGACTAATTAGATATCTTGGCATACCTTTAGCTAGTAGTAAGCTCAACTTGCAACACTATTTGCCTCTTATTGATAAAATTGTTAGTAGGATTAGACACTGGTCAGCACATCTCCTCAGCATTGCTGGCAGGATTCAATTAGTGAGGAGTGTCATTGATTCCATTGCTCAGTACTGGATGCACTGCCTACCAATTCCTGATTCTGTCATTCAGAAGATCAACTGTATTTGCAGATCCTTCATTTGGTCTAGGAAAGCAACATCTAGTCGAAAAAGTCCAGTGGCCTGGCAACAAGTCTACAGACTTGTGAAAATTGGAGGTTTGAATATCCTAAACCTGCACATATGGAATACTATGGCCTTGATGAAAAGTCTATGGAACATTTGTATGAAGGTTGATAACCTTTGGGTTAAGTGGGTTCATACATATTACTTGAAAGGAAGAAACTACAGTACAGAGATCAAAACCAATAATTGTACCTGGATTTTGAGACATATCATGGCAAGGCTCCAAGACATAAATGGTATGCAGCAACTTTGGAATAGTATGATGACCCAGGGGAAATTCAAGATGATGAAGGTATACTATGAGCTTATGGGGGATAGTAATAGTGTTGAGTGGTATCACTTGATGAGTCATAAATTTGCTAGGCCTCGAGCAAAGGTGATCTTGTGGCTTTCTATACAAGATAGATTACCAACTAAGAAGAGATTGCATAGATTGGGGCTGCTGCAGGAAACCCTCTGTGCTTTATGTAAAGTGGCAGAGGAAAGTTTAAATCATTTGTTGTTCCATTGTAATCACACAGTGGGACTTTGGCATATTCTTTTGGATTGGCTCGATAGTAAAGTACCTAATACCATTGATTTCAACTGGATAAAGCAGGTCACGAAAGGCAAGGACAGCAAGAAGGGTATGCTCAAAGCTACTTTGACTGAAGTGGTGTATGGCCTTTGGATGTACAGGAATAAAAGAATCTTTGATAACTTGGGGGATTATAGAGATATTCAGCAAGTGGCAAGGAGTATAATTGATACATTAGTATATAGAGGGTGGCAAAAACCCAATTATAGAAAGCTTATAGTTAATTCCCTTATGTAAATATAGGTCATTTATGGCTTTTATAGCTTGGTTGTAATTGTTCAATTTTGAAGTAATAAAATCTTTTATTTCAAAACAAAATATGAGACTAATTAGAATAATTTAATCTAAGATTAATTAGTTAAATATAAGTTATGTTAAGTATAATTAACTAATATTTAAAATATTTTGCATTGAAAAAAACTAATATTTAAATTAATAAGTTTACTAAATAGTTAAAAAAAACTATTTTAAATATTAAATTTATTATTAAATAGTTAGATAATTATTAAAATACTTATTAAATAGTTTATTAAGAAGTTTATTAGATAGTTAAAATAATTATTTTCAATAATTAGTTTATTAAATATTTAAATTATTTATTTTAAATTTTATATAATTATTTTAAGTATTAAATTTTTAAAATAAATAATTCAGTTCAACAATTTTGTTTATTAAATAATTAGTTCATTAAATATTTTAACTTTTACTTTATGAAATATTTAAAATTCAGTATATATTTAATATATATATATATATATATATATATATATATATATATATATATATATATATATATATATATATATATATATATATATATAAATTATTAATATTTTAGCTATTAAATTTATCAATTATTAATATTTCAAATATTAATAGTTGAAATATCCAATCACGTTTTAAAACTTTGTTTAAATATTTTAAAACTTTACATGTCAAAAAATAATGAACACAATTTGTATCAACATAAAATATTTTATTTATTAATTATAAGTTAATAATACTACATAAAAAAAGAAAACAAATTTTAAATATTGCTGCCAGTATGTATAATATACATATGGATTGCAATTATTAAATAAGGAAATTATGTGGCCTAGTGAAAATGCATGGGAATATATTAAATAAATTAAAAAAACATGTCAACTCAGCATCCATGCAGGGACCAAATTCAAAAACCCCTAACTTACCAGGACCAATGTACTTTTTAAGCCTTTATTATTCTATTTCAGCAGATGGTCTAGTATAGTAGTGCACATCTTATCATTGGCTTTAGTCTTTTTAAAAATATATACCCACCACCACATCTTGTGCTTTAGTATACTTTCAAATATAATTTTTGCTCAAAAAAGCTAAAGTTTCTAAAGCTTGTCATTATACTAAATTCTGGTTTTACTCTTTTTCTTTTTCTTTTTCAAATGTTTTTTAAAAAAGTTATATAAAATTTAATTCTTTTGTAACCCATGGGTCCCTTGGCAGGCTGGGTTGACATTCTTCTACCATTATATGTATACTCATTGAGGGGAAATGGTTTAGTATTGTAAACCTTCTTTGCTTCTCATTTCGATTCTGTTCCAAATATGTACTCTTCAAGGCCATTCCTTCTTTTCCTTCTCACCTGCATTCTCATTCAACAAGCATGTTCTAATAAAGATCGCAAGGTAAATATATAAATATATACTACCTTTGTTTTTTATTATAAGTTGTTTTCTACTTTTCATGCATATTAAAAAAAAATTATTATTATATAAAAATTAGAAATTATGAGAGTTTTTTACAAAATTGTCTTTTATTAATGACATGTGGAAGATAAATTTACATAATTGAAAAGAGATAGAATAATAAATATTTAAGGATATAATAGAAAAAATATTATTAATTATTCATTGAAATTATAAAACAAACTTATATTTAAATACAGTTTTTTTTCCAAAACATCTTAAAATAAAAAATGGATGGAGTATTACGAGAATAACTTTTGTCGCAGATACTAACTCAGTTGGTTTAATATGACTATATACACACATATACTCTCAAAATTTATTTGATTCAACATTTTCATATTGAATTACATTTTGTGATTACAGACTTACATTGTCTACATGGGTGTTCATCCTAAGGGCATGGACCCCTCCACTTTACCTTCTCTTCACTCCAAAATAGCTCAAAATGTTCTTGGCAGGTACAAGTTATTATCTCTTATATAATTATTCATGTTTGATTATTGATAGAAAGATTAAGGTCCCGTTTGTTTTGATTTTTTTTTTAAATAATTTTTATAATATTACATAATTTTGTATAAAATTAATTTATAAAGAAATTTTTTATAAAAGTTTCAAATGAAAATATGATTTAATAAGTTATTCTTAAAATGTTATTTTAGATATTTTATCTTTTTATTGAAATTTTTTTTGGATATCAAAATTTTAAAAAATTACTGTATTTTGAAGCTATTTCAAATAGATTTTTATAAAAATCATTTTTAAATATCACTTTTAGAAAATTGCGATTTTAACTATATTTTGGTTCAATAATGTTTGTTTATGTTATAGAATGTCAAAAGTAATATTTCAATTTAGAAAAAACGAATATAAAAAAATTTGTCATATTTAATAAAACGGTTTTGTAAAATCTATTTTTAAAAATATAAAGATAAAATTTAGTTTTTTTAAAGCTGAAACAAACGGTCCATAATTTACGTTTGAGCGAGTAGATTTGTTTTGCTCTTTTCCTTATCCAATAATGCTATTAAGATTAACAATTCAAATGTGTATGTATCCAGAGATTTTGAACCAGGAGTTGTACTTCACAGCTACCAAAAAAGCTTTAATGGATTCGTTGTGAAGTTGACCGAAGATGAGGCAGAAACATTGGCAGGTATTTTTTTTATCTTATGTTTGATAAAAATAGTGTCTTTTTTATTAGTCCCTTACAGTTATTTCCTTTTGTATTGCAATAGAACTGGACGATGTAGTGTCTGTTTTTCCAAACAAAAACAATCGTCTTCACACGACAAAATCGTGGGACTTCATAGGCCTCCCACAAAATGTCAAAAGACTGAGTTTGGAGAGTGACATAATTGTTGGATTATTAGACACTGGAATTTGGCCAGAGTCAAAGAGCTTCAGTGATGAAGGATTTGGTCCACCCCCGAAAAAATGGAAGGGATCATGCCACAACTTCACTTGCAACAAGTAATTAATTACTTAAATCCATTTACTTTTTGTTTAGTTTTAAAAAATAATCAAGAAATTAAAGAAAAAAATGATTATTTACATTTTGTATGTGCAGTAAAATAATTGGTGCAAGATACTTCGATATTGAAGGAAAATATGGTAATAAAAAGGATATAAAATCCCCAAGAGATGTAAATGGGCACGGATCACATTGCGCATCCACGATTGCTGGAAACATTGTTAGTTCCGTAAGCCTAGATGGGTATGCTGCCGGGACAGCACGTGGAGGAGTTCCTTCAGCTCGCATTGCTGTCTACAAAGTGTGTTGGGAAGAATTTGGTTGTGACGACGCTAATATCCTGGCAGCTTTTGATTGGGCAATTGCTGACGGAGTTGATGTTCTTTCTGTTTCTCTTGGACAAGTTCAAGTAACACCGTTTACTCAATATTTTCAAGACTCAATCAACATTGGAAGTTTTCATGCAATGCAAAGAGGTGTGCTTACTTCGAATTCGGCTAATAATTTGGGCCCTGATCTTTTCACAATGACAAATTTTCCACCATGGTTACTTTCCGTTGCTGCTAGCACTTTTGGCAGAAAATTCGTTACAAAAGTGCAACTGGGAAATGGTAAAGTTTATGAGGTATGTTAATTTCAAATGTTATATGAAAGATTTTAATTTAGGCAATTATGGTCAAATCATAGTTCTTAACTATGAAGTATGAACAATGCTATTTTCACATGTGATGTTATTAGGGTTCAACAATTAACACATTTGATCTCAAAAACAAAATGTTTCCATTAATTTCTGCAAGAGATATACCAAACACTGCTGGTGGATTTAACAGTTCTGTATCCAGGTATCATCAATACATATACTTCTCATGCCGGTTTTCTTTGTTTATTATATATCTTATAAGGATTCTAATTTTATAAATTTTATTGTTCAGATTCTGCAACAAGGACTCGGTAGATAAACATGCAGTAAAGGGAAAGATAGTTTTATGCGAGCGCCGCCAGATTCCTACAGATGTGGGTTTTTTTTATGGGGCTGCTGGTGTAATATTTGGATCTCTTTCTGCAAAAGATTTGCCAAATAAAGATGCTTTACCAGCCACATTTATTAGTGTATGGAACCTAAGAGAAATACAATATTACATCAAATCAACAAGGTATAGATTTATATCATATTTATTAACTATATACTGAATCTTTTTCATTACATTTATCTTTCTATCAATTTAATTATCAGAGATCCAACTGCCACAATATTTAAGAGTGAAGAAATTGAAGATTCGTTGTCCCCTTATGTAGCTTCATTTTCTTCAAGAGGTCCAAACCCAGTTACACCGAATATTCTCAAGGTAACATAAAAAAGATACATAGAGTATAGAAATCATGTCAAATTATTTTTTTCGACATGTAAAATGCTAACTAGCTTCTATTATTTCTTGATGTTGTAGCCAGATATTGCTGCCCCGGGAGTTAACGTTATAGCCGCATGGACTCCACTTGACCCGATTTCTGAATTTAAAGATGACAATAGAAGAGTACGATATCAAATTAGCTCAGGAACATCAATGGCATGCCCTCATGCAGTTGCAGCAGCAGCATACGTTAAATCATTTCATCCCAATTGGTCTCCAGCTATGATCAAGTCTGCACTTATGACCACTGGTAATTTCACTCACTGATGAAATATATTTTTATATATAGTCAAATCATACAAAACAAACAAACACATGATGTGTTGTGTATAAAATTAACAGTTACACCAATGAGGCCATCTATAAATCCTGAAGCCGAATTCGCATATGGTGCGGGGCTAATTAGTCCTGTTAAGGCAACAAGTCCAGGTTTAGTATATGATATCAGTGAAGCAGATTATGTTGAGTTCTTGTGCGGAGAAGGATACACAGACAAACAACTACGAATTCTTACTCAAGATAAGAGTAATTGCAAGGGAAAAGATAATGAGAAAGTTGTATACAGCTTGAACCTGCCATCATTTGCACTAAATGTAAACGGAAAATTTTTCGGATATGTTTACCACAGAACGGTAACAAATGTTGGATCAGCAAATTCTACTTATAAAGCAAGAGTAACATCTTCACCTTTGTTGGAAATTCAAGTGAAACCTGATGTTCTGTCTTTCACATCTATAGGACAGAAAAAATCATTTTCACTAACAATAGAAGGGAACATCAACGTGGCAGTAATGTCTGCTTCTTTAATTTGGGATGACGGAAATCATCAAGTTAGAAGCCCAATTGTAGTGTATGCAGCTAAGCATGAGTTATCTCATGGGAGCTAAGCATGATATATATCTATGAGCCTAAGTGCATGTGACGAATTATAATATATGACCTAAATAAAGTTATCACACTATGGCCCTTTATAAATTAGAATGATATCTAAGTTGCTTGAATTTACTATTTTGCAGTGTGCATGTCTTTAATAAATTAAAATAAAAGAACTCAAAGTTATGTTTTTCTTTATTGTTGGAAAACTTAGTGACAGTAAATAATGTTGTAATAATTTATTAAAGGATTTGTCAAAATCCTATTATGGGAATGAATTTGAAACAACAAAATTTAAGTCTCACATTGTTAGAAACACACGTGTATTTGAGTTAATTGAGAAAATTCTATTTCCCACATTGCTTAAGTTAACCAGTATAAAAAAAAAGTTTCCTACATTATATAAGAAAATAAAAAAAAAATTATGTTTTGTTTGATAAAAATAGCAGTTGATTGATAAGTTAGCGGATAGCTTATAACTTATGACTGATGATAAAGCCACTTCGGACCAACACAAGCTAGTTGAAGATAATAAACTCTGGGATTTTAAAACTAACGGATATAGGGGTAAAATTAGGAAGAGATTAAGAATTAAATGCATTGAGACATCCTCTTTAGAGGGTGAGCTTCTTGCAAATTTGCTTATATTTGAGACCGAAGGGAGTAATTATTTTATTTTAAATTAAATTAAATTATAAAGGATAGTAATGAGTTTTAATTAAAATAATAAGCGGTTCATCTAGTTGATAGATTAAAATGACATAAAACACATTTATTATATAATTATTTTATTTTAAATTAAATTATAAAGAATAGTAATGAGTTTTAATTAAAATAATAAGGTCAAATGGAATAAAAATGATAAGCTATAAATTAAAACGCTATTTGAAACAGCTTTGAAAAATAAGATAAAAGTAAGTAAAATAAGCTATAAACTCGTGATGAAAATAATGTTACCAAATAGGTTTTTTATTGTCATATAAATTTATAAGAAATGTGCGGAAAAGGATACACAGACAAACAACTAAAAATTCTTACTCAAGATAAGAGTAATTGCAAGGGAAATAAAATGAGAACGATGTATGCAGCTTGAACCTGCCATCATTTGCACTTTATGCAAACAACACATTTTCCAGATATTTTTTTAGATATGTTTACCATAGAACGGTAACAAATGTGCGATCAGCAAAATCTACTTATAAAGCTAGAGTAATATCTTCTCCTTTGTTGGAAATTCAAGTGAAACCTGATGTTCTGTCTTTTACATATGTGAGATATTGGATCGAACTCTTGTATGGTCGAATGGTAGCTTCTTGGTTCGACAGGATTAAGCATAAAGTCGAAGGTTGTTCACATGCTTGTGTCGAAGATGCTAGGGTTGTTAGCATGTTAAATTAGGTTTTAGTGTTTGAACCCTAATTTGTTAAGTTAGCTTGTTTATTAAGTTGGCTTGTGTAATGGGCCTTGTAGAAAAAGCCCATTAGTTAGTATGTTAGGTTTTATATAAATAGCATACTAGTCTCTCATCATTGCTATGCTGCAAATCCTAATTTAGGGTGAGAGAGGTTATTTGTTATTCTTGTAAACTTGTAATCTTGTTTTAAGAGAAAGTAAAAGAATAGCAGTTATAACCAATTCTTGTGTTCTTCTTATCTTCCCTAATTCCTATTATATTTTGTTCTTGACATCGTTTTTCACAACAAATTGGTGCGGTGAGCGTGGAGAAGATGCCTTCAACAAAGTATGGCGCTTGAAGATGAAAGCCCTACAGGTTCAGCAGGGTTGTTTGGAAGCGTTGAAGGGAGAGGCAGCCATGAATGCTGCATTAACGGCAGCGGAGAAGACGACTATGATCGAGAAGGCACACAGCGCAATTTTGTTGAGCCTTGGTGATAAGGTTCTTAGACAGGTATCAAAGGAGACGACGGCATCAGGGTTATGGGTGAAACTTGAAAGTTTATATATGACCAAATCGCTGGTAAATCGACTCTACCTGAAGCAGGCTTTGTATTCATTCAAGATGGTTGAAAATAAAGTGATGGCTGAGCAGTTGGATATGTTCAACAAGCTGATTCTTGATCTTGAAAATATTGATGTAAAGATCGATGATGAAGATCAAGCGTTGTTACTATTGTGCGCTTTGCCTCGATCACATGCTCACTTCAAAGAAACTCTCCTGTATGGAAGGGAGTCCCTGACCTTTGAAGAAGTTCAATCAGCTCTATATTCAAAGGACCTGAACGAACGAAATGAGCATAAACCTTTGACTGTTGGCGAATTTTTGGTTGTTAAAGGAAAACTCTTACGAAAGGATGGTAAGTTTGACAAGAAAAAGGGCAAAAGCCAGTCGAAGTCTTACAGTGGCGAAGCATCTGGCATTCGATGCTATCATTGTAAGAAGGAGGGTCACACAAGAAAGGTGTGCCCTGAACGCCTGAAAGATCATGGAGGTAAGGATAATGGCAATGCAGCCATTGTTCAAGATGATTTCGAATCATCTGATGTTCTTGTGGTTTCAAGTAGTGACTCGAGAAGAGAGTGGATTATGGATTCAGGTTGCACTTGGCACATGACTCCAAACAAAGACTTGTTCGAGGAATTATGTGATCAAGATGGTGGATCAGTATTGCTGGGAAACAACAAGGCTTGCAAGATTGCAGGTGTTGGATCTGTGAGGTTCAAACTACATGATGAGTCAATAAGGTTGTTGACTGAAGTCAGGTATGTTCCTGATTTGAAGAGAAATCTACTTTCTCTTGGTGAATTCGATAAGAAAGGATATGTTTTCCAAGGAGAGAAAAGTATCCTAAGAGTCATGAAGGGTTTGAAGGAAGTCTTGAGAGGCGTGAAGAAACAAGGCTTGTATATCCTTGAGGCTGAAGTTGTAAGTGGTTCGACAAATGTTGCATCCACGAAACCTTTGTCGAAGACAGAAATCTGGCACATGAGATTAGGCCATGTCCGTGAAAGGGGTCTTGTCGAATTAGGGAAACAAAATCTGCTTGGTGGAGACAAAGTCGAAAAGCTGAAGTTTTGTGAACCCTGTATACTTGGAAAATCTTGCAGAGTAAAGTTCAACAAAGGCAAACAAGAACACATGGATCCCTTGATTACATCCATGCTGATTTTTGAGGGCCTGCAAGGTGTCCATCACATTCAGTAGCAAGGTATTTTCTATCCATAGTAGATGATTATACCAGAAAATTATGAGTATTCATCCAGAAGACTAAGGATGAAACTTTTGAGAATTTCAAAAGTTGGAAGACTCTGGTTGAAAATCAGACTGGCAGAAAGGTCAAGAGGTTGAGAACCGACAATGGCCTTGAATTTTGCAATGAGGCATTCGACAGTTTTTGTGCTTCCTCTGGTATTGCAAGGCACAGAACTACTGCAGGTACTCCACAGCAAAATGGTTTGGCTGAAAGGTTTTATCAAACTATTTTGGAGAGAGTCAGATGCATGTTGACTAGTGCTGGACTAAAGAAGGTGTTCTGGGCTGAGGCTGATTCGACAACAACATATCTGATAAACAGGTGTCCTTCGACAGCGTTAGGTATGAAGACACCTGAAGAAGTTTGGTCGGGACATCCATCAAATCTCGACAAACTGAAAGTATTTGGCTGCGTAGCCTATGCTCACATTAGGCAAGACAAGGTCGAACATAGACCTCTGAAATGCATGTTCATGGGATACCCTGAAGGACTCAAAGCTTATAGGCTATGGTGCCTAGAGCCAGGTCACAGGAGGTCTATCACCAGTCGAGATGAAGTTTTCAATGAAGCTGAAATGGCTTTTAAGAAAATTGATGATGTTGGTCGAAGTACAGAAACATCTGACGAAGAGCTGGAACAGGTAGAGATTCCTGTTGAGGTGGAGCATGTTGATGCTAAATTGCATATCCCTGATGAAGTCGAAGAAGAAGCAAAAGATGCTGAGGAAGTTGAGGAAACTGACGATGACTACCTATTGTCGAGAGAGAGGTCGAGAAGAGTCATCAAGGCACCTCATAGACTTGGGTATGTAGATCTTATAGCTTATGCCTTAATCTCTGCAAGTGAGGTTCTAGACGAAGAACCTAAAGACTACAAGGAAGTTATGAGGAGTCGAAATAAGACTGAATGGCTGAAGGCCATGGATGATGAGATGAAATCTCTTCATGATAATCATACTTGGGAACTGATCAAGAAACCTGTTGGGGCAAGGTTAGTCAACTGTAAATGGATTTTCAAAGTTAAGGAAGGAATTGAAGGAGTGACGTCGAAAAGATACAAGGCAAGGTTAGTTGCAAGGGGTTTCACTCAGAAAGAAGGTGTCGACTTCAATGATGTGTTTTCTCCTGTTGTGAAGCATAGGTCCATTCGAATGTTGCTTTCCATGGTGGCATAGTTCGATATTAAACTGGAACAGATTGATGTGAGGCTGCATTTCGTCAGAGGAGTAATTGAGCATGGAGAAGTCCAAGTGCTGAAGGTTTCGACTGAAGACAATGCTGCTGATATGATCACCAAGACATTGCCGAGTTGCAAGTTTTTCCACTGTATGCAGTTGATAAAGCTGCATGAAGAAAGCTAGTTTGTTCCCTTGACGTTGTAGAGTTAGGTCCAAGGTGGAGATTTGTGAGATATTGGATCGAACTCTAGTATGGTCGAAGGGTAGCTTCTTGGTTCGACAGGATTAAGCATGAAGTCGAAGGTTGTTCACATGCTTGTGTCGAAGATGCTAGGGTTATTAGCATGTTAAATTAGGTTTTAGTGTTTAAACCCTAATTTGTTAAGTTAGCTTGTTTATTTAGTTGGCTTGTGTAATGGGCCTTGTTGAAAAAGCCCATTAGTTAGTATGTTAGGTTTTCTATAAATAGCATACTAGTCTCTCATCATTGCTAAGCTGCAAATCCTAATTTAGGGTGAGAGAGGTTATTTGTTATTCTTGTAAACTTGTAATCTTGTTTTAAGAGAAAGTAAAAGAATAGCAGTTATAACCAATTCTTGTGTTCTTCTTATCTTCCCTAATTCCTATTATATTTTGTTCTTGACATCGTTTTTCACAACAACATCTATAGGACAAAAACAAGCATTCTCGCTCAGAATAGAAGAAGACGTCAATATGGGAATAACGTTTTATTCTTTGATTTGCGATGATGGCAATCATCAATTTGGAAGCCCGATTGTAGGGTATGGGAGTTAAGCATGAGTCGTTAAGCCTAATAAGGTCTGCATGTGTGACACAAGAAATTGTCCTAAGGTTTTAACTTGTAACCTTGTGGGATAGAATTCAAATAACAGATGTAAAATGGAAACTTGTGTTATCCTTAATAATAATAATAATTTATTCTTCTTCCAAGTTGTTGCAAAAAAATACAAGCAAATAATAACTGCTAGCAAGTAAATGAAATTATGTTTAGTAATAGGACTCCTATGTAATTACTTTGGGCTTATATATGGTTTGCCCCTTAATGAGACTGAGACTTGGTGTCTTTTACTCCAACAATTGGTATCTGGCCCTAACCATGATATTGTAGTGACAATAAAAAAATTCGTGCAATTTTGTTATAATTAAAATTAGTTGCAACTAACTTCTGTTTCTTCTTCTTGCTCAAAGCTCAATCTTTTTGCTTCTTAGACTCTCACTCACATGGCTGAAAACATTTCTCTTCCACCTTTTATACCAAGATTTGAAGTTTTTTATGATCAATAGTCGATGCTGATGAGAACTTGCTTCAATCAAATGAATATTGGGCATGGTGGGAAATGGTGTGGGTGTCTCCGTTGGTGAAGCCACTTCAGACCAACACAAGCTAGTTAAAGATAGTAAACTCTAGGATTTTAAAACCAAGAACTTCCTATTTCAAGCTATTATTCGTTTGATTATGAAAAAATTATTGTCAATAACATGGCCAAGGATATTTAGAATTCAATAAACAAGAAGTATTAGAGGTACAGGAAGGTCAAGCACGCTCAGTTTCCATCTTCGATAAGTGAATTTTTAGTTATTGCTATAAAGAATGATGAATCGGTTAATAGGTAATTTAATTAAACTCTTACAATCATGAATCCCATGAAGCATCAATATGATAAGATGGATCAAATCTTGATTATTGATAAGATTATTCATTCTAAGACTTAAATATTTGACTGTGTCATTTGTTCCACATTACTAATTGATGAATTGCAAAGTGTTATTCTAAGAATTATGGTCATACCACACTCATAAAATCCATTTGAAGCACGTCATTTATTTTCATATTTATTCTAAAAATCACTTTGGAAATTAGCCAAAACTTTTTTTAACCTAGTATAATCGATTAAGAAGATTGTACAATCGACTATAAGATGAAATTAACTCAATAATTGATTTAAAAACCTTAGTAATTGATTATGCCTCATATCTATAAAATCGTCCTTATTTGCTAGGCCATAATCTATTATGCATGTGCTTAACATGTTCGTCAGGGTCCTCGGACCCATTGTAGTTGGTTAGCTTTAGAGGCGTTTTTAGGGATCTCTAAATTATGCTATTAGGGATGGACGTAGATAACATGTTTCTTTTCTGTTATGCATTTGGTGCGTCTGTGTCATGCATTTCCTTCCTCTAGGGATGGCGGTCGGGGAGCAATGAGGATTATGAGCTTCGGGTGGAATGTGGCTCCACCTCCTTCTCTCATAACTAGGAAGAGGAGTTGGTTCCTCTCACTTCGGCAGTGGTTTAAAGATCGAGGAGTTTCCTCATGCGGTGTGGTTGTTTTAGAAGGGACGAGCTCTCATGTTACGATGAGATATTTGCGAGAAGTCGTCTCTCGTATAGTGTTGTTTCTTATAGGGGTATATTGTAAGTTTTCTTCAATCCTTAGAATGTAATCTACCAAGAAAAGGGATTATATTGGTGAACCAAGTTGTACGCGCTGCTCAATATGTTAGTGGATCCATTTATGTCTAAATTGGCTTGCAGGTGTTGAAGGCTTGGGAGCATCTCTTGTCCAAATACTTGAGGTTGCAAGGGATGTCTACTCGAAAGTTTGCCTTGGCAAGGTTGTTACAAAGGTATGGATGTTTGAATTTGTTTGAACGCATTTTGACCAACTCTTGGAGGAGCCTGATCTCGCACATTGGATCCTCTACCTCTCAACGAAAAGGGTGCTTTATGCTAGCTTAAGCAGCCGTAGTGGAGAATTTGGAAGATCGAGTGATTTTAGACGTCACAGTCGCTTGAAGAATTTGATATCATATCTATTTAGGAAAGGAAATCAAATATCTAGATCTTTGATGAAGAAATAGTGATTCTTCGTGGCACTTCACGGGAATTAAAAGTCGATTCTCATAGGTGGCGTCACTGTTGTTGGAAATCTACCAAAATCTATGATGAATTTCTATCAATCTTGATGAACAAGATTTTTATCACCAACCGATAACAATGAAAAAAGAAAAGAAATTTAAATAAGAAAAGAGTTTAGGGTTTCTGCTGAGTAACTCTCTTCCCAAAAACTGTGGAAAACTTTATTATTCGCTTGCAACTGCAAATTCTATGAATACAACTCAATTGACTTGATTACAAAATAATGAGGGTTACTCCCTATTTATAGATTTAGGTTAGCTTGCTCCCTAAGCCAAAACCCAAAACTATAAAGCCCAAAATACATATTTTGTAACTAAATCAAATCTAACCTATTTTAAATCTAAATTAAATCTATCTAGTTCTATAACAAATCTGTGTGTAAAAAATTATCTCCACACTTTTAAACAAAATAAATCTTTTTGACACTCCCTTGTCTCTGTCGAACAAATTGCTTCGACACAAGGAATTACTTTCAACAACTGTTATGCTTGGAAGCAGAAATGGTTGATGGAGTGATGGAGTAAATTTTTTAGTGATGGATCGAACAAATGGTACGGTGGCGCGGGGGTGGACTTATAAGGTTATCACTCCAGCACTAAAATTAGTGAAGGAATTAGAGGTAATATGAGAGTGGAGATGAATGTGAATAGTTGAAATCACTACTACAAAATATACTTTTGGTAACACCATATTACTACAGTCATTTAAACTACTGCAGTAATAACTCAATTTCACTCACCAGAATTATTTATTATTTTATTATAAGACATTTAATCATGATCCTTCATATCAACCATTGTGATGGATGAAAGGTTACTTTCTTCATTTCTCAGCGCCAACAAGTTTGTACATTTTCATTACAAAAGAACTTGTCCTTAGAGTCCCATAAATATATTAATATTGAAATACTTCTTACCACAGTTATTACTATAAACCATTGTAAATATTACTTACAAAACTCTGACGTCACTCTGACGTCTCTCTCTCTTCTACATGCAACGAACTCGTCCTCATATACTTCTTAATAATAAAAGGTAATCAAGTTCATACGTTTTATCTTTCTTCTTGTTGTTCATAACCTTTCTTCCATGTTACTCATTCGCTTTCTTCCATTTTTATGTGTATAGGTGCTTTCTTTTATCTTTCTTTTTCATATGTTCTCTTCTTATCGTTCCATTTCGTATTACAAAGAGTATATGTAACAACCCGAGTTTAAATAATTATTTAAATTAGTTTAATGGACTTAATTAAGTGATTATATGGGTGTCTTCCCGATTTATTGTTATTATTTAAATTATTCTATAATATTGAATTATTCATGTGTTTTGTGGGATTTAAGGGTATTTTAGTAATTTAAATAATAATAGAAATGTACAACTATTTGAGAGGGATGAAAAAAATATAATTATTTAAGTTATTAGAAATAATTAAATATTTTAATTATTTAGAAATAATTAGAAGAATTAGGCATATAAATATAAAATAAATATTTTATAGTTAATTTGTAATATAGAATTTTTCTAAATAGTTATTGGTGAAATTTTTGTTTAGTAAAATAAAATTAATTTGTTATTTTAATCAGATGTTAGAGGGGGGTGAGTGAGAGAGGTGTAAGAGCTAATTTTGACTTTTAGGTTTATATATATATATATATATATATATATATATATATATATATATATATATATATATATATATATATATATATATATAGTTAACGTGATGGAACTAAGATGTTAGGTGAAAAAATAGAATTTGGGAAAAGTGGCGGATCTGATTTGGGAAGAGAGCGGTGTCGGAGCGATCGTGAGAAAAGGGGGATAAATCCATCAACCTTCAAAACTTTTAGGTAAGGAGGACTTCTTTACCAATGGGTACTTATAGACATTCAGGATAGTGATGGATTCTTACCCTCTTGTCTCTGTCATTTAATTCTATGTTATTTTTATTCTTGTTTGAGACCAAATGGTTTGGCCAAAACCCTTGAGTTAACCAATTGATAGGTTACTATGTATCTTATGCTTAAGAGTTGTGATGAAAAATTGTATGAATCTATAATTTTTGTATTACGCCCTCTTGGGATTTTTGTGACAAATCGTACTGTATATGTATATATCTATCAATGTTTGTACGATCCCTTTTTGGTTTGTTTTGCCCAGTTGTCGTCAACGTCAGATTAATCAAAAAAGTAAAAAAAAAAAAAGGATTTTTATCGAAAAAATTGGAAATCGAGTCAGGAAGGGGGAGGGAGCTCGGTAGAGTCGGGGCCGGTGGCGCACGGTGAAATATTGCACAAGAAAATTGATGGTGGCGACATGAGTTTAGGAAGCCACAAGGCGGCACACGCATAGCGTTACTGCGCGACGCATGATGTGATTTGGCGCTAGAGAAGGCTGCATGTAAGGGAGTTGCGGTGCGGCGGTTATACGGTTGCAGATTCATGGTAGACCGGCGGCTCGAGTCAGCAGTACGGGCGGGTCGGGGGCGTTTTGGAGTTTCCGAGCAATTTTAGTGGGAGTGACCTTTTTTAGTAACCTTTGAGCTACTTTTGAATCAAGCTGCCAACCCTTAAGAGTTTAGTAGAGTTATCACTTGTGAAATTGTTAGTAGAACATTTTTTAGTACTTTTGAATACTCAAGGTTCATTCTAGAGTTATATGGATTGTTGTTGAGATGTTTAGAGTTCCCTTGAGAACGTTGTTGAATTTTATATATATATATATATATATATATATATATATATATATATATATATATATATATATATATATATATATATATATATATATATGAGCATATCAAGTGAGAGCATTTTTTAAATGAGAGATGAGAGGAAGAAATATCAACCATTGGATTCATCAAGAGAGAGAATGTTAATACATTAATGAGACTATTAATTTCTCTCTCTTGATGAATCCAATGATTAGGGGTGGGAATAGGCTAGGCCGAGCTAGGCTTTGCCAAGCCTGAGCTTGGCCTGCTATAATATTCAAAGCCTAAGTCTGGCCTGTAGCCTATCATAGGCTTATTTTTTTGGCCTGGCCTTTTTGAAGGCCTGATTGGCCTGATAGCCTACTTAAAAGCCTATTACATTTGAAAATTTGTAAATAAGTCATTCAACTCGTCTTTATATAGACTAACAAATTAAAAGATCGGTGAAATTAAATGTTTGTTTGCATTAGTTTATTTGAGTTTACCTAGTAGCATAAATTTTGTGATATTATTTGTTTGAGAGAACTTATCGAAACAACTTATGACATTGTTCATAAGATTCTTTTCATCTTATTTTCATAATTTCTTCAAGATAACTAAAATTTATTTTTATAATTTTAATTCAAAGTAAAAATATAATATAATAATAATAAAATTATTCATATTTATTTAAATAGGCCGGCCTCTTAGGCTTAAAAGGCTTTTTATGTGGCCTGTGGCCTAGCCTTTTTAGCTAAATAGGCTTATAAAAAAGCCCAGGCCTTTTCTATTTATCTAAAAAGCCTGGCCTGACCTAGGCCTATGTAGGCTGGACCGTAGGCCCCTGTTAGTCGGCCTGGCCTATTCCCACCCCTACCAATGATGGACATTTCTTTCTCTCATCTCTCATTTAAAAATGCTCTCACTTGATATGCTCCATATATATATATATATATATATATATATATATATATATATATATATATATATATATATATATATATATATATATATATATATATATATATATATATATATATATATATATTTATATATATATATAATCTTTTGAGAAATTGAGAACATGAATAAATTAATAATTAAATCTGTTGTGATGTTTTGAGTATATTGGTTGCGGTGTTTCGAGCTATTGAGTAATAACACAATTTTACTCTATTGTTGATTATTTTGAGAAATATATAATTATTAAATTTAATTATATATATAATTTGAGTTGAGTAATTCAAAGGAATTACAGTGTGGCCATATATTGGTGAAATTGCATTTCTGAGAATAACATGTTTGAGTATGAGTTTTTTAGAACTTTTTTGTTATTGTTGTTTTAGTATGTGATTGTTGTTACATAATCATGCATACATGTATATTGGAGTTAGGTCTGGTCCAGTAAGGTCAGATTTAGTTAGAAACCATGACGATCCCATGTCCAAAGAGGAACTCGGTTCAGGGAGGAACTAGAGACATGAATAAATCAGTAATACACCTCTGATGCCTAAAAACTTAGTACCACATGCATATTGGAGGAGGAGTATAGTGCATATTTATATTGCATTATAATTATTATTGTTGTTGTTTCTATGTGAGAATGATTTAAATCTTAGGATAATTGTCCTACTGTTTATTTTCACCGCTATCATTTGTAAAGATTTTTCTCAATTTTTTATGTTTGTTTTGTGTGACTTTGTACAATGTGTATAGATACTCAGGAGGAGTAAGTGTTGCTATGAGTTGGAAGAAGGATTTGAAGCTCTCTTCATTTATTTACTATTTTTAATTATTAGATGGTTTTTTCTCTGATCTGTAACATCGGGGAACGAGTCCTTGATTTTTTTATGTTTGATTTGTTAATTTCTTTAAGTTTTCCTTTGAGGAGATATTGGAAGTTTATGTTAATTATTTGAGTTCCGCAACGAGTTTTGAACTATTTGGAAAAGTATGCTTGTATGTTTTAGTAGCATCCTAAAATGACGATTTTATTCCTTTAAATTAAGAGTTGGGGTCTTCGGGTGTTACAATATTCACCTTGCATGATTTTTTCATTTTTTTTTTGTGTTATCTCAGTTTCATGTATGACACTGTTTATATTTATTTTTTAATTTTTTTGCTTGAAGGGTTCATAAATGGTTTGTGTTGCTAAGGATAAACAATTAAAAGAAGAACGACTTCATTTTCCATGAAGCTTTTCAATAAAATATACATACGTGAAACATTTTATATGTTGATATGTTGTTGTTTTTTCTATTGATAAATGTTTCGTAGAACAAGAACAAAATATTTCTAAGTCAGAAAGAATGGGTGTGTTTCAAAAATGGTTTTTGTTGCTATGGAGAAAAATACTATTAGGATGACGTTATGGTGGAAGTTTTATCCGCCTTATATTTTTTCTTTAAAGAAACACAAAGTATATCAACTTTTGTTCATTTTGAGACAAGTAGATAATTTTTTCATCTTTATGTTCCATGAATCCTTTTCAATAAAAGGTATGTTCAGGAAACATTTTATGAGTTGATATGTTTTTGTTGTTGTTGTTTTGTTTACAAGAACAAAACATTGCTAAGTCACATGAAAAAATCTTCTTGCGACTTAGCTACATCAATTTCTTATGTAAATTGACAGAAGATCCAGTTGAGTTTATTGTATCGTATGTAGATTTCTTGTTTCATAAACCCTTAACTGAACATGCATTCATTTAAATTGATTTAGAAAATAATAATATAAAAATTAAGTTATATTTGAAAACCAACTTAGATCATTCAATCTTTTTCGAATTGCATGCATCTCGTAATTCATAATTCGCTCTTAAACATAGATAATTTGGTCCAACGTCCTAAGTTCTTCATAGCAAAGATTTTTCTCTTCTATTTTATTTTAAAAAGCATCAATTTGTTGACTAATTCGGACTCATCGTCATCACTATCATCATCATTATAATTTTTTGATTATTACGATGACAGTGATGATGATGAATTCGAATTATTCAACAAATTGATGCTTTTCAAAATAAACTAGAAGAGAAGGAACCGTTGCTATAAATAACTTAGGTTATAGAATCAAATTCTTTATGTTAAAGAGCGAGAGATGAGTTACGAGATGCATGAAATTCGAAAAATAGTGGTTCGTTTAAGTTACTTTTCAAGAATAATTAAAATTTTCAAATCATTATCTTCTACATCAATTTGAATGGATGTTTAGTGTGGTGTAGGAAAAAACCAGTAGTTCACATATTTTATAATAAACTCACGTATATATACCACAACGGTTATCTTTTATAACGGTGTGAAATGTTAATTTTTTTCTAATTAAACTGCAGTTGTTTGGTTTCAAACTCATAGTAGAAAGAAGCATATATACAAATCACACGCTACCTAACAACGGACATACGACCATCATTATATACATTTCACAACCGTTGAAAAAAAAATGGTTTTCGTAGTAGTGAATGACATGTTTTCTCCTGCACGAGTAGTTAAAACCGTATGTGAGTAATGTGATTCGAGGGCGGATTTGGCTGTCTCTAGTGATTCGAGGAGCCACCTTTTCTGTGTGTGCGTTCACTATTTTGCTTGATGTTTGCTCTTAATCCTCTCGTTATAGGTCTTGTGAACGGTTCAAAACAAAATTGTTAACTCGTTTGGCCATACTCCACATTTATTTAATCTTGCAGTATGAGTTTTTCTTTTTCGCAACAATTTTTTTCATCAATTTCAGTTATTTACAATAATACAAACTAAAAATTAAATATTTTAGGATCATTTTCCAACTAACTATTTTCTAGGTTTAATACATGTTTTAGTCTCTTAACTTAATTTGATATTTCAATTTAGTCCCTTAACGAAAAAAACGTTTCTTAATTTCACTTTTGTTATCCTATTTGACCCACTCCGTCAATTTTTGACAAAAAACTTTAAGTTCTGGTGTCGTGGATGTACAGTAAGACTCAACGTTCAAATGTGTCTCAGCATTTGTACTATAACGTAGGGTTTCTACTTAATGTAGCCTTATTGTGACCATATTTATGGCACCTACTCAAGTGGAAGCCCTACTTTATAGTACAAATACTTAGTCACATTTGAACTTTGAGCCTTGTTGTACATTCACATCACCAAAAATTTAACTTTTTTTTGTCAGAAATTGATTGAGAGACCAAATAAGATAACAGAAATGAAGTTAAAGGACTAACTTATAACGTTTTCTAGTTAAGAGACGAAAGTGGAACATTAAATTAAATTAAGAGACTTAAGGACTAGTTTTCTCTATACCTATCAAATCTATTAATCACATGTAAAATTGTTGCTAGCTTTGTTAAATAGATGGTTAGTTTAGATTTCATTGAAAATTATAAGAGTAATTAATAATTGAATTAGTCATAATTGTATCATAATAAGAATAATCATTCGTTAAGTTCTGCACTTTCATCAAGTCTCACAATCACATTACTTCATCTATTCCATTATTGACTAGAAAGTTACAAGCATAAGCTCAATTATTTGTGGACCAAAGTAAACTATTGTTCTATCCAAAATAGATACAAATGGATAATGTTTAACATATGCAAATTGACCCAACAAATTGCTATTAGATTCTAGACATTCACTAGTGGGACAAAGGATAGAGATACATAACTATAAATTCGTCATACCGTGTTCAAGTTGCATCTCGAATGTTGACAATCTAAGTGTACATATATATATAATCTCTTTTTTAATAACGAATATGATATATAAATCAATGAGTATCGCGGATATTCATATTCATCACAAGATCAAAAGAACAAATATGGCGAATCAAAGAAGAATTTTTTTTTGAAACACAAATAGAACTGATCATAATTACTAAATTGGGCTTGCAAAGTATTTAGCGAGGAATATTATACAATCTGTCACGAATTGCAACAAAACATGATCCTGTTACAAAATATTTAAGTAGTTTATTGCTAACAATAGTCCAATGTGTTTTTTACCCAATAATAGAGAGTGTGTTAGGAAGCTACTTTAGAACCCTAACAATTCAAAAAAAAAAAACTAAGAGAAATAAAAGAGACAAGTAAAATAAACTAAAATAATTAAAGACTTTTCATTTCATTTGATATCTCAAATGTGTGAAAGACACTGCATTATATGACATTCATAATGAATAATAAAACTAAAAGTTCAAATACAATTAGAGCCCAATAATAATAATAATAATAATAATAATAATAATAATAATAATAATAATAATAATAATAATAATAATAATAATAATAATAATAATAATAATAAATAATACTATAAATACTATTATATCCCTCAACCATTGTTAGGAACCTGATTTGAAACCCTAACAAAACTAATAAAACCTGTAAAATAAAAGGCAATAAAAACCAACTAGGAAAATTAAATTTCATTTCATTTCTTTGATATCCCATGTTAGTCAAAGACACTACATTATATAACATTCGTAATGGATAATAAAACTAAAAACCAAATACAATTAGAGCCCAATAATAATAATACTAATAAATAATACTATAAATACTATTATATCCCTCTATCATAGAGTGTGTATTTTAAATAATTTTTACTAAAAATGAATATTTACATATTGTAAATATTAATAGATGAGAATGAGGAAGAATATATTTTTAATAAAAAAATGAAAAAAAAAATCTATATTTTAAATAATTTGTACTAGAGACAAAATGTTAATGTTGTCTCATGAAAGGGATATTGTTAGATTCATGGATTGTGCTATAATGTCTATGTATTTTTTGAAGGAAAAAATTGTTCTATTTTACAATTATAGCAACAATTTATTTAGTGCTAAATGATGTACAAGTGCAAATATGGTATCTTGAATGTATTGTGATAATAATCTTATTAAGGTTTTTTTTTTTTTGTTACAATCTTATCAAGCATTTTATATTTCATAATTATTTTGTCGCAATGAAATGCTATTAATAGAATATAAGCCGCTAGTGGCATATTTTTTAGGAACTCTCATGTTAAGTTCATTAGGAGACAAGCTAATGAAGTTGCTCATGTCTTGACTCGGACGGCTACATCATTCGCTAGTTTTTAGGTTTTCAGTGATGTACCAACATGTATACATACTTTTATTGATAATGAAATGCAGTAATTGTTTTTTCCCTCAAAAAAAAATATTATTTTAAAATATTTACATTTTAGGGTTTAGTGTATTACAATATCTACATTGACATCCGTGTTTTTTAATTAGTTTTTAGTTTTATTTAACATAATTTGTTTTCTCATATACGCAAAATAACTTTAACATTTTCCTACAAATATTATTTATTTTATATATATACAAGCCCGACCCACAACAGGTGCAGCCACTGGGCCTCAAAATCCTGGGGCCCCAAACTTATCATTATTAGTGAACAAAAAAAATTGAAATATGAAACATCAAAGTTTTTCTTCTTCCTCTTTAATTCTTTTCTCTTCTCAGTATCGTTAAACAAGCAAAAGCGGAAAACAAAACATGCCCTATTCCTATTTCTCTCAGCGCTACTTTGTTACTAAGTAACATTAATATTAACACCACTGTAACGAAACACCGTACCACCGTCTACCACAAGTTTACATTACGACAATGTCGGCGGATATACGACAAAACAAAAATAGCGTAAGTCAAGTCATGTGTTGTTTTTCTTTTCTTTGGTTCTTTCAATCACTGTTTGCTCTTTTCTTTATTTCTCCAATCACTATTTTCATAAGTATTAGAGGGCTTTGCTGCCGCTTGCGATCGACATTGAACTCTTCGGTCTTCCCATATGAAAAGTTGTTTTCATAAGTATTAAAAATTGATTTTTGCTGTGATTCATTTGAAGGTAGAAAAAGAGAGTAGTAATAGTTGGAAAACGTTGAATAGTTAGATAAAGTTGTCTGTAGTTTAGTATATAATTTTGAAGGTAGGAAAAAGGACTGTAGTTCATACTGTTTCATGGATAAGGATAAGTAAGCATCATGATTATTGATTAATATTTTTGTGATTATTTAATTTTTGAGTTTAATTGATATACACTGTCAGTGTAAATTTTTTTACACCATTATTAGATCCTGAACATCCAATTGTATTACTTTAAAAGAAGTTAAAATAAAAGTCAAACCTTTTATAATTATCAATGGTTGTGATTGACTGACAGTGTAAAAAATCTTTACACTGTCAGTGCATTTCAATTAAATTCTTAATTTTTTTAGTTGGAAAAGTTCAATAATATATTTTATGGATAAGAAGCATGAATTAGTCATATTAAAATTTAGATGGATAAGTTATTTTTTACTAAAAGAAAAAAGAAAATGATTGAATACGTGGATATTATATAATATATTATTATATTAGTTATGTTTTTTTAGTTTATTCTTAATTTTTATTTTTAATTATTAATTCGATATTATTTTGATTATTAATTCTTAATTTTCTTTATTAATGTAATTGATTTTTCTTACTAATATGTAGGAACACAATCCCACCCCAGGACTATTAATAGATTGTTTGGTGATAAATACTACGAAATTAATCATCAGCTAACACAATAAACATAGGGAGATATTTCAGATTTTTATACTATGCTTCTAAGAATAGAAAGTATAAATGTGAAAATGATAAGTTGTATAAAATGATATTTATAATTTAAATAATATTTTAAACTTTTTAGTGTTTCATTTAGTTAATATATAATTATATTTTCCGTGCATTATTTTTAATTATTAAAATAATATATTTTTTAAAAATTTAGACCCATTTATAAAATTAGAACAGGGCCTCCGAATCGGTTGGGCCGGCCCAATTTATTTAGTAAATATTTCATTTTTTATTTTAACATGATTTGTTTTAATAAATTTTGTATATTATCTTAAATCTTTTTTTTTAAATTGATAATCAACTTTGTATTCAAATATCATATTTTAGGTACAAATTCACTATTACATTAACAAATATTTAATTTTTTTATTAAATTATAATTATATTTAGCATAATTTGTTTAAATAAATTCCTATGTAAATATTATACTTTTTCTATATATCTTAATTACCATATATATTCTTTCTTTTTATCAATGATAATATTCTTATTTTCTAAAAATATTTATATTCTTTAATAAATATTATACATATAATTCGGATAACACTAACAAAATACATTAGTTTCTTTTATGATAGACTAATCAAAAAAATATTTAGTTTTAATGATTATTCTTTTCTCATTAATACCTATGATACAAAAATGGGATCTTTTTTCTTAATTGGAAAATTCTCCGCGTAAAGAGATTGAACATAGTTTTGGCATTATAAATAGCACTCACACCATTTCTGTTTTCTCAAAGACAACAAAGCTTGATAACATATCTACAAACATGGATAACAAAAAACAAACACGTTCTTCTTCATCATCAACCAAGAAATTCGATCAACTTTTCGGCCCGAAAGAGGCTTCGCCGACTTCTTCTTCCTCCGTCTTTGGCTCCATTTTTCCTCCACCACCACCGTCCTATGTATGCATGGCTATTAACTCCGTTTGTTTCCAAGGCTTTATTTTAATATATTTATCATTATATTACATGCATGAGTTTTACATATTATAATGACCATAACATGTTTTTAATTTGTAAGGTTGAGGGAAGAGGATCAAGAGCACAAGAAGTGGGAAGCAAAATTCTTGGAACACCTGGTAAATTATTTAATATATGCATTTATATATAATTTAAAATAACTTCAAACTATATATATCAAATCTTGTCTTACCACTAGTAGTTGGGGTGGCAAAACATACTTGATATGGGATATAGTGTGTTTTGTCTTTATTTTTTTTTGGTAGATCGGAGAAGATTTTAGACTCCCACGCACGGTCATTAAAAAAAAAATTATAAAATTTTTAATAATTTGGGTGTAAGATGTATATGTCTACCCATTCCCTCTTTATTTTCTTTGTTAGACGGAACAAAGATTTTCGGTGCAAGACCTTCAACTATGTTTGTTCCTCTCTATTCTATTTTTTTCAAACTTTTGCAAGACGGATCAGACATGTCTGTTTGTAACTCCTAGTCACTAGAAGCATATATGGCTATAAAATAACTTTAAATATATCTACCTATATTTAGTAAAATGTTGGTTTTAGGAAGTTCTAATAGTAACAAAGAATACTAGTAGCAAACATTAGAATGATTTTTTGATCTACACCTTTTAATATGTCAACCCATCCTACCTTTATTAAAAAGAATTTCATTGAGAAATTCTTTTAGTGTGCAAGGTCAGTATGCCCGCTTATATCTTATCCTCATTTTTTTCATAGATAAAATTTAGGCCACAACAGATAAATTTTAGGCCAATTTATCCGTCTCTTATTTTGAAATTTTACGAGATAGATCTAAACGAAACAGATATGTTTGACATACCGACCATAAGCATATATGGCTTTAAAATAACTTTTAATATGGCTACTTTTATTTAGTAATATTTCTGTTTGGATTCGTTTTAGGAACTTCCAATAGTAACAAAAATACCAGTAGCAATTATCAGAATGTGACAGGAGAACCTAGCTACTTCAGTTCTTCAATCCACTATGGTGGCCAAGAAAATTATTCCTCACGAAACAGGACCACTGAATCCCACCATGTTGTGAGTGCCATCATTTTCATCCTTTTTTTCATTTCAAGTTTATTTGATATTCAAGTATTTATATAATGATTCTGTGGCTAATACTAATTTTGACCTTTGTAATTGAAGAAAGATAAGAATCATGGTGATCTCAATGGCAGCAATTCAAACAGTGCCTCAAGAGGGGACTGGTGGGAAGGTAGGAATAAGAATCATAATCTAAAAACTAATAATTCAAAATGAACTATTACTCATTTTCATGGTTAAATTACATTTATATTATTTGGGTTTTGACAGGTTCCCTTTATTACTAAATCATTGTGGCATGGTGTGAAAACTTAGCACCTTGCAGGTAAATATTTCTTCCCATGGTTAATAAAAAAAATTTAATCTCAAATAGTTAGTGACTAATTATTAATATATATATTTATACATTTTAATCTCAATTCATTTTAATCCTTAACTCAACTGTTTTAAGGCGGTTGATGATAAATTGATCTAAAAAAGAAAGTTCATACTATTTCTCTAACGAAACATAGACACTATATCGGACACAACACAAATTTGTCGATATTAATAATAATTAAAAAATTAATTGATTAAATGTAATCACATGTTTTCATGTCTTGATATGTTATTATCGGAGATCGGCACATATCAAACAACAAGCATATATATTTATTCTAAAGTTTCGTGCTACATTTATATTTAAAATGATTTCTCTGATGAAAGACTTGATTTTGTTTTTTTTTTATATTTAAAATTATAACAAAATGTGATTTTGTTTATATGTTGCAGGATGAAGATCAACCATATAAGCTAGAGTGTGCTCTAATTAGTTCTAAGTTTAAAGAAAGAAATAAATAAATATGTTATAATCGTATGAGTTAGTATCCTTAATTTCATCCAATAGTTGGGTCTTTTTTTTCCTAATATCGGGTATAATTAACTAAAGTGTTAAAGTAGTTTGGGGCCTAAACTACTTGTGGTTTGTAGTTTTTTTTTATATAAATAAAGGTTTTATTTTAGACTTTGTTACGATGATATGTTGATATTTCTTTATGATGTCTTATAATATTTATCATATTTAATTGTTTTACATATGTTGAGAGTATATATAATAAATAAAAAAGAAAATAATGATTTTACTTCATTACTGATATTTAGTATTATTATTATATTTTTATTATCATAAACTCGTAGACGAAAATAATTATTTTAAAATCATAAGCATGACTTTTTTTATTAGCGGATACAATTTAAAAATAACAGTTTAAGTTAATTTTTCTAGTATATATCAATAAGGCTCAAAGTAGTTAAAGTGACTTTAAAACTACTAGTAACAATATTTTTGAGACATAAAAAATCATGTTGAAACATTATCAAATTTGTCTAACAATCCTAAATTTAACTAACTTCATTTTTTTTAATAATCAAATGCATCATTTTGTTACCTCTGTTTTTATTTAATGATATTTTGAATTTTTTGTAATTAAAACTCAAAAAGTAAAAAGAACTGAAATATTATTAAGACAAAACATACAAAACGATCCAATGCATTTGACTTTTTTTTTATTACAATTAAGAAGAATAAAACATATAGGATAATCTAGATAGGCGAACATTCTCTAAACTTTAATTCCTTCACATAGCACTAATCCTATCTATAATGATATTTTCTTTTAAAGATGAGTAAGTGGGTTTTTATTTTTAAAGATGAGTAAGTGAAATTTAGTACTTAGAAAGATAATTGGAAGCTTACTCTATAATAAAATATATTTTTAATGAGATTATGAAAACAAAACGAAATAATTTTTTTGAAATTTTGAACAATAATATAGGATATATCTCTTCGGTTGGCTTGTGGACTGATAGAAAAATGTTTTAACTTTTTCGTACTTTTCAAATTCTTTATCTCGAAATTATATTTTATTTTTACTTAAAAAATTTATATACCTTAGACTATCTCCAACAGAAGGGTCATTTGTATAGTTCGCTAGCCGTACACTAACTTTTTAAGAAAAAGCAAAAATTGCAATTGTGCTAGATGGAGAACGTTGCATTGCAGTGCAACGATTGCATGGAATAAAAAAATATTAAAAATTATAAATGTGGTGTGTTTCAGCTTTAATATGAATAAAATATTAATATATAAAGTAAAATTGTGGGATTCAATAGGTGTCTTTTAGAGTTGCAACATTGGAGTGATAATTGAGTGAATTATTTCAAGATGGTGTGGCTTAATGGGTCACACAAAGAACTTAAAAATGAGTTGCATCATTAGAGATGCTCTTAGTTAGGAGTTGAACTGATAGCAAAACATATAGTTAGGAGTTGAACTGATAGCAAAACATATAGTTATCACTTTGAATGCCACGTGGAGCGACATAAATCCATTTAGCTATCCCCTCGATTTCCACCTGGACCGATAGGAAAAAGGCCTCATTTTATCTTTACTCCATGCATGTTAACCACGGGATCCTCCATGGACTATTTTCTTACGCTTAACTGACGTATAATATTGAGCTTTTATAAGTTATGCCCATGAACCCTTGATACAATTGAATCGAGAGATTTTAAATTGGATTATTTCCCCAACCAAAAGATAGCTTTTCCCTAAGATGAACTCACGAACCGAGTAGAGATTTCACCAGTTGGTCCCAATAACTAAACAAAACTTTTGCAGGATGAGACTTTTAATGGTTGATCTCAATAACCAAAATGAATTCTATAAGAGTATCACAATATTGAAATGGAAATAGCGGAACAACGCCAATATAACTCTTTCCTTACTGGAAGTTTTCACTCACAAGGAACTAAGACAACTTTGGTGAAAAAAATATTTAAAGAGAGAGAATGGAGAGATAAATCGTAAATAATTAGGAAAACTTCAAATTATATATTATGTGAAATAAACTGAAGTCCTCCTTTATATAGAAAACTTTTTGGCTTAAAATGGAAACAATCCATGGGCCAAGTTAATGGTCTAACCGATTAGGCTTATTGATTAGGTGCTTCAAATGATTGATTATTGTTGGCGAATATGGATGGTTTTGATATAGAGTCGTTTTCAATCATTAAGAGTATGTCATTATCGATTAGAGATTCAATTCGGCATCATCTAATCGATTCGACTGCTTGAAAAAGTCTCATAATCAAACAGACAGTTCCCTAATTGATTATCTAGGCCTTAAAAATATTTTCAGGAGACTTTGTCAAGTAAAAAGAGGCTTTAAAAGTATTTTAAGTATGTGTGTGTGTGTTATTTGCCTCAGTATCTTAGGAGTTACTATCCTACTTTCATAAGATACTAGTCACTCAGATAGAAACAACCAAACGAGCTTTTACACTTTCTTTATTTCACAAATCTAAAGCTTTCAAGTTCCTCTGTTAGATATATTGATCATATAATCACTTCACTAGAAATGTATAACAGCATTGGCGTATAACTCTAATGTAGAAGAATTTATTATAATATTCCATACATCCATTATTTTTTCCACTATCATGTCTGCTTTGACCATTTTTACCATCTTCACCCTTAATTTATTTCCTCTCTACCGCAGGTTTATCCCAACTTCTCACATTCTTTGTTATGTAATACCTACAAAGTAATATGTAAGAAGTTCAAAAGACCTTTGCAACCAAACTCATCAAAGCGGTGTCGCGGTCGATGATAATTACTTCGACATGTCTTCTTTGTCCTTCAACATTGTCTGAGACACCTTTAAAGCCCAAGTAACATTTTTCTCTTTTTTGCACTCTAGAAATGCAAAGCTAATTGAATAAGTCTTCTTAGTATAGGTAAAACCAACAATTTCCAATAGTGAAAGAATGTACTGGTTGGTCTTATACGTTAAATCAATGATGAGCATAGTAGGAAACATGTTGAAGAACTTGCTGGAATCTGGATGTGTCCAAAATATATCTCTAACGCTTACTCCATCCTCATGTGTTCGATACCTAGATACATAATTGTTATCATCCATAAATTTCAACAGTTGTTGCATTTCAGTTCTACCCTCCTCAAAACCTTGTTATTAAGGGCTTGAATATTGTAGACTTGCTTGATATTTGAGATATTTTCGGGTCTTTTCCGTTTCCAAGTTGCAAGTATGTTTTTCGGTTGCACCATATTCAATGGCATGTCTGAAACGATTTCCTTCTCTTCTGGCATGAGGCGCATACAATTGGATGTTCGACTAACTTTTTACACATGTCATGGTTATGTAAACCACAAATCACATTAAATCTCCATTTGTTATTTCACGATAAATAATCACTTAACTTAAAGGGACACTCACATTTTCTTGAATCAGTGTCATCTTGTTTGAATTTCCATTGAGGAGTTTTATACTTCCCACTTCTTTTGCATGTTATTGTCATAAGTGCAACTCTTTTATCCGAACTATTACTAGACCTTTCGATTACGACACCAAACCCTAATTTGGATGTCTTCGTATGAATCCATTGAAGCATATGATCGCGAAATTCAAACTATTGTCCATTTATAAATTAGTTATGAACATCAAAAATGGTTATGGAGTTTGACCATGCAAGGTGCTTATTATTGAAAATCACATTTGATATTCCCTAAAATGCATCTCTGAAAATGACTGACATGCAAAGGTAGTAGATTTTCAAATTCTTGTTTCACAAATCCGAAAATACACTTGCGAAAAAGTCATTGAGTTGCTAAATTAGAAATAAATTGATAAGGTTTGTTCGCAAATGCATCTTCGAAATAAATTTTGAAAAATATATGGGCCGATGAATAGTTGGCATGTTTAAGTGAATTTCGAATATACATTTTCAAAACTGAGAGGCACTTTTAGATTTTTTATAGGGTGTTTTTCCAACTACAAGGATGGGATTAGCAATTTCTTTATTGTTTTGCAAATTAAAAATAAATTGATTGGATTTGTTCAAAGATGCATACCCATAACAAATTTTGAAAAATATATGGGGTGAGGATCAGTTGAACGTGTTTAAGTGAGACAAAAAATTCTTTCAAAAATGTATTTCAAAAAATGGAGGACAAATTTAAGTTACTCAAACTGACATAATTGTTACACTTTCTTAGGTAAAATTTCAAATTGATCATGAATGGATCATTTTTTAAGAGTCCACCTTGAATCAATCAATAAATAAATAAAACAAATAAATAAATAATACACAAACCATGTTCTCGACCTATAAACAAGACCATTGAACTCACTCTCAAAGAATTCTACTCATACAATTGGTCCTCTAAATTGAACCTTTCAGATTTCAACCATACTTTTCTCTTCTTTTTTTTTTCATTGGACTCTATAAACTAATGATACAATGAAATAGCACTCTTCACCCATCATTTTGTCTTGCTTTTCATAGCACACGTTTCTCTCTTCCTCTCTTGTTCTTCTGTTTTACTCCAACTTGAATTTGAGCTATTCACCTCATGACTTGTTGAGTTGCTAAACACCTTTGCTGCTTTAACCTCTGCTCCAAGATAATTCGACAACACTCTCTTCACACCGAAACCGCGCCGTTGAGGCTTAACGATTTCGTTTTTGTTGCGTATAAAAGGAGTTATCTCTACCTTTAAAGGACTAATCAGTGACACAGGTGAACTACTAGGTGTGCCAAATTTTGTTTTGTTGTGTTGAGTGTCTGAGACAGACACTAATAATTGTTGTGAAACCTTTTTCTGTCCTCTCCTATGATCCTGGAGCATTTGACGCACGTTGGTGCTCTCGATTTTCCCAGACTCCTCAACAGAAACCATGTTAACCATTGGAGCCAATGGAAACCTATCTGAATGTTTGGTTAAGTCATCAACATATAGTAAATCATCGATACGAGCTACTATGTTAAATGCCATACTCTCCAAAACTCTTGAATAGCTTTCAAGTATTGATTTTCCAACATCCTGAAATGTTTGAAATGAAAACATGTCAATGTGTTGTAACATGAAGATTGCAATTGTAATACTTCCTCTGTTTTATAGATTGTCCAGATACATTAATTATTCAAAATAAATTTTTTCTTATAAATAAGACCAGAGAGAGAAGAGAGCGTATAAGAGAAAGAGAAGCATGGAACCTTGTTGCATTGGATCTTGGTGCTATCCAATGTAGTTTGGCTTAAACCAGGAAACCGCTGTTTCAAAGAAAGTAGAATGTTTTCAGCTCTTTCTGCAAGTAATTCTCTCTTATCTCCATCAACTATGAAGTCCTTGACAATGTCCCAAGACGACTTTGTAGTCGAACGGACAGGATAAAGTGGCGGTCTAGAGTGAGATCTTCGGTGCCATACGAAAATTGCGGCTTCCAAACGGTTAGCAATCTCTAGTGCAACATGTTCATTGGAGATGTCTATGCAATCAAGCAAGCACTCTTGAGAGAATTGGTCTGATGTGATGTATCGGTAAATAAAATCGCCTAAGCAAGTTCTTCCATTCTGAAAGTTCAAACAATGTATCATATAGGATCAACAAAAACAACAACCAAATTAGTTTTTCTCAATAGATGAGATCGGCTACTTAGATTATACGACAAAGAGTCATCTTTAAGGGCATACAAGACAGTCTACCGTACAGATCTAAAAATTGTATAGAATCAATAATGTAACAGTCATTTTCATATACATTTTTTTACTATTTCTTTCAATGATATAAAGATATAGTCGAAATCTATGTATGTGGAAAATCAAACCTTAGGAAGGGATTCCAAATAGGCCTCAGGAACTTCCATATCAGCTAAAGCAATGCTGTTGATAGACATGGCTGCTTTAAGTATTTGGCTAGCGCATTCGCGTGTGTGATTCAACTTCTTTCTTGAATTCTCACTTAGACCGGAAGGCGGGACACGAGGTACAGGGAGCCACCACTTCTCCTCTTGCCTCTGATTTCTTTTGCGAAAAGAAGCCGTTCCATCTGCATCTGGCGCGACAATTCCTTGGTCCACATACCAAAACTCCATGGCTGTGCAACTATCTAAAATTTCCTGTTACAAATGAAAAAATGTGTATGAATGTTTCAGATTGCGATTACTATACCAAGAACTAGCATACAATGGAAGAATCAAATTGAAAAAACTTACAAGAAGCATGTTGTCGAGTTTACGCAGAGCTGGAAGATTCATACAAATATCTGATCTTGGTCTGCAAGTCATTATCTGCATAATGCCACCATGTTAGAAAAACTTCTTAATTCTGACTTCTCTACTAAATATATGAAAATATCACAGTTTCGAACTCGAGCCCTGCACATTCAATGCAGGGTCGGTCGTCTTTGAGAGCGTGCATGACAGACTACCTCAAGCTTACTACCATCCGGAAAAGTTTGCCAAGAAGGCATTAACTCAACAATATGATCACCAACACAAAGAAGCCAATCCATTTCTCTCTGCCACATCTCTTTCTTCTCACAAGGCACAGGCTCTAGTCTCCATAATTGCCCAAATACAGTTCCTACATGTTGCATTAATTCCCAATCAAATAAACAGTCACCAAAATATCAACAGTTCAAACCACATCAAAACATTTAAAGCACTTTCCAATGCAAAAAAAATAAAAATAAATAACATACCACACAAATTAGTAATAGCATTTGAGATAGCCAAAGCAGTGCTAACTCCTTTTCCACAACCTGACATATCTTCACCAAGCAGTAGTTTCGCAAACCTTTCCTTCATCATATCTACTCCCGATCCTTCAATTTTCATAACCATTCAACATCAACAAACAAACTCCAAAAGGGTAATTTATAGAAGCATCATATGAAGAAATTTAACAACTTACCAGAAACTTTTGAACTGATATTAGCAATTTTCTTATCCTCAACTTGAGAAACAGGTTCATTTTCTTTTTCATCTGATTTACTATATTTGAACACAGTAGTAGCTTTCCCAACAGGAAGAGATGTTTTTGCATGTTCTGTCAAATCCGAAGAACATGAACCAGTAGAACTAGTTAACGCCTTGTTCTTAACTACTTTACCAGAAGAAGAACAACACGACCCATCTCTTTTCTTGTGAGAATTTTCACCATTGTTGCTTAAAGTCTCCATCTTTTGAGGATTATATTGAATCTGTTTCAACGTGTGTTGAAAATTAGGAGGAAGAAGGAACGTGTGAAGTGGGTTATATAGTTGATGAATGAGTTGAATATTGAAGTGAAGAGACCGTTGAGATTGCTAAAGTACGGAAAAAATAAAACATCTTGGAAAAAGACAAGATAATGAACAACGTTGTAGCTTTTTTTAAGAAAAAGTTTGTTCAAATACGATTCCTGATGTCACATGGTGTTCCAACGTCTCTTTGGCTTTCGGTATCAGTATAGTTTAACCCAAAAGCTACGTTCAAAATAATAGTAATTTATTTTATTTATTTATTTATTTATTTAAAAAGGGTAATGAATATCTAAGTTATTAATTTTTTGTTATTTAACATTTATTAAGTAGTTAGTTTTTTAATTTAACATATACTCTAATTAACTTATTAACTCTAATTAACTTATCAGTTACAAGATTTTAGTTAAAAAAAATTATTATGAGCAATAAATTATCAACTAGCTTTCATCTATTTATTATTAGAAAGGATTAGAAAAAATATTTTTTTAACTTTTTGAACAACTTTTTAATCTAATTAATGGAGTTTTTAAAACTCGTTTTGAACTTTGTTATATCAAGAACAGGGGGCTAGAGAGATCGGATAAGATTATAGGATCGTAGTTGTAATTGACTTGATACAAACTGATGAATTAATCAGTTAATCAATCAGAACAATAAATCAGCTGCATATTTTTTAAATGGGTCATGCTAACATGTGACCTTAGGGCACATGTTAAGTATACTATAATTAAAAGGGTCATGCTAACATGTGCCCTTAGGGCACATGTTAAGGATACTATAATTAGAAAAAGTTAAATATAATTAAATACAATAAAGTTATATTTAAAGTTTCGATACATTGAATGCACAAGTTCCAAAAAAAATTTCTGTAAATATCTCATTAACTTGTGCCCTTGGGGCACACGTTAGCTTTTCCCTAATTAAAAACGTAAATTTCTCTTTCCAAAAATTATACCTTTCTCCATTAAAGGATGTGGGTTTGTTTAGCAAATAACTTGAAGTCATTTTCTTCCTGGGATGATTAGTCTTTAACGAGATTTAATTTCTATTGCCACTTGTTGGACAAGTCACTCTAAGAACGAGAAAGGGTGTGAATTGTGTTATTCAAAATTTATGATTAATTTATTGGTTTTATTACTTAAAAAACCAATTGTACCAGTATCCTCAAGATCAGAAAGAAAAGTAGTGGAAAGAAAATAAAACACTAAGATAAATAACAAAATGTAATGAGATAAGGGTTATAGAGATTACTTTAGAAAATTATCCAGGTTTGGTCGAGATAAGGTAACAAAAATTTTGCAGACTCAGTTTTATAACCAAGCAGAGACTTTTAATGGTTGATCTCAATAACAAAACTCAATTCTATAAGAGTATCACAATCTTTAAAATAGCAACAAGGGAACAACACAAATACAACTCTTTCCTTACAAGAAGTTTTCACTCACAATGCACTAAGACAACTTTGGTAAAAAAATTATTTAAAGAGAGAGATAAATCGTAAATAATTAGGAAAACTCTGAATTCTGATGTGAAATAAAGTGTGGAAAGTCCTCCTTTATATTAAAAAAAAGGCTTAAAATGGAAATAATCCACGGGCCAAGTTAATGGTCTAATTGAATAGGCTAATTGGTTATGTGCATCAAATAATCGATTATTATGGCCGAATATGGATGGTTTTGATATAGAGTCATTACTAATCATTAAGAGTCTGTCATTATCGATTATAGACTCAATTCGGCATCATCTAATCGATTCGACCGCTTGAAAAAGTCTCATAATCAAACAGACAGTTTCGTAATTAATTGTTTAGACCTTAAAAAAAATTTAGGTGACTTTGTTAAGTAAAAAGAGGCTTTAAAGTATTTTAAATATGTGTGTGTGTGTGTGTGAGAGAGAGCGAGAGAGAGAGAGAGAGAGAGAGAGAGAGAGAGAGAGAGAGAGAGAGAGAGAGAGTGTGTGTGTGTGTGCGTGTGTGTGTGTGTGATGTGCCTTAGTATCTTAGAAGTTACTATCCTAATTTCACAAGATACCGGTCACTCAAACAAACACAACAATGAGCTTTCACACTTTTTTTATTTCACAACTCTAAAGCTTTCAGGTTCCTCTATTAGATATACTGATTATATAATCACTTCACTAGAAATGTATAACAACATCGGCGTATAACTCTTTTGTAGAAGAATTTATTATAATATTCCATACATCCATTATTCTTTCCACTATCATGTCTGCTTTGACCATTTTACCGTCTTCACCCTTAATTTGTTTCCTCCCTACCGCAAGTTTAACTCAACTTCTTACATTCTTTGTTATGTGATACCTACAAAGTAATACATAAGAAGCAGGAAAGATCTTTGCAACCAAACTCATCAAAGCGGTATCGCGGTTGGTGATAATTACTTTCGACATGTCTTCTTTGTCCTTCAACATTGACCGACACACCTTTAAATCCCAAGTACATTTTCCTCTTGTTCGCACTCTAGAAATGAAAAGCTAATAGAATAAGTCTTCTTAATATAGGTAAAACCAACAATTTCCAATATTGAAAGTTTGTACTTCTTAGTCGTATACGTTAAATTAATGATGAACACAGTAGGAAACATGTTAAACAAATTGATGGAATATGGATGAGTCCAAAATATATCTCTCATGGTTACTCAATCCTCATACGTTTGGTACCTAGATACATAATTGTTATCATCCAGAAATTTCGACAGTTCTTGCATTTTAGTTATCCCCCCCCCCCTCATCGCCTTGTTATTAAGGACTTGAATATTGTAGACTTGTTTGATATTTGAGATATTTTCGGGTCTTTTCTGTTTCAAAGTTACAAGTATGTTTTTTGGTTGTACCATATTCAATGTCATGTCTGAAATGATTTCCTTCTCTTCCGGCATGAGGCGACATGCAATTGGATGCCCGCCTAACTTTTCACACATGTCATGGTTATGTAAACCACAGGCACATTCAATCTCCATTTGTTATTTGACAATAAATAACCACGCAACTTAAAGGAACCCTCACATTTTCTTGAACTAGTGTCATCTTGTTTGAATTTTCGTAGATGAGTTATATACTTCCCACTTCTTTTGCATGTTATTGTCACAAATGTAACTTTTTTATCCGAACCATTATCAGACCTTATGATTACAACACCAAACCTCAATTTGGATGCCTTTATATGAATCCTTGAAGTATATGATCACGAAATTCAAACTCTTGTCCATTTGTTAATTGGTTACCAACATTAAAAATGGTTATGGAATTTGACCATGCAGGGTGTTGTTTTATTGAAAATCACATTTGATATTTCCTAAAATGCATCTCCAAAAATGACTGCGATGCAAAGTAGCAGGTTTTCAAATTCCTGTTTCACGAATCCGGAAATGCACTTTCAAAAAAGTCACTGAGTTGCTAAATTAGAAATAAATTGATAAGGTTTATTCGGAGATGCATCTCCAAAATAAATTTTAAAAAATATATTGGTTGATGCTCTGTTGGGGCAGGTTTAACTGAGATAAAAGGTGCGTCCGGAGATGAATTTTTAAAAACTGGGATTTTTTGGATTTTTTATAGAGTGTTTTTCCACCTCTAAGGATAGGATTAACAATTCCGTTATTGTTTTACAAATTAGAAATAAATTGATAGATTTTTTCTCAGAGATACATATCCAGAATAAATTTTTAAAAATATAAGAGGCGAGGCTCAGTTGGACGTGTTTAAATGAGATAAAAGGTGTCGTCCAAAAATACATTTCTAAGGGTGTTTTTAAATGTATTTTTGGATTTCAAAGATGTTTCTCCACCTCTTTGGGTGGAATTAGCAATTCTCTTAAAGTATGTTTGGATTAAGCATTTTAATGAGGTAATGTATTGTATTGAGGGAATTTAAAATGATTTGCACATAATTTATTGTTTTGATACAAAAATAAAGAATTGTTAAAATAATGGAAATTTATTGAGTATTTTATATAAATTAAATTTAATCATTTTGAAATAACACCAAAAACTAAAGAATTTGAAATTCCTCTCATACTCCCTAGAATGTATTTGTTACAATTATTTCTTCAAATTTTGCTAATTAGTCCTCATATTTTTCAAAATTACAAAATTGACCCCAAAAATTTTCAAAAAATTGTAAATTGGTCCTTCATAATTTTAAAAATTTACAATTTGGTCCTTCAAATTTTTAAAAATTACAAATTGGTCCTTACTTTTCAATTTTTTAATTTTGTCCAAAAAATTTAAATTTTAGAAAAAATTACCCCAAAAATCTAACAATGAATTATCTTAATACTCCATTCAAACAAAATAATTTAAAAATAAATTTCAATTGAATCATTTGAATTGCTTTGAATTCTAAATTTTTTTAAAATTTCCAATTACCTCGTCCAAACAGACTCTAATTATAGTTTTCCAATTTTAATTTAATTAAACTGACACAATTGATAGAATTTATTTCGGATATGCATATCCAGAATAAATTTTAAGAAAATATGAGACAGACTCAGTTGAATATGTTTAAATGAGATAAAAGATATCGTCCAAAAATACATTTACGAGGGTAGCATTTTTAGATTTCCAACATACTTCTCCCACTCTTAGGGGGAATTAGCAATTTTGCAAATTTAACTTACTCAAACTGATCTTGTAAAAAAAAAAAAAAAAAAAACTTACTCAAACTGAAACAATTGTTATACTTTCTAAGGTAAAATTTCAAATTGATCTTGAATGGATATTTTTAAGAGTACACATTGAATCAATAAATAAATAAATAAATAATACACAAGACCATTGAACTCACTCTCAAACAATTCTACTCATACAATTGATCCTCTGAATTGAACCTTTCAGATTTCAACCATACTTTTCTCTCTCTTTTTTCATTGGACTCAATAAACAATACTATATACTAATAATGATACAATAAAATAGCACTCTTCACCCATCATTTTGTCTTGCTTTTCATGGCACACGTTTCTCTCCTACTCTCTTGTTCTTCTGTTCTATTGCAACTTGAATTTGAGTTATTCACCTCATGAGTTGTTGCTGCTTTAACCTCTGCTCCAAGATAATTCGACAACACTCTCTTCACACCGAAACCGCGTCGTTGAGGCTTAACGATTTCGTTTTTGTTGCGTATAAAAGGAGTTATCTCTCCCTTTACAGGACTAATCAGTGACACAGGTGAACAACTAGGTGTGCCAAATTTTGTTTTGTTGTGTTGAGTGTCTGAGACAGACACTAATAATTGTTGTGAAACCTTTTTCTCTCCTCTCTTGTAATCCTGGAGCATTTGACGCACGTTGGTGCTCTCGATTTCCCTAGACTCCTCAACAGAAACCATGTTAACCATTGGAGCCAATGGAAACCTGTCTGAATGTTTGGTTAAGTCATCAACATATAGTAAATCATCGATACGAGCTACTATGTTAAATGCCATACTCTCCAAAACTCTTGAATAGCTTTCAAGTATTGATTTTCCAACATCCTGAAATGTTTGAAATGAAAACATGTCAATGTGTTGTAACGTGAAGATTGCAATTGTAATACTTCCTCTTTTTTTATATATTGTCCAGATACATCCGTTATTCAATATATTTAAAAAGTAAATTTTTTCTTATAAATAGGATCAGATGGAGTATAAGAGAAAGAGAAGCATGGAACCTTGTTGCATTGGATTTTGGTGCTATCCAATGTAGTTTGGCTTAAACCAGGAAACCGCTGCTTCAAAGAAAGTAGAATGTTTTCAGCCCTCTCTGCAAGTAATTCTCTCTTATCTCCATCAACTATGAAGTCCTTGACAATGTCCCAAGACGACTTTGTAGTCGAACGGACAGGATAAAGTGGCGGTCTAGAGTGAGATCTTCGGTGCCATACGAAAATTGCGGCTTCCAATCGGTTAGCAATCTCTAATGCAACATGTTCATTGGAGATGTCTATGCAATCAAGCAAGCACTCTTGAGAGAATTGGTCCGATGTGATGTATCGGTAAATAAAATCGCCTAAGCAAGTTCTTCCATTCTGAAAGTTCAAAACAATGTATCATGTAGGATGAACAAAAACAAAAACCAGAGTAGTTTTTCTCAATAGATGAGATCAGCTACTAGATTATACGACACAGAGTCATCTTTAAAGGCATACAAGTCAGGCTACCGCACAGACCAAAAATTTTGTATAGAATAAATAATGAAATAGTCATTTTCATATAATTTTTTTTTACTATTTCTTTCAATGATATAAAGATATAGTTGAAATCTATGTATGTGGAAAATCAAACCTTAGGAAGGGATTCCAAATAGGACTCAGGAACTTCCATATCAGCTAAAGCAATGCTGTTGATAGACATGGCTGCTTTAAGTATTTGGCTAGCGCATTCGCGTGTGTGATTCAACTTCTTTCTTGAATTCTCACTTAGACCGGAAGGCGGGACACGAGGTACAGGGAGCCACCACTTCTCCTCTTGCCTCTGATTTCTTTTGCGAAAAGAGGCCGATCCTTCTGCATCTGGTGCCACAATTCCTTGGTCCACATACCAAAACTCCATGGCTGTGCAACTATCTAAAATTTCCTGTTAAAAAAGAAAAATGTGTATGAAAATCTCAGATTGTGATTCCTATACCAAGAACTAACTAGCATACAATGGAAGAATCAAATAGAAAATGCTTACAAGAAGCATGTTGTCGAGTTTTCGCAGAGCTGGAAGATTCATACAAATATCTGATCTTGGTCTGCAAGTCATTATCTGCATAATACCACCATGTTAGAAAAACTTCTTAATTCTGACTTCTCTACTAACTATATGAAAATGTCACAATTTCGAACTCAAGCCCTGCACATTCAATGCAGGGCCGGCCGTCTTTGAGAGCGTGCATGACAGACTACCTCAAGCTTACTACCATCCGGAAAAGTTTGCCAAGAAGGCATTAACTCAACAATATGATCACCAACACAAAGAAGCCAATCCATTTCTCTCTGCCACATCTCTTTCTTCTCACAAGGCACAGGTTCTAGTCTCCATAATTGCCCAAATACAGTTCCTACATGTTGCATTAAAGCCCAATTAACTAAACTGTCACCAAAATATCAGCACTTTCCAATGCAGAAAAAAAAAAACATACCACACAAATTAGTAATAGCATTTGAGATAGCCAAAGCAGTGCTAACTCCTTTTCCACAACCTGACATATCTTCACCTAGCAGTAGTTTCGCAAACCTCTCCTTCATCATATCAACTCCTGATCCTTCAATTTTCATAACCATTAAACATCAACAAACAAACTCCAAAAGGGTCATTTATAGAAGCATGATATGAAGAAATTTAACAACTTACCAGAAACTCTTGAACTGATACCAGCAATTTTCTTATCCTCAACTTGAGAAACAGGTTCATTTTCTTTTTCATCTGATTTACTATATTTGAACACAGTAGTAGCTTTCCCAACAGGAAGAGATGTTTTTGCATGTTCTGTCAAATCTGAAGAACATGAACCAGTAGAACTAGCTAACGGCTTGTTCTTAACTACTTTACCAGAAGAAGAACAACACGACCCATCTCTTTTCTTCTGAGAACTTTCACCATTGTTGCTTAAAGTCTCCATTTTTGAGGATTATATTGAATCTGTTTCAACGTGTGTTGAAAATTAGGAGGAAGAAGGAACGTGTGAAGTGGGTTATATAGTTGATGATGGAGTTGAATATTGAAGAGACCGTTGAGATTGCTAAAGTACGGAAAAAATAAAACATCTTGGAAAAAGACAAGATAATGAACAACGTTGTAGCTTTTTTTGAGGAAAAGTTTGTTCAAATACGATTCCTGATGTCACATGGTGTTCCAACGTCTCTTTGGCTTTCGGTATCAGTATTGTTTAACCCAAAAGCTACGTTCAAAATAATAATAATAATTTCATTTTATTTATTTATTTAATCATGTTGACTCTAGTATTCTCATTGTTGGTTTTCAATTAACTTGATTTATTTCTCATTACCCCAAAAATTCAGTAAATGTATTTATTTTATTGGAATATTGTTTTATGCAAGTGTACCCATAAATTTTTGACAATATCTCAATTCACCCAAATTACTTTCAGGTACACAAAATTTTATTTTCGTCCCTGCTTCCGGAGGTATATCTCCGAAAATATTTTTTTAATTTAACATTGAATTGCTCCGCCGTTTAAACAACGTTAAAAAAAAGTTTCTTAGATGTATTCATGGAACAATTCAACGTTAAATTAAAAAAATGTGTTTACGTAGATACACCTTCAAAAATAGGGGATATTTTTGGAAACACGCATGGTGCATGAGAAACTCTATGGGGTGGGGTGAGAGATTCTCTAAATTTTCTCTATATTTATTATATTTAATTTTTCAAATAAATTTTAATTGACAAACTCTCTATAAGAGATTTAGCACTGCTGCGTTCGTAGGGTTGGATTCAAACTCATGATCTCTTGTTAAGCTGAAAGAGACTCTCACCATCTCATCGAAGTGTTCTTGGGTTAAAATTTATTTTTTTGTTAAAAATTAAAAGGGTAATGAATATGCTGAGTTATTAAATTTTGGTTACTTAATATTTATTAACTAGTTAGTTTTTTAATTTAACATATACTCTAATTAACTTATTAGTTATAAAATTTTAGTTATCATCAATAAATTATTAACTAGCTTTCATCTATTTATTATTAGAAAGGATTAGAAAAAAAAATATTTTTTTAGCTTTTTGAACAACTTTTTAATCTAATTAATGGAGTGTTTTAAAACTCGTTTTGAACTTTGTTATATCAAGAACGGGGGCTAGAGAGGTCGGATAAGATTATAGAATCGCAGTTGCAATTGACTCGATGAAAACTGATGACTTAATCAGTTCATCGATCAGAACAATGAATCGGCTGCATATTTTTTAAAGGGTTAGTACCTATTTTCACCCCTGCCATATGGGCTTGGTTTGAAAACCCCCTGCCAAAAAAAAGTTGCAAGAATGGCCTCAACAAATTTCAAGAGTTTCATTTTGGCCCTTTATCAGGCCACATCATCAAAAAGTCTGATGTGATAGTGTTTTTTCAACTTTTTAATGAATGGAATTTCCACATCATAAATTCAGCTAGTGCAATGACATTAATACCCTTATTAGGGTTTTTAATCTATTCATCTTTCTTCCTTCTCAACGTGCATTCGTAAGAACAAATTTAAGTGCCTCTTTCCTTTGTAAGACAACAACATTCAATGAATTTATTTTTCAAAAAACAAATTAAACAACCAAGAAATTCGATTCAGAATCTTATGACTCATCACCACCAACCAATCACTATCACCACACCATTTCCATTGCAAACAAACAATGTTGTGTTTGAAAACACACCTCTCTTTTCCATTCCGCACCCCTTCATCACCGTCTCCAAAACACCTCACACACCACCTCCGTTCCCCGTCGTTCAGATCCACGATCAAGATGTCATCATCACATGCTTCACAGTCGGTACAAATCGGAAGAGGATCTCGAAGCTTACTCTGCGCATTCGAGTCATATTGGTGTCGTTAGAGGAAGCGTTTCCCGACTATTGATGATCTAATGGCGGTGGATTGGGTGGCGGAGGATGTTGACGGTGGTGAATTGGTTCCGAATCCGGGGTCGGCGATTTGTGTGACGTTTTTGAAGTTGAAGGAGGGGGTTGTTAGCGATGAGGTTGTGGTTTTAGGGTTCTTAATCTCTTCATCTTCCTTCCTTTTCAAGTGGTTTTAGGGGCTTGATAAGGAAACTCATTTAAATGGAGAATGGTTGCCTACATGGAGCAGTGGTGATTTGTGGCAAGTCCATCACCCATATAATGGGTTGCAGTGGTGATTTGAAATGAAACTACTCCAAATGCACAAAATTCTGAGTTTTTGTTGATATAATAACTAAGGGTATTAATGTCATTGCACTGGTTGAATATATGAGGTGGAAAATCCATTCATTAAAAAGTTAAAAAAAACACTCTCACATCAAACTTTTTGATGATGTGGCATGATAAATGGCCAAAATAAAACTTTTAAAATTTGTTGAGGCCATTCTTGCGATTTTTTTTTTTGCACGAGGTTTTTCAAACCAAGCCCATATGGTAGGGGTGAAAATAGGTATTAACCCTTTTTTAAATTTATAATTACGAAATTCATGTCAAGAATTTTATTTCATTAATATTTTTTATTTTTTAATTTGTATAAATTCGATGAAAAGTCATTTGGTCTGGCCATTTGTTAGCTGGAGATTTCGACAATCAGAGACAAAGTATTTTAGATGATATGTTTCGAAGAGAAAATATGAAATGGTCATGCAAAGCTATTTCTCAAAGTTTCTTCGTATGAGAGCTTTTTCTCTATGTTGAGTTGGAGCTTACACTGAAAAAGTCTTCGAAGTCTTAAAAAGTAAGGATCGAAGATAGTTCAAGATATTTTGAAAGATATATATTTCGATAAGTCACGTTGGTTGCGTTCCAGAGCTTCGAGCGGGAATATTTGAATTTTGAAGTAATTCTTTTTAGCCAAAGGGACGCGTGGAAGCCTCAGAAAATTAAAATACATGCAAAGGGGCAACGTGGCATTTTGTTAGGAAAAGATCGTTAGGGTCGAATTAGTATAAATAGGAGTCTTAATGTTAGGATTCAGTGGTGTTCAATTTGTTTAGAAATTACTCAAAAATACTCAAGTACCAATCGTAAGAGAAAGAGTTTGCTGAGAATGTACGTGTAACACCAGTATCATTTTCAATGTTATTTTCATTTTATTAATACAAGTCATTTATATACCTTCATCGAATTCTTTCATATTACAGTCGAAGCTTTTAACGTTTTTACTTCCCTTTCATATGTTCTTTTACTTTCCTTTTCTTTTATGTCCTTTTCCTTTAAACTTAAATACTTTTGTCAAATCAAGTAGATACTCAGTATGAGTTTAATCACAAATATAACATCACCTAGACACATGTTCTAGGATCAATCTAGTTGGTCCTGTAAGTTACCAAACATATAAAAATTTGGAGGACTATCGGTTATTTACCAGAAATCACCGTAAATACCAGTGATTCATTGACCATATCAGTAATCCAATAACACAATAGCTTGACCGAGTCGATGAACTATTCAATTTATAAAACATTAAATAAATGACCAAGTTTTTCAAATGAATTTCTGGTTGTTTCTGGTTGTGCATTACTATTAGAGGTTACTAGTCGAGGTCAATCTTGAAGAAGATTTAGAGGGAGACTTAAAAAGGTATTTGAATCACTTACGGAAAGAAAAAGTGCCTCCTGAAATTCAAACTTGTGGATGGAGGTTGTTTTTAAGATAGATTGTCAATTAGGGAGCGGCTTAGTCACCAGGAGATTATCCAAGGGGAGAGAAACAATGATTGTGTGTTTTGTTTTGAAGAAGACTCTACTACAAAATATATCTTCATTAATACTATATTACCACAGTCAATTAGTCAACCATAGTAATATCTAATTTTTAACGTGCATGATTTTTTATTTTATTAAAAAAACTTTGCATCACGGTTGTTAAAAACAAATGTGCTCATATAATTTAAGTAACAAGTTTCAAATCCCAGCATCAACATTTTTCCATTTTTTTCAGTTAAAATAAGCGCGTGTCCCTTAATATTTATTGTTATTTAAAAATTGAAAGTAAAATAACTACAGTTTTTACATTCAACCAAGGTTATATGTTTCATATTTCACTACTTTTGATATAAATTTCTGAATTTGTTATGAATCGTAGTTGGATGAAAGTTGACAGATTAGGTCTTATGTATGAGAAATGAGCTATTGAATTCCTTAAATTTTCCAAACAAAATCTTCCTAACAATATTGGTGTATTTTATTGTCCATGTGTTAATTGCGGGAATATAAAAAAATCGGTCAAAGAAAGAAATATTGCATCACCTATGTTGTGGTGGAATGTGTCAAAATTATACATAGATGTGGCATGGAGAAGTGGTTAAAAATGAAAATGCAGCGTCACAAGTGAATGAAGTTGATGAAGATATGAATGATCGACTAGAGGATATGATTCGTGATATTTTAGAATCATCTTATATGAAAGCCCATATTTATGATACTTTGTGTAGTGACAAAGATCCGCATTTATATAAGGGATGCACAAGTTTTACACGATTGTCTATGTTTTTAAAATTGTTTAGTTTGAAGGTAAAAAGTGGATGGTCGGATAAAAATTTCACAGAATTGCTTGATTTGTTGAAACAAATGCTACCAAAAGATAACAATTTGTTGGATCATTGTTATGAGGCCGAGAAGATATTGTGTCCAATGGGTTTATAGAATATCAAAATACATGCATGCCCTAATAATTGCATATTATACAGGAATGAGTATGAAAATTTGGATCAATATTCATAATGTGGCGGGTCGCTCTACATGTTGAGGGAAAATAATGGTGATGAAAATGACAATGTTAGTAAGAAGCGTTCCCCTACTAAAGTGTTATGATACTTTCCAATAATTTCAAGTTTCAAGAGACTTTTTACTAATGCAAATGATGCAAAGAATATTATATGGCATGCAGATGAAAGAAAATGTGATGGAAACATTTTCCATGTAGCTGGATTTTGACCTTGAGCCAAGAAACCTTAGGCTTGGGCTTGCCACAGATGGAATGAACCCCTTTGGTAATATGATTACTAACCATTCTTTGTGGCTTGTTCTTCTCACGATTTATTACATGTCTCCTTGGTGAGCATGAAGCGCGAGTATATGATGTTAAATATGATGATTTTCGGACTAAGACAACCTGGAAACAACAAAGATTTTTATCTAAGTACATTAATTGAAGATTTAAAACTTTTGTGGGATAAAGGTGTAGACATTGATGATGCATATTCTAGTGAAAAGTTTGAGATGTGTGCAATGTTATTTTGCACAATCAATGATTTCCTGGCATATGTTACTTTGGCTGCATACAGTTTCAAAGGACATAAAGCGTGTCATATATGTGAATCTAATACCTGTTTTCACCAAATTGAGTTTGGAAAAAAAGAAGATTTACTTTCGGCATCGGAAATTTTTAAAACCCAATCATCCTTAGCATGGATTGCGGAAGGCTTTTAACGAATAACAGGAGTTTGAAATTACTCCTAAACCTTTAACTGGTGATGAAGTTTATCAATGACAAGATTACCAAATGAGCCCTTATATTTTTATCCCTATTCACAAAATGAATCGATCCATTCCTAAAAGAGATTAGGGTTTTACAAATTCGGTCAATAATCTTCCCCGTCTTTGTTATATCCATTTCCCCTACATCATTCTAGAATTTCTTAACCGATGTTTCAACCACCTTGCTGTTTGTGTAAAATTCTACCTTGTTTGTTCCCAAATAATTTGCAATATCAAGAGCATTGGCTATGGCTTGAGCTTCGGTAGATGTGGGATTTTGGTATCCCATCTGATTCCAGATTGCTTCAGCTTCAGTCTCTCTGTTTTTATTTCAAAGAGTTACTCCAAGGTTCCACTCACCGCTAATAGCTAGACTAATATATGTATTAATGTAGATTTTCATATCTTTCCATACATCCTTTTGTTGATCCTTCAGCGTTTGGTGTGTATCTTCCTTCGCTGCATTGTTCCTGTGGTTGTCGCTATGTTGATAATGGTACTTTTGATGTAGGTACTTTTCCTGATAATCCTTTACATCATGAATGTTCTGATGCTTGTGGTTGCTCACACTTTATCTGGAATATGTTTCTGCTATCATCTTCGTCTCTTCATTCTGTAAGTTATAGTCTTTTAATTTTCCCATGTTGTTGACTATTTCACTCTTCTTATTTTCTCATTACTTTTGTTTTTATGCTGATTTTCTTCCAAATTGGTGTGATCCCTGTCGTAGTGACTCATTATCTGCTGCAAGGGTCTCCCCTACTTCTTATTTGGGTCATCCATATCGTCATTGACATTGATGTTTCTTTCCATGTGCTTGTAGACACTAGAGGATTCTCACACTTACCAATCTCCTTTATTAATGAAGATACAGTCTTTATTACCTTCACTTTTACCTTGACTTGTGATTGTTACATTCTGGCATTTCGTAATCACAATGCTTTGATAATCATTCATTTTCAGGTACTTCCATATTTTTTTGAATTGCCAATTGTCATCATCATAGTTATCTAAGTTAAGCTTTACCTTCCCTCTATTTGTGTGCTTTTGATGCTCTATAATCTTGTCTTCATTCATATTATTTATGGACTTGATCTGTTTCCTTTAGGTGTTGTCATTATTCAGATTACCCTCTATCTCAGGTATTCTAATATTTTTCGTTGTTTCATTCTCTTTTGAATTACTTATTTTAGTGCTAAAAATATTTGTGATGTATCTGTTATGTGTTTTATCTTCAAGGTTATTCATCACCTTGTTTTGGTTGCTTATCCACTTAATAGGGTTAGTGGACTTAACCTTCTTACTAGTAGAATTCTGGTACTCGGTTGTTTGTCTGTGATAATATATGTTAGCTTCATTTTTTTTTAATTATGAGTTCATGATAATTCTGACTTGTGTCACTCTACTGACCATTTTCCATTGAGTTGGTACCCATTTACTTGGCTTTACCATGCATGTTGTTATCCTGACTGACGATATTCTCTGCTAATCTAATAGTGTCTGCTATAAGGGTTTGCACATTGTCTATATTGGCACATAATCTACACCATTTATTTTAAAAGTCTAATGGTTCAGATTCGTTCTCATGTTCTCATATAAAAATGACATTCTCATAAGATACGTCCCATATATGGTTACTCAAAGAGTAAATTTTTTTAACTTCTTCCAAATTATAGCCTTTAAATTGAATCTAATCTAATGTTTAATTAGCATCGTTATATAATTAACCATTAGCCTATATATATATATATATATATATATATATATATATATATATGATCAACTTACTCTAAGACTAAGTTTTTTTTATATGTTTATTATTATTATATATTTATTTTAAATTTTGAATTAAAATATAAATTATTTACTTTTTAGTAATTAAAACTTATTAATTTCTATTTATTTTTTGCACTTTTAAATTTATTATTATATATTAGAATTGAAATATAATATGCTATATATAAAATATTTTATATATATATATATATATATATATATATATATATATATATATATATATATATATATATATATATATATATATATATATATATATATATATATATATATATATATATATATATATATATATATATAAATGTAATATGTTATATAGTTAAATTTTATAGAATGTTAAAAGTTAAATTCAAAATTAGAATTTAATTATTTTAAAAAATTTACGAAAATAAATTAAAAATACTTTATCAAGAATGTTATTTTATTTGTTAGTTTATTTCAACACCAGTTGAATTTCTTATTTATATATGATCAGATAAATTAGAGTTTTGACTTTTGAATAGTCTAAGACATTATTAACCAATTCTTTCAACAGACGAAACTTTATTCCAAAAATAAACCTATGACAAATTATGGATAAAGTTTAGGCCTTGACATTTTTTTGTTAATCAGACTTATGTTTGACCATGTTTAACTAGCCTAAGCTTATTCTCACCCCTTTAATATTGGAGGTTTTCTAACAAATACATATAGATATTTAATCCTCTCTTTTATTTTGTTTAATTTGTGAAGAATGAAAAAAATAATCGATGATACACTACAAAAAATTGTCTATAGTCACGTGATTTTCACGACACAACGTGACAAATTAAGTCACAACAAGTAATAAGCGACGTGGAAATTCACGCGGCAGGAACGATGGTGGCAACTATGTTGCGACGTGAAATTCACGCCACAAATTTGCCACATGATATTCACGTCACAATAGTTTACCATGTGATTTTCACGTCACAAAATTTGCCATGTGAATATTACGGCACAAGATTGAAAAGTTTTCACATATTTGCCACGTGATTTTCACATCACAAAATTTAAAGGTTTTCCTTTTTTTGGCGCGTGATTTTCACTTGGCATTAATTTTTTTAAATAAAAAATAATTACTTATTAATAAAGAAATGAATAATTATTAATAATTATTTTATTTTAAATAATAATTTAATAATATATTAAAATGAATAATTAATAAATATATTTTATAAAATTCTAAAATATTAATTAAAAAGGTTTAATATCTTACAAAATTAAAATCTAAACATAACATAAAAATAAAATGAATCACTTTGGGTCGGGAAACTCGTCACTGTCCTCCTCATCCATCGGTTCTTGACCACCAACTCCTTCATTTCCACCAAACTCTTGATTACCGCTCCTTTGTGATTGCATAAATTGTCGCATTTGCTCCTTCATCCCAGATTGCCTCTTCGCCATTGCCTCACGTTGCGCCGACTCGTATCTCACCTCAGTTAGTGTCGGTTGTCTTATTGTTTCTAACATTTCTGGTGTCAATTATGGTGGCCTTCCCCATTTTCAACTCTTTGAAATAAAGTTCTATCCCCTTTTCTCAAACTGCCGACAAATAAACCAACACCAGAAAATACTCATTAGGTCCCTTTCCGCCATTTACTAAACCCCAAATATAAACATTCACAAGTGAATTTTTAAATAATAATTTAATAATATGCTAAAATGAATAATTAGTAAAAAAATTATAAAATTATAAAACATTAATTAAAAAGGTTTAATATCTTACAAAAATTAAAATCTAAAAGTGACATAAAAATAAAATAAATCACTTTGGGTCGGGAAACTCGTCACTGTCCTCCTCATCATCATCGGTTCTTGACCACCAACTCCTCCATTTCTATCAAACTCTGGATTACCACTCCTTTGTAATTGCATAAATTGCCACATTTTCTTCTCGATTTCAAATTACCTCTTCGCCATTGCCTCCATTTATCACATTTGTTCCTCAATCCCAGATTGCCTCTTTGTTATTGCTTCCATTTGAGCATTTAGCGCCGCCTCAAGTTGCGTCGACTCGCGTCTCGCCTCTGTTAGTGCTTGTTGTCTTACTGTTTCTAACATTTCGGGTGTCAATTATGGTGGACGTGATGTTCCTTCCCCATCAGTAACACTTTGAAATAAAGTTCTACCCCGTTTACTCAAACTGCCGGCCAATGGACCAACACCAAAAATATACCCATTAAGTCTCTTTCCGCCATTTACTAAACCCCAAATATAAAAATCCACACGTGAATTTTTAAATAATAATTTAATAATATACTAAAATGAATAATTAATAATATTTTTATAAAATTACAAAATATTAATTAAAAAGGTTTAATATTTTACAAAAATTAAAATCTAAAAGTAACATAAAAATAAAATAAATCACTTTGGGTCAGGAAACTCGTCATTGTCCTCCTCCTCCTCATCCATCGGTTCTTGACCACCAACTTCTTCATTTCCACCAAACTCAAACTCTTGATTACTGCTCCTTTGTGATTGAATAAATTGCCGCATTTTCTTCTCCATCTTAGATTGCCTCTTCGCCATGGCCTCCATTTGCTTCTCCATCTCAGATTGCCTATTTGTCATTGCCTCCATTTGGACCTTAAGCGTCGTCTCATGTTGCGCCGACTCGTATCTCGCCTCGGTTAGTGCTAGTTGTCTTACTATTTCTAACATTTCGGGTGTCAATTGTGGTGAACGTGACATTCCTTCCCCATCTGCAACTTTTTGAAATAAAGTTTTATCCCTTTTTCTCAAGCTTCCGTTAGTAAACTCATTAGGTCCCTTTCTGCCATTTACTAAACCCCAAATATAAAAATCCACACGTGGATCAAGCGGATCTGAACCTCTCGGAGTATATTGAGGATTTTCAGCAAAATATTGTGCAAGCAATGTCTGATAATCCTCCTACACATACAAAAGAAAATAAGTTAAATATATAGTTTAAACAACTTAGTTATATACAAGAATTAAATTAAATTAAATATCGAATGAAATATAGCCACATAATTCACGCCACAAACAACAATATCTCAGTTGCAACGTGAAAATCACGCCACAAGTTTGCCATTAAATTAAAAATATATAAACAATTTAAATAAAAAAACTTACCAAAGCATGTGTAGTAAATCGACGCTTGAAGCATGCGCATTACTAATCTTTGGTACGCTACTCGGCAGTTTTTCTCCATTTTATGTCCAAACCCAATAACTTCCAATGAAACCCCTTCTCTTCAAATGACGTTCCACTTTCTCTGGGTCACTAATTAAATATCTACATTCACATTTAAAACAAGGACATCTTACTCCTCCTTCGCTTCTACAACACTCTTGAGCAAATGCCCACGTGATAAACCCTTTAACTCCTTCCTCAAAATTTGGTTTAAGTCCACGTCTTCCTGAATACAACCTATCGTACATCCAACTACGATAGTACCAATAATATTTCATACTGCATATTTATACAATAAATTTTAAACGTAAAATTATATTAACTACAAAGTGCTTCTCATACAAATAAATTTTATAATATTTAATATATAATATATACTCAATTAATATATTAATTACAAATAAATTTTATAACTAATCTTAAAATATATACTAATATATAATACATACGAGTAGTGCTCTCTCTCTCTCTCTCTCTCTCTCTCTCTCTCTCTCTCTATATATATATATATATATATATATATATATATATATATATATATATATATATATATATATATATATATATATATATATATATATATATATATATATATATATATATATATATATATATATATATATATATATATATATATATATATATATATATAAAGGATCAAATTACACCCTAAAGACTTACACTACGAGTTACACTCGCTCATAATTTTATTTTTAATAAATATTTTTTAAAATCAATTGTTGGATTGAAATATAATAATATATATCATACCTATAAAGTTTGAGATTAATCTACAATGATTTACTATACCATCAAGATATCTAAAGATTATCATCAAAATGAATGTTCATATAATGTTAATTTTGATGTAGTTCGTTGACATAGTAAATCATCATAGATTAATGTCAAACTTTATAGTTATGATTTATATGATAGTATATTTCAATCCAACGGTTAATTTAAAAAAGTATATATATATATATATATATATATATATATATATATATATATATATATATATATATATATATATATATTAACAAGAAAGAGGTGAAATTATACATTTGAATTGAAGATGGAATGAAATAGAAGAGTAAATTGAGATAATGAATGGAAGAAGAGAGATTGTTAAATATGGGTGAGGAAGAAGAGAGATTGATGTTTTTTTTTTAAAATAATTGGTTATTATAGATGAACAAAAATTGAAAAATATATAAAGAATGTAGCGACGTGAAAATCATGTCACAAAGTTGTGACGTGAAAATCACGTCACAACCCTCCAAAGGTAACAAAGTTGTCACATGGTAATCAAGTTACTAATTAAAGTTGTCAGTGGACTGCGCCCCATTTCTTCCTTGTCAGTCAACTTTACCACTTAATTTCTTAAAATTTGAAATTTTCAAAATTTCCCCCATGTGAACGTTACGGGCTTTTTATTTTTTCGTTGCGACGTGATTCCCAAGTCGCAATTTTATTCGCATGCAAAATTTTTGCCACGTGATTTTCATGTCACTTATTTGTGACGTGAAAATCATGTCACTAAATAATGTCACAGCTCTGTGACATGAAATAACCAAATCATTTATTTTTATCGAACAAACCAAATCTATAAAATAACCAACTTTTTTTCAATATTATATATATATATATATATATATATATATATATATATATATATATTATGTTATATTTTTATTTAATTTATATATTATAAAAAATAAATTTCAAATTTTATTATATATTTATTTTGATAATATACATAAAATCTTAAAAAATTAACTTTTAAACTATTATAAAATTTGTTTTTATCAATTTTGTATATAAAAACACAACAATGAATTAACAACCAACAACTCAATAAAAATTTGAGAAGATAAATAAATGAAATTGCAAAAATACTTCAATGATACTTGATTAATACCTTTGAGTTGGGATTTTGAAGCTTGAAAAAATTCACCTTCAAAAACAGAAATTAGTGACTAAATTAAGAAATAGGTGAAATTATAACTTTGAATTGAAGATGGAATGAAATTGGAGAGTGAATTGAGATAATGAATGGAAGTTATCACGTCGCAAAGTTGTGACGTAAAAATCACGTCGCAACCATCCAAAGGTAATAGAGTTGGGATGTGGTATGCTGTCACTAATTAAAGTTATCAGGTGACTACGCCCCATTACTTACTAGTCAGTTAACTTTCCCACTTAATTTTTCAAAATTTTCCACTTAGAGTTGCGACGTGACATACACGATCCAACTTAAAATTTGAAAATTTCAAATTTCCCCCATGTGAACGTTACGTGCTTTTTATTTTTTTTTCCGTTGCGATGTGATTCCCATGTTGCAACTTTTTTTTTTTGAAAATAAAGTCGGACTTTTCATGTGCTAATATTAGTTGTATTATTTTAATATTAAAAACATGTAGTGGCATTATTATCACGTCGCAACCACACTTTTTTGCCACATGATAATCATGTCACAAAATCACTTCGCATGACAGAGTTTTTCTTGTAACATTTCACGCCACAACTTAAATTTTGAAAAATTCAAACTACTTCATATGCAAATCTGACACCTTTTTTATTTTAGCTTTTTAAATTGCGACATATTTTTCACACCACAATATGTTCTTTAAAAAAATTTCTGACTCCCCCCATTTCCTAATGTTACTTTTTTTTTTAATAATTTAAACATGTTACGACGTGATAAACACGTCGCAACTCCCTTTTTTTGTCACGTGTTTATCACGTTGCTAATTTCGAGCGATGTGACTTTTTTTCTTGTAATGATAATTATGGTTAGTAGGTGGAGTTTAAAAAATTTATAAAATTAGTAGTTAATCTAAGTTGATAATCATATTATTTTTTTCAAAAATAAATTATTTTTTATAAAATGTATTTAATGACCATTTTACATTTGTTTAGAACATATTGTTAAATTTTGGCCGATTCTAACCGGGTCTGGGGCCAATCGAAATCCAAATCAATTAATATTGTTTTTTCTCTAAAAATATGGATCATCCTCCTGACTGGTAGCACCCCTAATAATAAGTGTTTAGGTTCCATTTTAAACTCCTTTAAACTGTGGAATTATTATTAGCATTATTAGTTTATATATCAATGTATATAATGCCTTGGGAAAAAGAAAGTAAAAACACTTCCTCTTTTTTCAACATGGATCTAACTTTCCCACCAACAACGGCTAGAACATTGTGTTCTGAATATTTTACGCGAGAATAAAAGTTCAAACTTCAAATCTGTGCAAGAAAAGCTTCATTATATCCGTTTGGTGAAAGTGAAGGCACCGTTGAACTTTTGCATGCCTCATCTTTTTCAAATCGTTCCTTTTTACTGACTTCACTCACAGTACAATTTGCAACAAAATAATCTATCATCATTGATATGGCATTAGTATGCATGGACTAGTCAATCATTATTCACTTTAGGATACAACTTAATTTTATTAACAAAGTTTGCAATGGCTTATAAAAAATATATAAACAAAGTTTGCAATGACTTTAGGATACAAATTAATTTTATTAACAAAGTTTGCAATGGCTTATAAAAATAAAATATAAACAAAGTTTGCAATGATACAGTGTATATGACCAATCTCATTGTTCAATTAGCGGTGACTCATTTAAAATCAAAGTTTTAATCTATAAAAATTATCTCAATACGAAATTATTAACATCTAATATAAAATCTAAAAAAAATTTAATTTTAAGTCTCAGATTTTCACCATTAGTATCATGTGAAAAGTTATTAGTGAGAAGTGAGAACTCTTCTATCTTTAAATATAATTTTTTTTCTTCATTTTTTTCCTTTAATATTAAGAATTTGTTTGATGAGACTAGCCTTTTAGTAACTTTTTCGTTTAATCGTAATTTTTATCTTTTTTGAATTTTTGTTCCTTCATTTCAAAATTCTATTTTTTCGATCTCTCTATTTCGTGTTTTGAGGAATTTAATCCCCTTCTAATTTGAGGTCATTACTGTGCTTGTTTGGAGGAATCATCATAAATGAGAAAATTTTCTAATTGTTCTTTAGCAACTCAAGATGAGTGCTTTCCTATTCCGACTTACCCAGAGTCTCCGCCGGATCTAGTGTATCGTAATGGATTCTCTTCGAACCGAGATGCTCTAGCACTGCTTCCTAAGAGCAGCGTGTCTACCAAAAATCATAATAACCAATTCTTTAGTCAATCGTCGAGCTACTACATACTTGACACAATTAATCGTATCATAATAGATAAATATCTTTTCAACATAGGTCCAACAATGCACTTTTCGGACCGAGAAAGAGGCTGATGACATGTTATTGCCACATATACACATATTAGTTACATGTTATTTTAAGTTACTAATTAAAGTTGTCAGTGGACTGCGCCCCATTTCTTCCTTGTCAGTCAACTTTACCACTTAATTTCTTAAAATTTGAAATTTTCAAAATTTCCCCCATGTGAACGTTACGGGCTTTTTATTTTTTCGTTGCGACGTGATTCCCAAGTCGCAATTTTATTCGCATGCAAAATTTTTGCCACGTGATTTTCATGTCACTTATTTGTGACGTGAAAATCATGTCACTAAATAATGTCACAGCTCTGTGACATGAAATAACCAAATCATTTATTTTTATCGAACAAACCAAATCTATAAAATAACCAACTTTTTTTCAATATTATATATATATATATATATATATATATATATATATATATATATATATATATATATATATATATATATATATATATATATATATATATATATTATGTTATATTTTTATTTAATTTATATATTATAAAAAATAAATTTCAAATTTTATTATATATTTATTTTGATAATATACATAAAATCTTAAAAAATTAACTTTTAAACTATTATAAAATTTGTTTTTATCAATTTTGTATATAAAAACACAACAATGAATTAACAACCAACAACTCAATAAAAATTTGAGAAGATAAATAAATGAAATTGCAAAAATACTTCAATGATACTTGATTAATACCTTTGAGTTGGGATTTTGAAGCTTGAAAAAATTCACCTTCAAAAACAGAAATTAGTGACTAAATTAAGAAATAGGTGAAATTATAACTTTGAATTGAAGATGGAATGAAATTGGAGAGTGAATTGAGATAATGAATGGAAGTTATCACGTCGCAAAGTTGTGACGTAAAAATCACGTCGCAACCATCCAAAGGTAATAGAGTTGGGATGTGGTATGCTGTCACTAATTAAAGTTATCAGGTGACTACGCCCCATTACTTACTAGTCAGTTAACTTTCCCACTTAATTTTTCAAAATTTTCCACTTAGAGTTGCGACGTGACATACACGATCCAACTTAAAATTTGAAAATTTCAAATTTCCCCCATGTGAACGTTACGTGCTTTTTATTTTTTTTTCCGTTGCGATGTGATTCCCATGTTGCAACTTTTTTTTTTTGAAAATAAAGTCGGACTTTTCATGTGCTAATATTAGTTGTATTATTTTAATATTAAAAACATGTAGTGGCATTATTATCACGTCGCAACCACACTTTTTTGCCACATGATAATCATGTCACAAAATCACTTCGCATGACAGAGTTTTTCTTGTAACATTTCACGCCACAACTTAAATTTTGAAAAATTCAAACTACTTCATATGCAAATCTGACACCTTTTTTATTTTAGCTTTTTAAATTGCGACATATTTTTCACACCACAATATGTTCTTTAAAAAAATTTCTGACTCCCCCCATTTCCTAATGTTACTTTTTTTTTTAATAATTTAAACATGTTACGACGTGATAAACACGTCGCAACTCCCTTTTTTTGTCACGTGTTTATCACGTTGCTAATTTCGAGCGATGTGACCTTTTTTTCTTGTAATGATAATTATGGTTAGTAGGTGGAGTTTAAAAAATTTATAAAATTAGTAGTTAATCTAAGTTGATAATCATATTATTTTTTTCAAAAATAAATTATTTTTTATAAAATGTATTTAATGACCATTTTACATTTGTTTAGAACATATTGTTAAATTTTGGCCGATTCTAACCGGGTCTGGGGCCAATCGAAATCCAAATCAATTAATATTGTTTTTTCTCTAAAAATATGGATCATCCTCCTGACTGGTAGCACCCCTAATAATAAGTGTTTAGGTTCCATTTTAAACTCCTTTAAACTGTGGAATTATTATTAGCATTATTAGTTTATATATCAATGTATATAATGCCTTGGGAAAAAGAAAGTAAAAACACTTCCTCTTTTTTCAACATGGATCTAACTTTCCCACCAACAACGGCTAGCACATTGTGTTCTGAATATTTTACGTGAGAATAAAAGTTCAAACTTCAAATCTGTGCAGAAAAGCTTCATTATATCCGTTTGGTAAAGGTGAAGGCACCGTTGAACTTTTGCATGCCTCATCTTTTTCAAATCGTTCCTTTTTACTGACTTCACTCACAGTACAATTTGCAACAAAATAATCTATCATCATTGATATGGCATTAGTATGCATGGACTAGTCAATCATTATTCACTTTAGGATACAACTTAATTTTATTAACAAAGTTTGCAATGGCTTATAAAAAATATATAAACAAAGTTTGCAATGACTTTGGGATACAAATTAATTTTATTAACAAAGTTTGCAATGGCTTATAAAAATAAAATATAAACAAAGTTTGCAATGATACAGTGTATATGACCAATCTCATTGTTCAATTAGCGGTGACTCATTTAAAATCAAAGTTTTAATCTATAAAAATTATCTCAATACGAAATTATTAACATCTAATATAAAATCTAAAAAAAAATTAATTTTAAGTCTCAGATTTTCACCATTAGTATCATGTGAAAAGTTATTAGTGAGAAGTGAGAACTCTTCTATCTTTAATTATAATTTTTTTTCATTTTTTTCCTTTAATATTAAGAATTTGTTTGATGAGACTAGCCTTTTAGTAACTTTTTCGTTTAATCGTAATTTTTATCTTTTTTGAATTTTTGTTCCTTCATTTCAAAATTCTATTTTATCGATCTCTCTATTTCGTGTTTTGAGGAATTTAATCCCCTTCTAATTTGAGGTCATTACTGTGCTTGTTTGGAGGGATCATCATAAATGAGAAAATTTCCTAATTGTTCTCTAGCAACTCAAGATGAGTGCTCTCCTATTCCGACTTACCCAGAGTCTCCGCCGGATCTAGTGTATCGTAATGGATTCTCTTCGAATTGAGATGCTCTAGCACTGCTTCCTAAGAGCAGCGTGTCTACCAATTTCACCATAGCGGCTTACTCAAAATCATAATAACCAATTCTTTAGTCAATCGTCGAGCTACTACATGCTTGACACAATTAATCGTATCATAATAGATAGATATCTTTTCAACATAGGTCCAACAATGCACTTTTCGGACCGAGAAAGAGGCTGATGACATGTTATTGCCACATATACACATATTAGTTACATGTTATTTTTTTATTTAATGACTTATAATTAATTTTTATTTTAATATAATAATATCAATTATTATATTAAAATAAAATAAAAATAAAAAACGTAAATTAAATTATTATGAACTTATAATAGTTTTTTATATGTTTTTATAATTATATTTTTTTTTTTAAGATTCATAGAATTAATTAACTAAAATTTGCAAAAATAAAAATTTGTAGCTTGTAGGGGTTGAATGTCTGACCTCACTAAAGTATGCCTAATGCACCATATCTACAATCTGAATTCACCATAATTTCATCTATATTGCAGTCAACAACACTAATATATAAGTCGCATTTTAGATTCTACATTAACATACTTTGGTAATAGGTATCAATATCATCCATTGGCAGTTTATGCAAGAAGATTCTACATCCTACTGATAGATTTGAAATAAAAACCAGAAAAACCAACCATACCAGCACTAAGTTAAAACATACGGTTAATGTTTTAAAAATCGGATCAGTTATTAAACTAGTGAGAATACTAGGTTATTAGTTTATTGGTCGAATTACTGGATTACTGGTTGAACCGCAGCATTAAATTGAGTTAAATCGAATAACTCGATTGAATAAATCAGTCTCTATGACAAAACTATATAGTATTACAAGTCGAACCAGTTAACTCAGTCTCTAAAAAAAATCAAGACATCTATAAAATACCATAAAATTTGAACAAAGTCTAATTGCAACATAAATTGAATTACAAAATAACTCTATTGTCTAATAAATTTAATTTCAATAAGGGAAAGATGTTCCAAATAAGTTTTGAACAAATTCTACTTATATTTTAATTTTATTTAAAAAAAATTATCAAAACAGCGTCGTTTTGTCCGAGAAAAAGAGCAAGCATTTAACTCGCCGATATTTCAAAACCGCAAGTTCATTATTTTTTATCGATTTTGGTCGGTTCTAGTCAGTTTCCACAATTTCAATTCACTCTTCTTCCTCGCATACTAACTTCAGCGTTAGAGAGTTAACCTTGCAAGTCACCCCCACTTCACTGCACCGGAAGCTCAGATCCACCATCACTTTTGATCCTCACTCCGTTCGTGGTTCTAGAACGGAACAACTTGTATAAAAATTAGGAAGTTTGTGTGTCAAATTGAATGCCTACAAGATAAGATTTGGTAAAGGATGACTCCAAATTTTAAAATTCGGACAAACCGTATTCATTTTTGTGTTACTTTTTCATACGTAAAAAGGTCACTCCATAATTCAATATCTAGACAAACCATAAATTGTACCTAATTGACTCCAAATTTTACAATCCGGAATGACACCTGAGACAATATCGCTTTTGTATGGTCCTTATTTCTCTAAAACTTGTATAAATATGCCTCTTTTATATACGTAACTATAAAAAACACCACATAATGTCTCAATATTGGTATCTCACATTTGTTTATTTCAACAGTGTGAGTCCTCCTCTTAAATTTAGGGTATCAAAGGACACATCTCTTAAAGTTCTGAAATCAAAACGGGATAATCTCTTAAGATATCTAGACAATTGAGGATGGTTAAGATCGAGTATCGTTCATCCTAGATTGATAACAAAGGAAAGTTGAAGTTTAGAAACTTTGACTTGAAGACGAATGAAGATTTAAGATTTATGTGGAGTAAGTTTCCTTGTTACAAAATAAAGGGTGAGGTCAAAGTAGTTGCGACAGTGGCAAGATCGATCGATGATATTCTAAAGATGTTGAAACTGTTGAATAATTATTGAGATTGATATTTTATTCAGATATTAGATACAATATCAAATATAATTCAATCTAATAATATCAAATATAGTCCAAGTTGTGTAAGCTCAAGCCCAATTAGGATTGTATATAAATATTCATAGTTTGTATTATTATTTATACACACCATTACAATTCAAGTGAATATAAATCCTTATTTCCTTATTTTCTCTCCTTCTCTCCTCTCACTAACAGTGTTTCACGTACTAACAAACTGATATTCAGAGCTTCCGATTATTATTCTTGATCGAGTTTTGAAGAACTTCAAGTCAGAGATCGTATTTCCAGGGCAAGTGAATCAACCGTTGTGAAGATGACAGGTGATAAGAGAATTTTGGCTTCTCTTCCAAAGCTTGACGGAAAAAATTGGATCTAATGAAAAAATAAATGCAACCTTTGTTTAGATTCAATGATACCCTAGAAGTGACTACCTACGGCGTTCCTTCACTAGCTGCAAATGCAATCGAAGCACAGAAAACTTCCCGTAACAAAGTCAAGAAGAAAGATCGCATTCAAACGGCGATCGATATTGTTAGCTTCGATAGAATCTATCATGCTCAAATGACGAATGAGTCATGGGATATTCTAGTCAAGTATTATGAAGGAGGTGAGAAAGTCAAGGTTGTCAAGTTGCAGACCTTGCATCGACAATATGAATTGTTGTCGATGGGAGAAGACAGAAAAGTTACAGAATATGTGTTAAAGATCCATAAACTTGTCCATCTCATGAAGGGTTATGCTGAAACCGTAACTAATAAGATGATAGTTGAGAAGGTAATGCGAACATTGACCTCTCACTTTAATCACGTTATCGTAGCTATTGAAGAATCCAATCATCTTGAAACCCTAAAATTGGAAGATTTGGTTGGTTTGTTGAAAGTACGTGAGATATGGATTGTCAAAAGGAAAGGAGCTCAAGACTCGATACAAGCTTTGAAGGCTCAGTCATAGAAAAAGAATGTTAGTCCCAACAAATTCAAAGGTAAGTTCGACAAGACTCTAGACAAGAAGCCTTGGTCGAGTCCCCACAAGCATCAGGTTGAAGATAGAGCTTCTGAATCCTCGAAAAGAGGATGAGGAAACTTTCGAAAGGACAAAGAAGATAAGAAAGGTATGCAGTGTTATAACTATGAAAAATAAGGTCATTTGGCTAAACAGTGTTGGTATAGGAAAGAAAATGGATCGACAAAAGTCAAGGACGAAGGAGAGAACCTTGCACACCAAAATTCATATGATTCTTAAAGTGGTATTGTGGTTATGGCTGCAATCACAAATAACCATGTCGAATCCAAGATCTGGTTCCTCAAATCACCTGGCTGGTCAAAAGGTGTGGTTGGAAGATTTTGAAGAGTCGGAGAAGAGAAAAGGTAAAACTTGTTGATAATAGTTTATTGCAATCAGAATGAACTAGCAACATAGTTTTTCAAATGAAGAATGGAAGGAAAGCCATGATCAAAGATGTGCTCTATGTACCTGGAATAAAGTGCAACCTGCTAAGTGTTGGACAACTAGTCGAGAAAGGTTTCTCAGTTGTCATGAAAGATGGAGTTTTAAAATTGTTCGACATCCAAAATAATTTGATCTTGAAACCTTCTCTGTCGAAGAACAGTAAGTTTAAGACCATGATCAGTTTAACTAAAGTACAATGTCTAAAAACTGTTGCCGACCACAAGCATAGTTGGTGATGACATTTAAGGTTTGGACATTTTAATTTTTTATTACCCAATCAATTGATTACTCAAAATATGGTTATTGATATTCCAAGTCTTGAGATTCTTGACAAATTCTGTGAAGTTTGTTTAGGTGGAAAGCAATCCCGAAATTCTTTTGCTTCGACTATGCCAATGAGATCAGCCTGCATACTCGAAATAGTACACTCAAATGTATGTGGTCCATTCAAATAACATACCATTGGTGGAAACGGATATTTTGTTTCGTTTTTCCATGAGTTTAGTCGAAATATATGGATCTATGTAATCAAGAGAAAGGACAAAGTATTTGAAATCTTTAAGAGATTCAAGATACTTGTCAAAAACCGGGGTGAGAAGAAGATCAAATTTTTGTGAACAGATGGAGGCGCGAATACACTTCCAAGATGTTTGGAGAATTCGGTGTAGTACATGGTATTAATCATGAGAAAACTGCTCCTTATATGCATCAACATAATGGAATTGCATAAAAAAAAGGAACAGAGCCATATTAGATATAGCGTGATGCATGCTTAAGAAGAAGAATATGCCAAAATCCTTATGGGGTGAAGTTGTTTAGACTGCACTTTATATCCTGAACAGGGGCCTTACCAAGATATCTAAGAACAAGGTTCCTAAAGAAGTATGGAGTGGCAAACGACCATCAGTGAGTTATTTGAAGGTGTTTGGCTTTATGTGTTACAAGCATGTTCCTCATGCAAGAAGAAAGAAGCTTGATGACAAGAGTGAACCTATGATTCTGGAAGGATATCAAAGGACTGGTGCATACAAGCTATTCAATCCAGTTAATGAGAATATTGTGGTAAGTCGAGATATTGTCATTGATGAAAATTCTGCCAGGGATTGGAATTTTGGTGATGCAATCAACAAACCATTCATGAGCTATGGTTTCGATAAAGAAAATGAAGAAGTCGAAGTCAAAGTAGAAGCAGTTGCTGACATTCCCGAAAATGTCGAAGTCGAAGAGGGTGTGGCTAACACAAGCCAAAGACCTCAAAGAACTCAAATTCTTCCAGCAAGACTTCGAGACTATAAAGTGGCTGGTGATGTGAAGTTACACCAGATGGGGAATTAGTTCATTTTTATTTACTTGCAAGTGTTGAACCAATCAACTATAGTGAGGCTTTAAATATTAAACAATGGAAGTATGCTTTGGTAGAAAAGTTACAGGCAATCGAAAGAAAGAACACATGGGAATTAGTCGAATTTCCAGCACATACAAAAGCTATCAAAGTAAAGTGGGTATTTAATTTGAAACACAATGCTAATGGTTCGATAGCAATACATAAAGAAAGATTAGTAGCTCGAGGTTTTCTTTAAAGAGAAGGACTCGACTACTCTAAAATATTTGCTCCAGTAGCAAGATTGGAGATTGTTCGACTAGTGGTATCCTTGGCATGCAACAAAGGTTGGTCGACATTTCATTTAGATGTGAAATCAACATTTCCGAATAGTCCTTTAGACGGAGAGGTCTATGTCACACAACCTCTAGGGTTTCTGATTCGGGAGGAAGTGAGTAAAGCATATAAATTGCACAAAGCGCTTTATGGTCTCAAGCAGGCACCTAGGGCATGGAACAAGAAGATCGATTCAGACTTAGTCGAATTGGGATTTGTAATATGAAAATATGAGTATGGTGTCAATATTCAAGTTGTGCAACAAGATATAACAATTATCTGCTTATATGTCGATGACTTGTTGGTAACTAGAAATAGCTTTGAGAATTTGTCGAAGTTCAAAGAGCTGAGATGAGAGAATTTGAAATATCGGATCAGGGAAAATTGTCTTATTTCTTAGGCATAGAATTTCAAATTTCAAAGAAAGGTATTGTGTTACATCAAAGGAAGTATGTCAAAGAGATACTCAAGATATTTAGGATGGATGATTCGACTTCAGCATCTTCACCTGTCGAACCAAATTTGAAGTCGAAGAAGCATGAAGAGGGAAAAAAGTCGATGTAAATTTGTTTAAACAAATAGTTGGATCTCTGATGTATATGTGCAACAGTCGACCTGATATAGGTTTCGCGGTCGGATTAGTGAGCAGATACATGAGTGAACCAAGGGTGTCACACATAAAGGCTGCAAGAAAAATCGTAAGATACTTAAAAGGATCAATAAACTGTGGAATCCTATTTCGAAGAGACTCTAAGAAAAAAGAAGCTACTATTACTTGCTACTTATATGCTGATTGGTGTAAAAACAAGGAAGATCAAAGAAGCACAACTTGATATTTTTTTTATGGTTTTCATGGTTTTCGAAGAAACAACCTGTGGTAGCATTATCGTCGTGTGTATATAAATCTATAGCAGGATCTTATGTTGAATGTCAAGTAATTTGGATCATATCAGTCAAGGTTGTTAAAATCTCGATTTAAAACCTAAACTCTATAGGTTTCGCGTTTCTAGGTCAGCATTTCGTGTTAAATCGCAGGTAAAAACCTTTTAAGGTAAAATCGTATTCTAGAACGATTTTAAGTGATTTAAATCATTCTGAAATCGGTAAAATCGTGTAAAATCATGTAAAATCGTTCGATTTTACTCTTTGACGTGATTTTACTTTTTTTTTGTCAAAATTTATAAATCACATTTTATATTTTACCCCATAAAATTTTCTCTACTGATTTTTAATTTTATTGACATTTTATAATATTAAAGAATCTTTAACATTTGGAGATAGATTAAATCAAGTCGAATATGAATGTTCTAATGAAGATGACGTTGTACAAGGATTGAACTTTTGATTAACTTGAAGATGAAGATTAAAATATTTATTTTTTTGAACTTGAAAAACTTATGAAACTATTGTTTTTTAATAATCTTTTGGATGTTACTTTTTATGATTTGGTGGATAATTTATGCATTTTAGTACAAGTTTGTGAATATTACACTTTATTATGATGATATAGTATATTTTTGCTTTATAATTAAGTTAAAATTTTAAATAATTAATGCATTTAGAATATTATATAAGTATATATATGTCGTATATATAAATTTAATATAATCTTAATATGAGATAAACTCTATGATTTTACGTTTCGATTTTACCTAGGTAAAACGATTCAAGGTAAAAACTCGATTCTGACAACCTTGATATCAGTACTTGAAGAAATGAAGGTCAAAGTGAAAAAACCCTTGTGTTGCAAATCGACAACATGTTAGCTATAAACCTGGCGACGAATCCAGTTCTGCATGGAAGAAGTAAGCATGTCGAGGCTAGATTTCACTTCTTGATGGAAAAGGTAAATCAATGTGAACTTAAAGTAAGGCATTGCTCAAGCGAAGCACAATTGACTGACATTTTCACCAAAGGGTTGAAGATCGACAAATTCCTGAATTTGAGAAAGAATTTAGGAATAGTTTAGATCGACTATGATTAGTGTAGGATCAAGAACTTGGATTATAGAGGGGTATGTTGAGATATTATTGAGATTGATATATTATTGAGATATTAGATATTATATCTAATCTAATCTGATAATATCACATATCATCCAAGTTGTGTAAGTCCAAGTCCAATCATGGTTGTATATAGATAGTCATAGTTCAGTATCATTATTTGTACCCATCATTACAATTCAAGTGAATATAAATCATTATTTCCTTACTTTCTCTCTTTCTCTCCTCACACTAAAAATGTCTCACGCACTAATAGAAACGTCATCAACCATCTTTAGATCATGAAATTTATGATGTTAGATTTTATGTTAGCAAAGATCTATGCAATGTTACATATTTTATGTATGTAATAACAAATATTATATTAATTTGTGTTTTCTTCTTCTTGTATGAAATTGCTTTCGTTTTATGATAATATAGGGTATATTTCGGATTTCTCAATTTAGAGAATCTCAAGGCATGGTTTTGTTTTTATTTTTGAAATTAATTTTGATTTTTTAATAACATGATATATTATGGATTTCAAAATCTGGAAACCTTCTTGGATAAATTTATGACATGGTTAACTAATAATATCAGAGAAGAATCCGAATTTTAAAAACACTGTCTTTAACGAGTTTTAGAATATGATGTGTATTTCATACGAGTACGAATTTAAAAATCCATGATATAAAATTAATTTTAGAATTTTGTTAGAGTGCGCCAGTAATCCATGAGATGTCTTGGATAAACTTCATTTGTTTATATTGAGCAAGGGATGGTAACCCCGTTTGGTTCGGATTTTTTCACCCAAATTTAAATCCGCAGCAAAATATATTTTTCCAACAACTTTCATATATATATATATATATATATATATATATATATATATATATATATATATATATATATATATATATATATATATATATATATATATATATATATATATATATATATATATAAGCGGGTGTGATTTTGGGTGCGAGTTTCACACTACTGAAACTCGCACCCAAAATATCGGGTAGCACCCAAACACAAATTCAAACTTAGTCAACTCAGATCGGATGCGGATGAGCCCCGCAGGTTTGAGTTTGTTTGTCATCCCTACATTGAGCAGGAACCATTCCCCGAAGAAAAACAAGCCGAATGACAATTTTGTTAAATTGTTGTATTCTTATGTAAATCATACTTCATTTATGTGTTCTAAATTAAAAATCTTTTTTATTTTGTCCGACTAATAAAAACTGTTTCATTGTAAATACAAAAATTAAATTGATAAAAAAATATTTTGGTGATACTTTTATTGAATTAAGTAGAATAAAATTATTTAAAATTCATTCAGGAAAAGTTATTTCACATGGGCCTTTGTAGAGAATAGGGCTTAATAATAGTAGCCCACAAAGCTGACTAACCCGTCAACTTAGCTGTACTCAGGTTATTCGATTTGATGGCACTCATAACTAAACTAGGACTAGAAAATTGGATTTCTTACCCTACTCTTTGATTTCATACACCTCTCGTTTTAAATTTTGTATTTCTGTTTACTAGAATATAATACTCTCTAAAATATAATAATCTCAAAAAACTTTCCGGTTATTTTAAAAAAATTGTTTCTTTCACAATTTATTACAAAATTCACCTTTTCTATTAATGATTTATGTTAGAGTTAAATCAACAATGATAAATTATGTATTATTATACATGTTCATAAAGTACGATATATATAATTTTGTGCGGAGTTATACACATGTTTAAAATGAAAGGATTTACAAATTAATTTTAAGAATATCTTAATCTATTTAGAAAATTTTTGTTGGCTCTAAACACGGTCGTCTTTGAGAGAGTGCAAAGTAGGTTATCGCACAGGGCCTCCAAATTTTTACAATTTGTGCCTAAATAGACCTCATAAATGTTTATAATGGTTCAACTGTGATTAAAGAGGACCTCTATTTTTTCCATAATTAAACTATAATTAATCTACATAGGGTCCCTAAAAAATTGAGAAGACTCTGGCGGTAGGGTTAAGGGTTTTCGTTCTTCTTCCTCCTGTTGGAAAGAGATATCTCTCCTTAGAATAAAAGAGATATGTAGCTCTGATTGGTTTTCTAATGACATTGTTAGGAACGTGAGATCGGGTCTTCAGACTTCTTGTTGGGAGGATCTTTGGTTAGGGATTATCCCATTAGGCTTTGTTTAGGAGTTTGGAGGGGGAGAGGACTGAAAGACTTCGAAAAGTAATTTTTGTTTTAAAATATAAATAAATCCTTAACATTTTTGAAGACTTTGACGGTAGGGTTAAGGGTTTTCATTCTTCTTCCTCCTGTTGGAAAAAGATATCTCTCCTTAGTATATAAGAGGAATGTAGCTCTGATTGGTTTTCTAATGACATTGTTAGGAACGTGGGATCGAGCCTTCAGACTTCCTGTTGAGAGGATATTTGATTAGGGAACATCCCCTTAGGCTTTGTTTAGGAGTTTGGAGGGGAGAGGATCCAAAGACTTCGAAAAATAATTTTTGTTTTAAAACATAGATAAATCCTTAACATTTTTGAAAAAAAAATTATTTAGAATGATAAAAGATTGATTATCATTTAGATATTTTTAATTTTTGGAATACTATAACAACATAAATTATATTTGATCAATTTGCCCAAGTCCTCCAAAACCGTCCAAATCCCTCATCCAATACAAATTTTTTACTTCCCAAAATTCGGGAGTTTTTTGTTTTGAATAAAATTAAATCTTCTAAAACTCTCTCCACCTAAATCCTTCTATTCTTTTCACCATTTAATTTTTTTCAAAGCCATCCCCTCTCTTCCCCTCCAAACTCCCAAACAAGCTTAAAGCCTTAAAGAGAAGGGTTGAGAGAAAAGAATAGAAGGATTTAGTTGGGAAGCATTTATGGGAGATTTATTTATATTCAAAAACCAAAATCCTCCTAATTTTGGAGAATTAAAAAATTGTATCGGAGAAGGGGCTTGAATAATTTTGGAGGACTTAGACAAATTATTCAAATATAATTTATGTTGTTATAGTATTCCAAAAATTAAATAAACGTTAATAATAAGTATTATTTTATGACTCTATACAAGCAAAATTAAAAAAACTATGAAAGATTTATCTTTTTCTTTTTAATTAAAAAAATTCATTTTTCGAATCCCTCACTTCCCTTCCTCTATTAAATCCTAAACAAATCCTAAGTATATTGGTTTATTATCCAATTCTCTCCGACCACAAGGATTGGTGGGTGAGATAGGGGAGATTATCAATGGTGTCTTAACACGAGACTTTAAATGGAGGAGATTCTTCTTTCTTAGAGAGTTTTCAGTTGTTGAGAAGTTGCATATCTTGCTTAGAGATTTTATTCTAACCTTGGATAAAGATAAGTGAATTTGGAAGCATTCTAGGGACTATGCTTTGTATGACATGATCAATATAGTAACAATTAAAATGTAGATAAAGTAAATAGAACACAAGGAATTGGTAATCCATATTAGTGCAATGTCACCTACATTTGGAGGGTGTTAACCCAAGAAATAAAATAAACTCATAATAGTAAAAGTACAAATTTGTCTTAGATGAACTCATATAGTTCAATGCCTATTTTTTTAATACTATCCGTGAATTTCTAATTAGGACTCCCCATAAATGTGAGACCCCTCACACTTTCTCTCAACAATTATCCCTAGTGTTGGAATGATTACAAAAAGTTAGAAGGATGAAACTATTACGACTCAACAAACCAAATTGTATTCCTTTGTATAGGAATAATTCAAATTAAAGAGTTTCATAAGGTAAAAACACGAAAACAGAAAGATTCAACAAATACAAAATGCCTTGCAATATCTCTTAAGGTCCAAGTCTTGTGTATGGAGAACTTCTCTTTAAATAGTTAAACAAGCAGTCACAATTAACGTTAGTGTTTCAGACTGCTTGCAGCTGAAGAAAGAACAAAAAGTGCAACTTGAATATATGATTTGATTTGATTTGTAATTTGTCATAAATTAAATTTCTATCAACCTTGTTTTTCTCAATAATTGATATCTAGATGATTATTTCCTTAATCCAAAAAGCACATAAAAAACACCAAATAAGGAAACAAATCAAGTGTGTGATTCTATTACAACGCAGCTGGTTTCTGAAGAAGAATGTCCCATGATGTGTGGGACATCTTGCTCCACATATTTGCCTCCTGTTTTGAGCGCATAGGGACCAAATATGCCAACATAAAGTCATGGCATCTTGCATTACATATTATATGTAAAAATGTGTCAACCACTTATAATAACAATTTCCCTTTAGGCCAATTTTAAGGTGAATACAACATGCAAGATCTGCAACCAAAGGATAAGAACAATCTTTGTGACATGATCCATAAAAACATCAGAGTGCGGTAAAAAATACATAATGCTAAAGATCTTAATTGTTCTCCCCTATTTTCCTCAAAATGGGAAAGGGACCAAAATCAGTCATTCAAAAAACAAAAAACATCCCAGGAGGGGAAGAAATCCAAAATAGAAGCCAAAAGAAATAAAAAATGGACTCAACCCAGGAGGGTTCTTGGAGCCATTATCCTGTCCAAAGGGCTATTAATCAAACATAAGAAGAACACCCACACAAGGGTACAAAAACAGATCATTAATCAAATAGAACTTTAATCTTTAGGAAACTATCCATATTTAGAACCGCCTGCACTCTCATTAGAATCATCCTCAATGTCATTGACAACCTGCTCTTCAACTGTCATGACATTTTCCTATTCAGCAGGTTGAGATGTAGACGCATCAACATTCTTGGGGACCATCATCTTAATCAGCCCATCCACTTTGTTCTTATGGAGTAATGGATGTCACGGTCACTTCTTGGAGAGACTTTAAAACCCGCATTAATTCTAACAAAACAACGCCTCTACAGCAACAGACAATGGAGGAACTTCAGGGAGTTCATCTTCATTTGTTAGAAAAAAGTGAATGTTGGGCATATAGATGTATGGAACATGAGTCCCAGTAAATAAAGGATAACTAAAGGTTAATGGACTAGCACTAACACCAATAATATCCTCACAGTTGAAAATATCAGGTTTTTGGCTAATCAAAATTCTAGATATAAGAGCAGGAAAACTGATAGGTAACTTGACAACATAAAAATTAGCTTGCTTAATAAATTGATGAAAAACATATTATCTGTAGACATGCAATGTCTAGGAGTACATGCGAGTTACGTTGTACTACACACTCTCGTTAGACGCTACCTACGTCGATATATATGATACATGACAAACATCCAAACACAAATTCTATCTAAACCTCTAAACCATAATTAATACACTGGTTCTTATCAAACCTCCAACTAAATTCAACACTGGTTCTATCGAACTTACCACATAATCAACACTGGTTCTATCAAACCTACAACATAATTCATTATTGGTTCTTTTCGAACATACAACATAATTAACACTGGTTCTTATCAAACCTCTAACACAATGAAACATTGGTTCTTGTCGAACCTTCAACATAATTTCCACAGTAGGGCTTCACAATTATTTTACAAAATGTTGGACTCATGTTCTAAGTAGATTCACATAATTCATTCATAGTTCACAATTTGTATTTTATCAAAACTTTGGACTCAGGTCCTAAAACATTCACAATTTTATTAATAACGTCATTCACGCAAATAAACTTCATGAAACCATTATCAAAATCACAAATATAAACATCGTGAATTACGTAGAATTACCACGTCAAAATTATGTAATTTTTCAAACAAGACATAATATGGATAGAATCAGTCATGCAACATGAATTCAAGAATAACAATAAATTCACATAGCATGCATTTAGTCTTTCATCTTATGTAATAACATTCTTATCAAAACATCCCTAAAATCATGTTTTCTACTATTCGTATCTCAAATTTTAATAATTATTTAAAATATCAAACGGAGTCGGAATCAAGTGAATAAACATGTTTTTGAAATCTTAGAATATATATTTTAAGACTCTACCTTTTATTTTATGATTTAAGATCCCACTTGGTACAGTTTAATCAAACAATAGGAACTAGTGAAAAAACATAACAGAATATTTTGTCCAATTCGTAACTAGTATTTCTCCTACCATACTTAATGAAATGGGACACCTATTAAGCCGAACACGTATGGATTTTTGTCTATTTTCTTATGTTATAAGGTTCACTCTTAAAGGACTTGTCTAGAATGAGTTCACTACTGCAAATAATATATTTTATGACAAAGTTTTTACCTCGACCCACCAATAACTGAGGTATATGTCATGGCATCGCCATCATTTATTTATTTTTCAAAATATATACAACCTATACCCTCAGTTATTCATAAAACCGAGGAAATATAACTACGAGAGAGTTCACTTCGAATCCCAAATACTCCATTTCATGTTTTATTTTTATTTTTAATTGGTTTAATGTCACATGACACTTTTCTTTTTTCCTTTATTTATTTTTTATTTGTATTTCCCCTAGGTTATTTTGGCCAACTGAGGGGTAATATCTTCTGCATTATCATTTTCAAATACTCTATCTATTTCAAACTTTTTTATATTATATTAATTATTATAAAACTTATTACCTTCATTTTTTTCTAAAAATCGACGTGAAAGTTATTTTTAATTAATTCTTAGGCTATGGCGCTATATGGGGCTTTTTATTTTTTTAATTTGTATTGCTATATTCCCTCATTTTTTTCCTAAAAACCGGCATGTTTATTCTTTTGCATGAATATTTCAGATAAATATACTCTAACTTTTCATTTACCTATCAACAAAAACTATAACTTCATAGTCATTCTATTCACAAAAACCTAGGCGATTTTCGTCAATTCTTCAACATTAACTCGAACATCATCTCTTTTTAACTTTAACTCTTCAACATCAACTCGAAAATCATCTCATTTCCAAAACTCGTTGAAGCTTCATCATCATGTTTGAGGTATGTGATTCATTGTTCATAGAAATGGTATATCACTTAAAAATATTGTTAGAAATGTAATACCACTGAAATGTTTCAATGTTAACTCTTCCATATATGTTTCATCATAACTTGTTGTGTATTTCGATTGTAGCTTAGTTGTGTTTCTTTTCCTTGAGTAAGACATTTAAACTTCTTTTTTTGTTTAAGCATCATAATTTGTTGTGTATTCCGAATGTGGTTTAGTTTTTGTTTAATAGTCAATAGAAACTAGAGGGCAAGATGTTTTATTTAAATGGCTTGGGAGAAGAAAAACTATGAAAAATGAGACATATGATAGCATATTTATTCTAGTTAGGATGAAATGTTGTGTGATGTTTATGTGATATTCATGTTGGTGTCTCTGTTATCTGTTGTTATTTCTCTTAATTTACATAGACATGGGTGATTTCAAAAGTACATTGCATACAACTTCTGCTGCAAACTCTCTTAATACAAAAATTAAAGAAAATCTAGAGGTTCCAGGATGTGTACCAAGGTTAAAAAAGACCACAAAAACGGTGTTCACTCCCCAGTTAATTTTGATCAGAGAATCGAGAAAAGCTTATGGTGAAAATGATGATGATTTTAAGGGTTACATGGCATTACATTGTAAAAGCAACGTGTATATTTTGATAAATAATTGACATGAGGTTGATAGTGAATTGAAAGATAGCATATGGATCGATATTGCGGTATTTAATATGATTTTTTTTACAAGAATATTAGACCTTTTTTGTTTAATATTACTATCAACTCTATTATGTAAACATGGGAAGTGTTTATTGTTTCAGTGAAAAAATGCTGAAAAAAGAGATGGCTTGGATATGATGGTGAGTCTTGGAGGGGCTTTAAGATACAACTCACAGAAGAATATATTAAAAATATAAAAGATAAAGAAATGCCTTCAAACGTGAAGTATTCATATATTGATAAGAAAATTTGGGAGGGTTTTGTAAAGTCCCGAGCTAGAAGTCAAAAAGAAAGGAGAATCGGGCTAGAAATATCTATTCACATAGATTGTCTCGTGGAGGATATGATAAACTTGAACAGAAAATGATTAATGAAAAAATAAAACAAAGGGAACTAGAGTTGGGAGAACCTTCTAAAAGTCTTGCTAGCAGTCCATCTCCATCATCACACCATGAGAAATGGAAGAGGGCACGTCAAAGACCAGATGGCTCATTCACATCAGAGGCTACACACAGAATTTTCTTATGATATAAAGTTTATTCTTAAAGGACTTGTCTAGAATGAGTAATATAAAAAGTACTAACAATATGTTGATTGATTGTGTTGCAGAATTTTAAGACAATAACTAAACTTGCAGTTCGATTTATCACCATTGCCACAACAAAAATGATCAAAATAAAATTCTATGTTGTGCTAAATCTTGTCTAATTTCTAACGGTTTTAGTTTCACTCATAAAAGAACTCTGTAACTAAAGTTATACGCAAATAACTAACAAGATATACTAATCGCAAGTTGCAGAAATTTAATCTTAACTATTTCTTACTAATTTTAGATAATTACTTCTCCACACAAATATTAACTATTTACAATATTGTTCATACATATCACTATCATGAGTCATTTACCATAATATAGGTTTTTGCATGACTATACCAAGTATCACATAGTTAACAAGACTCATTAGTTATTAAGTGTTATCACATGCACTAGAAGGATTACATGGAAGATTAAAATATTTTGACATAAATATGGCATACGAGTACAATTTTAATTCACTATTAAATAGATCTTTGAATTAGCTTTTCAACGCGTTCGGCCGCGTCTCAATCTGAGTTTCCAAACCAAAATTATGACGAAAAAATGGTCTAAACAAAATCTACCTAGGGTCGCAGTTTGAAAGAGGTGGAACTATGCGAGTGTGTAATGAGAGTTGTGCATGAGGGTAACCTAGGGTTGCATTTATATTGAGGAAAATGAATAGAATCGTTCATGATTGATCGGACGTGGATTGCAGGAGACCGTTAGGTGCAAATCAACAATAGATATGAAGACGAGAGTCATACTTGTTTGGGAGTCCGAGAAAGTCGGGAGTACTAATGAGACCAATGCTCCAGGACCACAAGAGTGAGACTTTAGCCACTCACACTTGCACCAAACATTTCACCCATTCACAGGCAATGTGAGACTTTAACCACTCACACTTGCACCAAACATTCTCCCCTACGAGTGCGAGTCCCCCACATCCTATAACAGAATCCAACACCGGATCCAGCTCCTGCTTCCCCACCCAGCCAAACCACGACTCTGATACCACTATTGGAGAGTCCGAGAAAGTCGAAAACACCAATGAGACCAATGCTCCAAGACCACGAGAGAGGGAGACGCCACATCTCAACCTAAAACCGTGCAAGTGTGAGTGGTTAAAGTCCAACATTGTCTGTGAATGAGTGGAATATTGGATTTATAAGATAGATGAATCATTGTCTACCCGGAAATTTGGTAAACAAACGCTAGTTTCTTTTTAAATGTTACTTTGCGGAATCAACTAGTAAATCCCAGAATTTATTGCTATGTTCTTGTTTCGTGTAACTTTGACTTGTATTAAATGCGGAAAATTTGAAAGTAAATGAAGGAAATAATACAGAATTTAAAGTTTGACTGAAATAAAGGCACTAAAAGAGAGCAATAAATGTATGTGAAAAACAAACTGGAATATTAAAATGATTGCATAATAATTAATCTAGTACGCATACGTACATTCCTAGAAAATTACACTCGTTTCTCATTTTGTGTGCAGAGATTGAGTTTTGTCTTTTGTGATGTAGAAATGCGGACCCCTGAACTACTGACATTAATTTGCTTAAATAGAAATTCTAAAACAAACTGTCCTAACGGTCGACTAATAATACGTCACCACGTGTCCTAACCATGCATCACTTTCTTTAAGAAGACTCCACGTATTCTGACGAGAAAACTGTCCAAAACCGTCTCTTTTAACCTCTTAAGCTTTCGACTTCGACCCATTATTCTGACAAAATTCTTAATTCTTTTATATCGCTAAGTCCCCTTCGGAACAAGAAGAAGTGCTTCCTCAGTCGAGAACCCTTTTAGTTTAATGTCTTCTACTAAACTTGTACCTTCCTTCTCCTATCATTTAAATGCCAATCCAAAAATAGAAAGTCAAAATCTTAGGGTAACACTCATTTACCTAACACCTTAAGGTTTTGGGTTGAGATGTGGCGTCTCCCTCTCTTGTGGTCTTGGAGCACTAATCCCATTGGTGCTCCTGACTTCTTCCGGACTCCCCAACAGTGATACCAGAGTTGTGGTTCGGCTTGATGGGGGAGCGGGAATTGGATCCGGTGTAGGATCCTGGGAGACTCACACTTGTGGGGGGGGGGGGGGAGAATGTTGAGTGCAAGTGGAACTGATTAAAGTTCCACATTGCCTATGAATGAGTCAAATGTTAAATTTATAAGAGAGAGAATCATTTATCTAACACCTTAAGATTTTGGGTTGAGATGTGACGTCTCTCTCTTGTAGTTAGAACATTAGTCTCATTGATACTCTCGACTTTTCCGAACTCCCCACCAATTTTACTGAGTTCTTTACTATTCCAGAGCCTTTAAATCACGCTGATTTTATTGAGTTCTTCACTAGCTCGGAAGAGATCTATCTCCTAGTCATATTCCTCTAAGAATCACACTACCATGCATATTTTATGTAGAAGCATTTACTCAATCGTTATATTCTCTAAAAATGTTGTTATGTGCCTTTCATAACATTAGTCGTCACTCGTCATTATCATGATAAAACAAAAGAGTTGTTTGCAGCTGTAATGGTGGCATGGGGATGGAAGAATGATACAAGATGGTCAAAAGTGTGATATGTTATGAAGTGGAACTCACTATTTGGAGAATCTTTATAAACCAAGTTTCCCGACAAGTGATTTCTTTTCTGCAAAAATGTTTTTCTATGACTAGTAAATCATATTTGGGTTTTCTCTCTATTTTAACCTTTGCAATATTTCTATTAATTAAAAATGTACATTTCTCTATTTTTTCTCTCCCATGAATTAACTAAATATCACTAATCTACTCCTTTTTTTTTTTTGTTTCGAAATTACAAATATTAAAAAATTGTTCAACTTCAAGAGATTTTCACAATAGACAATTAATCAATTTATAGATATAAGTAGAATAAAGAAGACAAATTTACAAGCTACCATAATGATGCAGAGTGGCCTGAAAAAGTGGAGACATAAGTGCTGTCCATTAATCGATGAGTATGGCACGCTGAAGACGACATAATTCATAGAATAAGTTTTAAAAGTGAAACCATGTTAGCCCATGTTGCAAAAAGGTTGAACTAAAAACATCTGTTATCATCTTAAATTCTTAATATGAATCTTTGTCCTTTTGCTAAAATTGTCTTGTAATTGCTGACATTTGGGAGCTAGTATTGATTATTGGCATAATGAAAACCAATAGAAGTAAAATTTCATTAATCCCTTTAATATTACATGATGGGATCTGAGTTATTTATAGACTCAAATATAGTGTTTCTTAAGGAAAAAGGCTATAACTAACAAAGCTTAAATTCTAAGTAACACATAAATTAGTTATAATTAATTGCATTAAATATTTTAAACTCCTGCTAAATTTTTTTAAAGAACCGTCTCTGTAAAGTTAAAACATTTAACTTTTGGCCTCTCCAGTAATTTAGCGATAGTTTTTACAACATAGCGACATTTTACTACTTAACGACTAAATTAACGATTGTTTTAGCCGAAAGAATCAAAAGTTAAAATTCCTAACTTTAGAGAGATAATTTTTTAACAAAATTTTTCAAAAGACAAAAATTAAAAACATATAATTTTAAAAGAACTTTAAACATATTTAACCCTAAATAATTAATAAATATACATATAAATAAATGATATTGTAATAGCTTCGCTTTATAACTAATTAATAGCAAATATACATAAATAAATTATATTGTAATAGCCTTTGCAAGACAAATGATCTTGGATAGCAATTTATCTTGGATTAACTAATAGTCAATTTCAATGTGCTTCATTCTTTCGTGAAAGACAAGTTGAAGGCATTGTGAATGACACTCCTATTGTCACAGAAAATTGTGACAGGTTGTTGTTTAACAAGTGACCTTAAGCATAAGAGGAGAGTGAATTGTGGTATTTAAAAACGTGATTAATTTTAACCTTTATCGAGTAAGATCGTATTAGTAAGTTTATAGGTGAGTAAGTGTTGCGGAAGTAAAGTACAGGAAAGTAAATTGTTGAAAGTAAAGAGGATAAGAATAGAAAGATTGCACCAGAGAGTTATTCAGGTTTGGCCGAACGTTGGCCTAGTTTTGTCCCCAAGAGGTTTTCTTGGGATTTTTCCTATAGACTTTTGAGCTTTTAAAGATTATGCTCACGAATCTTAATACAATCTGATCTTGAGATTTTGAACAGGCTTATCCCCAACCTAGAGACGACTTTTACCCCTAAATTATTCTATTGAGACATTCAGAGATTTATGGTTGATCTCTTTAACCAAAACAAAGCTTTTTCCGGCAAAGCTTAATAAACAAATAACAGATATTTATGGTTGATCTCAAGAACCAAAACTCAATCTCTTAAAGGTATTATACCCTTAAGACTATAAACGACCAGCACGGCCACTTACAAAAATATTCTCCTCACAAAGAAAGCTTCACTAAATAGCACTTAGGCAACTAACAGTGAAGTAGAAAAGTTATGAGAAGAAAAAAGATAAATTCCAAAGAAATAGAAAAACATTAGAAATTGGCGTGATTTCAAGTGAGAGGGGCCTCCCTTTATATAGTAGTTAGAATCACCCAAAAAAGAAAAGACTCATGGGTTGCATTAACTATCTAACCAATTAGCCTAATCAATTAGATACTCCAAATATGACCGTTGAGATGCCCAAAAAGGAAGGTATTGATATATAGTCGTTGCATATCTTTAAGGTGTCGTCTAAATGACTTGGGGCTAAGTTTGAACAAATCTAATCGATTAGATCAAAGTCCTAATTGATTAGATAATACAAAAAAAATCCGCTAGTCATTTCCACAGCTCTTAAGTTATTTGACACAATTTCAAGACATTTTTTAAATGTTTTCTTTTGATAAAACATGTTTCAAAATTAGTTAATACAATAATTTCTAACATAATTGATAAAACATGTTTCACAATTTCTAACATATTGATTAGATAATACAATAATTAGTTCACTCAGACTGACTGACTGACATAACTCGGCGAGTCTGGATTTGTTTCTTAAAACATTTTCTTCTTCGTCCAGCTTGTTGCAAAAGACCCATCGAATTCCAACGACTAGATTAGCTGAATCTTTGGGAACAAGTTCCTAAATGTTGTTTCGTTCAAATTCATTTAAGTCTTTTTGCATAGAAAGATACCAATGTTCATCGACAATAGCCTCGTCGATTTCCTTTGTCTCAGTTTGTGAAACAAAAGCCAAAAATTACATACCTTGTTTAGTGATCTTCTTGTTGTGACTCCTTTAGATATGCTCGAAAACAAGACACTCCACCACCGGTTTTTTCCTTTACCTTGGCAGCTTTTTTATTTCATGGAAAAACAAAAAACAACAAGTGATGTCTCGAGCATCACCAAAAGTTGAATATCGCGTCATAGCTAATGCAACATCTGAAGTCCAGCGGTTGGTGTATCTTCTCAACGACCTTGGAGTTCAACATTCAAAATCGGTTAACATATACAGTGATAACCGGTCGGCCATTCATATTGCTAACAATCTGGTGTTCCACGAGCAGACGAAACACATCGAGATGGATCATCATGTGGCCCATGACAAAATTCAAGCTCATCTTATTCACCTCATGCCCATTCCATCAACAAAACAGGTTGCAAATTTATTAACAAATGCCCTTTATTAAGGACCTTTTTCTATACTGTTTCACAAATTGGGAATGTTCTGCATATATTTTAGGGCGCGTTTATTTTGGCTTTTTTTTTAAAATGACTTTTATAATATTACAGGATTTTATGTAAAAAAAAAATACAAAGAAACTATTCATCAGTGTTTTAAAAACCGGATCGGACGGTCAGACCGGTTGAACCGAAAACCGGCCAGATAACCGGTCTGGTTCGATTGCTGGATCGGATATGCCATGAACCGGTGTGAACCGGTCAAAACTGGTGTAAACCGAAAAAACCAGCGGTTTTTTTTTTTTTTAATAGGCAAACAATCTATTAAAGGAAGCTAAAGGGAGCTTCACCCAACAGAACAAACACCGACAGAAACTATTTCATCTCAAAACAAAGGAGAGGAAAAGAGTTCCAAGTGTAGAAATTACAACAATCGATAATCTTACAAAAGGAGGATAGCCAATTCCAAGATCTAAAAACAATAGCCGACATACAATCGACGAAACTCGGGCTAACATTGTTAAAAATAATATCGTTCCTCATAAGCCATATGCTCCACACAGAGACAAACCAAATCACCGACACCACTCTGCGTTTCCTCTTGCTCAAGATTTTCTCACAATTGAAGAGGAAGGACTTGAATTCATCCAAACTCAATTCCGTTATTGACCCAATCCAATCATAGACTTTCCTCCATATGTTATCCGCAAAAGGACACGACACAAACAGATGCACAACAGATTCATCAAACGAGCAAAAAACGCACCTGAGTTGGGTGATTTCCGTAATGATACCACGTTTGAAAAGCTGGTCCTTGGAAGGAAGCCTGTCGTGAAGTAATCTCCAACCAAAATACTGCATCTTTAAGGGGGCTGCAGAATTCCAACAACTCGATAAAGCCCCCAACACACCGGGAGAAACAGAATCCAGGGCTGTTTCCGCCGTCAGCCAGGAATAACAGGACCGGACCGTGAAAATACCTTCATCGTTCTTCAACCATCCAAAGCTGTCTTCTTCTTCTCTAGTCAGCGTTATGTTGTTCAGCAACGCAACAATTTAGCCTCCTAAGTTCTGGACCACCGGATTTGAGGGCTCAACAATGCCGGCAAAATTCCAATGCCATAAATCATCTTGCCAGAAACCTGCATCTTCCACACTGCAGCAGGGGTTAATAGCAAAAGCGAACACTTCAGGAAAGGCATTTTTCAAAGATTGCTGACACAGCCAATTTGAAAACCAAAACGAAGTTTCTCGCCCATTCGCGACCTTGCTAGAAACAGCACCTGCAAAACAAGAATTAGAGTTAACAGAATTTTCCGACAGTATCAAGTCTCGCCACCAGATGGAATCCTTCTTGCTCAGCACACTTTCATCTCCGACGAAAATTTTCAGCACCGGATTAGAATAACGGTGAGAAATAACCTCTTTCCAAACCGCTTCTTTCTCATTAATAATACGCCACTTCCATTTGTTGAGCAATGCTAAATTCAGCATCTTCACATCTTTTATTCCTAGGCCACCCTTATCCTTGGGAAGACAAACGGTACTCCAACGAATCCAATGAATTGAATGATTTCCTTCCCGACCTTGCCAAAGAAAGTCACTTTGAATACGACGAATCTCTTGAATAACTTTTGATGGAGCTTTGTAGAATGATAGCGTATAGATGGGAATAGCATTTAAAACGGCATTGATAAGGACCACCCGACCAGCCATGTTGAGATACCTACCATTCCAAGTAGACAGCTTATTCTTCAAAGTAGAAATGAGCCCTTTCCACATAGACAGATTTCTAGGACTTTTCCCAACAGCAACTCCAAGATATTTAAACGGGAAATAATCTATATCGCACGATAGAAAATTTGACGCCGCGTCCATAATCCACTGACTAACATGAATACCATAGATTCTGCTCTTGTTAAAATTAATCCTCAGACCAGACATGATCTCAAACCCCCTTAAAATGGATTTCATAATCCAAATATTATCACTACATCCCTCTGCTACCAAAATCGTGTCGTCTGCAAACTGAATAATGTTAACTTCAATCTCTTCGCTGAATCCTTTGTAATCTCCACTTGCCACTGCCTTTCTCATCAGTCCCGCTAAAACTTCCGCGACCAACACAAATAAGAAAGGAGACAGAGGGTCTCCTTGACGAAGGCCACGATTCGCCTTGAAATCCTTGGTGGTGCTCCCGTTAACAAGAATGGACAAATGACTATTGAAAACGCAGCAATCCATCCATCGAAGCCAACGATTCCCGAAACCAAACAAATGCAGCATCTTCCTTAGAAAGTCCCAACTGACGCAATCGTATGCCTTTTCAAAATCTACCTTTAAAGCCAAACAACTTCTTTTCTCCCTGGAAGCCATATCAAGAACTTCATTTAACAGCAACACACCATCAGAAATGCTCCTGCCAGGAACAAATGCAGTTTGACAACTAGAAACTAATTTACCAATCACATTTTTAATCCTAGCCATCATCAGTTTACTAAGAATTTTGTATAGGCTTCCAACAAGGCATATTGGTCTATACTCACTCAAATGTTGCGGGTTTCTAATCTTCGGAATTAAAGTTAGAAAGGATGAGGAACAAGCTTTTGAAAGCTTAGCATTTTCGTAGAAATCTTCCACGAATCTTAACACATCATACTTTATGAACCTCCAACACTTCTTGTAGAACTCAAAGGAGAAACCGTCAGGACCAGCACTTTTGTTTCCGTCGCACGCCCACACCGCATTCTTAACTTCACTTTCCTCAAACGGTCTCTCTAACCAGTTTCTGTCCTCATCATTTAAAGAATTCAAATCCAGGCCTTCCGGAATAGGTCTGCCTCGCATGGGTTCTTGAAACATAGTTTCAAAATGCGATTTAATCTCACCTTTAACAGCCTCAACACCCTCCACCCGGCCATGTTCAGTCTCCACTGCCGTGATAGCGTTCACTCTCCTCCTTTCTTTCAAAGATTTATGAAAAAACTCTGAATTTCTGTCGCCATCCTTTAGCCAAAGCTGACGAGACTTAAGCCTAAGCATGCTTTCCTTCAACGACAAAGATTTCCATAAATCCGAGGTCACATTGAACCTATCATCAACCAATCTCGAAATATCTTCTCCATGATGCTCAGCCAAAAGATTATCCAGATTGTTAAGAGATTCCACCTTCTCCTTAACACATAAATCAATCCACCCAAACACTTCTCTATTCCACTTTCTAATGCACACTTTCATTCTTTTAAGTTTTTCATAAAGAATGAACTCCCCACTTCCATTCACTTGAATCTTGGCCCATTCCTCTTCTAAAAACTTTAGGAAGCCTTCGTGAGCAAACCACGCGTTGTTGAATCTGAATGGCTTCGGTCCCCAATCTAATTTTCCCACGTTAAGCCATATATGACAGTGATCGGAAACGTCCCTCGCTCCCACTCTTTGATCAATAATATTCCAATCATCAATAACCTTATTAGAAACCAGAAATCTGTCGAGTCGGCTCATTGATTTTCCATTGTCTTTATACCAAGTAAACCTGCCTCCTATGCACGGTATATCGACCAAGTCCATAAGCTCGATGAATCTCCTAAAATCTTCCATGTTTCTTCTGCTGTGACAGACCCTCTCCCCTTTTCTTTCTTCCCTACAACTCACCTCATTAAAATCACCTCCTAGACACCACTCTTCTCCCACACTTCTTAACCTTCTGTCCAGCAAAGAACTCCACAAAGCCCTCCTATCCGCAGCGTTACAGGATGCATAAATGTTGACAATATTATAAACACCACCCTTCCAACTTAAATTTATGCCTATATACCCTTTGTCCATAAAACTAAAATTTACTGATAAAGATTTGTCCCAAAGAATTACCATACCACCTGAAGCGCCCCTGGAATGAGACGCCGACCAAGCCACTTCTTTATTCCCCCAAAACGATAAGGCCGCAGAATCGTCGAAGCAAGACATTTTCGTCTCTTGCAACATACAAATGTCAATCTTCCTAGACCTGTTCAAAAAGCTGACTCTTCTCCTTTTAACAGAGCTGCCTCCCCCTCTGATGTTGAATGAGAGTAAATTCATTTGACACGAATATTGGCCGCCTTCTTGACCCTAACACCTTCTTTATCCCTGTTCTCCATGTCCTCTAATTCTTTAATGCATAAAGCTTCATCTGCCCTGCTCACCACTCCCAGCTTAGCTATGGATTCCCACATCTTAATACCCACCTCAGATTCTCTCCTGACGATTCTTTTGTTGCATCTAATAACTTCTGAGTCTGTCATAGAATTGCCCAGATGTGTAGAATTGCTTGATATATCATCAAATTCAACACTGTCACCCTTCTCCGATCCCGCTTGACAAGATTTAAGTTTTGATTTTGGAACTAAACAATCATAGAAAGATGGCACGATGCTGACCTTCTCCCCCAAATTCTCCACACATTTTGTTTTTTTAGCGTTTTTGGATTTGATCATGTTCCTGCATACCCCGTCAAATGACATATGCCCCACTGGGCCTCCCACCATCGAATTAGGCCCAACTAAAAGCTTTTCAGTATTAGGTCCATAATCCACTTCTTCTAAAACGGGCCCATGCTTCAAAATTTTAAGTTCCTCCACTGATTTACATCCTTCAATAGCGTCTTGCCACGTAACACCAGGAGTCTCTCCCACACGGCTGCCACTACACGATTCTGCTAAAACTGACGTGGCTCGTAAAGGGCTTTCATCCGTAGAAAAAGACATCATAAGAGGATTTTCAGATAAAACAGGATTAGCCTTTACAAAAGGGACCCCTAGGCTTCTCCTATTACGTGAAAACCCCTGATTTCCCCTGCTAACACTTTCCACAGACGCCGCCCTATGTGCCGTATCACCTTCATTTGTCTTGTCATCATTAATTTTGACCTTAGGAGTCGGAGACAAATCACGCCTATCTGCTTCACCGGCTGAGTCCCCTTCAGAACCAGAGTTTTCCGAAGAGTCCTCCATATCAGATTCACCGTCATAGAACTTTCTTCCAAAAGGACGCTCCAAAGAGCCAAATGATTCTTCCACCATGTTAATTCTGTATTCTATTCCATTGATAGAAACAAAGGAAGATTCATTAATAAAAGCGAAACAACTGGTTAAAATCTTGATTCTAGCTACATCCAAATTGATTTTAGATGCCGTAAGATCATCGCACTGAATAAAGGTGCCCAAGGTTGCTGAAATACGATGAAAGAACCTAATCCCCCAAGCATGAACGGGAATCCCATAACATCTTAGCCACACACATCTAACAGGATCCACGATCTCTGGGCTCCAGGGTATAATGTCTTTGAATCGATACTGCCACCACTCTCTACGTTCATTAACAAACTCCGAGACTTCTCCTTCTATCAAATCTTCTAACAAGCAGGAGTTAGCTGTTTTTTAGAATCGGCGGTTTAAATGCTTTTTTAATTTTTTTTATTTTAAAAACTTAAATCAACATCATTTTAATTATTTTAATGAAAAATAAAAATAAAAAATAAAAGAAAAAATAGAAAATAGAAAGAAAAAAATAAAAATAAAAATAAAAATATTTCGGATGCGGTTGATTTTGTTGCAGATGATTTTGATATTAAAGAAGGAGATACTAACATTAAAATAATTTTTTCTTCTTTGAAATTAAATTTAATAGAATGAAGTTATTTATTAAAATTTATTCAATTAAATTATGTTGCGATTAAATTTGTTTGCAAATATATACTTTGTAATTTTGTACTATTTTATTATGTGTGATACCTATGTTTAAAATTTGAATTTAAATTATGAACTTGTAAATTTATTTAAGATATGATACTTTTAAAGAATTTAAGTGTCAGTATGTATTGTAGAGACTGTGTTTTATACCTATATAGTTTTGTTATAACGACCGGTCTATTTAACCGAGTTATCCGGTTTAGTCATGCGATTCGACCAGTGACCCAGTGGTTCGACCAATAAACCAGTGACTCGGTACCCTCACCGGTTTGATTAGGGGTGATCGTATCCGAACAAATCCAAAAGGAAAACCGCAAACCGAACCAATCCAAACCGAAAACCGCAAAAACCGCGTTTGGTTTGGATGGTTTTGGATATTTTTGGGCTGAACCGCACGGTTCGGTTCGGTTTGCGGTTTTCATTTCACAAAACCGAACCAAACCAAACCGAACCGCATATTTAACTAAACTTTTGAATTTCTATAATTAATTTATGATATTTCCAATCTAATTGCAATACAGTACACTCGCGTCACGTGACTCACTATTCCTTCATTCTTCCTTCCTATTCAACATTTCAACTTCATTCTCTGATTTCTCTCTCACTAATTCTAGAGAAGCATTTTGTGTATATGTAGTACTGATAATATTTAGTCCTGAAGTTGTAATGTTGTATTAATATTTAGAACTGAAGTTATCTGATACTTGTATATGTAGTATGTAGTTTATTAGTTAGTATGTAGTTTATTAGTATGAAAAATTGTATATAGTATGTAGTATGAATAACTGAAGTTATATTAGTAATTTAGTATGTAGTATATGTAAAATACATAGTATGGTACTGTAAAATACATAATACACTTATATGGTAGTAATTTTGGTGTAAAATACATGTATGAGGAATGAATTGTTTTGGTGTAATAAGTATGAAAAACTTCTTTTTAATGGTACTGTAATATATGTAATATATGTATGGAAGAATGAATTATTTCCTTTTTTTATTTCAGTATATTTTTATTTTATGGTGCAAACCGCAGCCCACCGAACCGATCCTAACCGCATTGGTTTGGTTTGGTTTGGTTTGGATGACTTTTTAAAAATTAACCGAACCGCATGTATTTTTATCTCGCGGTTAGGATGACTTTTATGCTCAAAACCGAACCAAACCGCACCGTGAACACCCCTAGGTTTGATGTTCGGTCCGGTTTTTAAAATAATGCTATCCATAAAAGCTTCAAAATGAAAATTTGGTTTGAATAGTTATTCTTAAAATGTTAATTTAGGTATTTCATGTTTTTATTGAAATTTTTTTTTATATCAAAATTTCAAAAAATCACTTAATTTTGAAGCTATTTTAAATAGATTTTTATAAAAATCATTTTTGAAATATCACTTTTTGAAAAAAATTGCGATTTTGACTATGTTTGTTTATGTTATATGATGTCAAAAGTAATGTTTTAATTTAAAAATAAATATATGAAAAAATTTGTAATATTTTAAAAAACGATTTTGAAAATCTATTTTTAAAAATAAAAAATAAAAATTTATTTTTAAAAGCTTAAACAAAGAGACCCTTAGTTTGAGAGGCTGTTACAAGTTACAACTAGTCAGTTTATTTGGTGCTTTTTAATCTCTAAGTTAATTTGATGATTTATTGGTATTTCTAACTAACTTTGCCTATTTACATGAGCTTAGGAGTTGTATTTAAAGGCAGCCCACTTCATTGGCCAACTAAAAAATAATATTCATTTTTTCTTCCTTTTTTGTTTCTCATCTCTATTGAGATTTTTTGTGATTGGTTATTGCTGTTCAATGAGCACCTCTTAACAATAATAACCTATGAAGCACGGACACCCTGAATTTGACCCCGACACTGACACGGCGACACCGATAAAAATTTGGAAAAATGAATAAATTAAACGTAATCACAAGTGTCGATGGAAGTGTCCGACACCGACACGGACACGCCTATTTTCAGAGATGTCGGTGCTACATAGATAATAACTAGTCTGTTATTTCTGCAACATACTTGGAAAGCATGATTTGAAGATGCAGGTTGTCTGTTAGTTTTAAGATCCTGGTGAGGATAAACTTAGTTAGTGTTTCTTTATGCAAGTAAATTTGATTTAATTCGTTGATGAATTCTTCTTTAATGAAAAATAGCACATTAAATTCATCCTGAAGAAAGAAAAATGTAAGCTCTTTTGTTCTAGTGTTGCGTCTTTTGTAAATATATAATAATCATACAAAATAACTCCTTTCAAAGAAAAACATTATAATAGAGAATAAGAAACCATAATTTATTAACCAATCTTATTCGCATGATTAATATAAATGATTAATGCTTTCTCAAATACAAAATGATTGATTTATAAAAAAATGCATAATTTTAAAGCATCGTCTGAGGTGGAGGTGGAGATGGAGGTGGAGGAGGAGAAGGAGGAGAAGGGATGCAACACGGAAGCACTGCACAATGAATTGGTTGACATTCAATATCAGGATTTGGACAACAAGGTGGAAGAACTTGTGCGTTGCCAACAAGAGAACCTGCAATAACAACCATTAACACCACAAACTTAAACACCATCTTCAAAAGAATTTCCATCTTCACAAATCTTTGTTTTCAAAGACAAATGAAGTGGAAATCTAATATTGAAAGGTATTTAAAAAAAAATATGCAAAATATACTTATTTATATGCTAAGAGATAACTCTCATATATATCATGTTATGATATATTTAGGAGTTATTTATGTGCATACCTTAATCATTTTAATGGTATTAATAGTTTTTATTATACATTTATTAAATTTTTATCTATTGACCAACTCATAATATCTTACTATTATAGTGCTATATGTTTCCAAAATAGTTATCGATGCCTTTGAGTATGATATTTATTTCTCTTTTTTTTTTTACAATTTGAGTAGGATAACTCAAATATTAAATAAAAATTTTATTACATTAAATACATTAAGTATATTTTATAGAATCTAATGTATTTTAAAATATATTTGTTACAATTAGTTAATTATTTCATTTTTATATCTTTAAAAATATAAAAATTTAGCTTTATGCTATATTTACTACTTGTAATGTATAAAATAATAAAAACCAAGTATATTTCATGATTTAATTAATGCGACTTAAATATTAATTTTACAAAATTACTGAGAATTTGAACTATGTTTCTTGATGTTACATAGTTTTTTCAAAAAGATAACAAAAACATATATGAAACTAAATGGAATATAAATAATGTTAATTTGAGTTTTAGCTAAAGATACATGTATGTATCAATGAGTTAATCAAAATTGATTGACTATAGATTTTAAATTATGCATATTTTTATCAAAAAATTGGTTTTAGTTAGTAGTATTTCAAATTATAACATACCTACATATTATCCTGAATAAGATATTAAAATAGTACATACATATTTACCATAGAGAATCCGTTTTAGAATTGCAGACCTTGGGGCTATTAAGCATTCTACAAACGACATCTCTATACCTGCACGACAAAAAACCAGACCACAAGGCATAACTCTCATTTAAGATTCGCCATCTCCATTTACTGAGCAGTGTTTGGTTGAATCTCTTGCAGTGTTTGGTTGAATCTTGCCAACAAAGGACAATCTCCTTAAAAAAGGTATTAATCTAGACGCCTCTTGTTCTTTCTGTCATCTTGCCTTCGAGACTGCGTTCCATCTGTTCATTGAGTGTGATTTTTCAAAACAAGTGTTGTTCTCATCTGTCCAAGATTGGTTGCTTAGCGTCTTGTTGTGCGAAGACAGCTTCAGTACTTAATTTATGTGTTGGGCTATCCAAGGTATATGGCATGCTAGTAACACCCTTCTTTACCAACAGAAGTTGATTGCGCTAATTAGTGTGGCTGAGAAGGCTTTGGAGGCTGTGTTAGAGTTTAATAGATGGAACCCTTTCCTTGCTTTGTCAAAGAAGAATCTGGTTTGCCCTGTTTAGAGCTCTCAGCTGCAGAATGTTATGTTTGCTCATGTTGATGCAGGGGTTTTTAGTGAAGGATTCGTGATTTATGGCTGCTCTTTCAGAAATCACAATCGTGAGATTGTTTTGGTTGCAAGTTATAAAGACTTCATCTATGTTGATCCCGCTCTAGCCGGACTGTATGCTATTCGTTGGTGTCTATCTTTGGCAAAGAATTTGCAGGTTCGGAAAATCATTATTCATTCTGATTGTCTCAGTGTTGTCGACTGTATCAATGGAGTGAAGAGTTTTGCAGTTCTTGATCCCATCGCAGAAGATTGTAGGTTGATTTGTAAAAGTTTTTGTTTGCCTCTATAGTGTTTGTTAGTAGAGAATTTAATGTTGAAGCCCATAAGCTTGTTGGTTTGGGTAAGATTGTTGGTTCTAAAACTTGGACGGGTGAATTTCCCTCATTGGAATCACTAGATGTTGTATCTCTTTTGTTTCTGCTGTAATGGAAATAACTTTACCGTAAAAAGAACAAATAATAACTTTAGGAGCCTTGTAAAAAGAGAACATGAAAATATGGATATTAATACAACATTTAAAAGGACTACTCTCCCTCCTATGGGCAATTATTTATTTTGCCATGACGAGAGTCTTTTTTTATCTTTGACATTGTTGCATTCCAAGACTCCCTCCTACGAGGGTTAATACCGATAGGGCTGCCAAGAAACTTAAATGGTAAAATTCCCCTTTGCAAGCAAAGAAAGCTATTACCCGAAGAAAATCCTACTAGATGTTGAATCCAAAAGGTTTGCTTTTGCAAAGATTGATACAAAGCCTGGAGGCTATTTCGAATCCTCTTAGTTTTAATACTCCATAAATTCCTTCAAGATCCATCACATGCCAACATTGTATCGTCTGCGAATTAAAGAAATTCAAAATGAGTCATCACTAATATGGAACCCCTTAACTCTCCCAAGGCAATAACATTGCGCATCAAACCGGTTAGCCCCTCTGCCACCATTAAGAATAGGAAAGGTGACTGAGGATTACCTTGCCTCAAGCCTCTTTAACTAGAAATTCGCTTGTAGGACTACTATTCAAAAGGATCGGCATAAAACTAATAAAGAACAAAATTTCCATCTAACCACACCAGATACTACCAAATCCTATTCTCCTCATGATGTTCCTAATAAAATCCCATGACACGAAGTTATAGGCCTTCTCAAAGTCAAAATTCATCAACAATCAATCCTTCTTATGCCGCCTAGCAAAGTCTAAACATTTGCCTCTTTGATATGAATGTTGATTGGTTGGCGGAAATTAATTTATCCATTACCTTCACTACAACGAATAACACTTTTTATGACGAAGCTTTCATTTCCGACATGCTAAAAACCGAGACGATATGTCCTAGGAGCGTAATATTTTATTTTTTTAATAAGATAAACAACATGTTACGTCGGTGTTATACAAAACAGAGGTAACATAAGTTAGCGCCTTTATTTATCCATGAAAAAATTAATAAACCTGTTATCTCGGTTTTCTAGAGAACCGAGATAATATAGCTATTAGAACCTCGCTTCGAATCCCCATTTCCGCATTTAAAACTTTGTTATCAATAAACAAGAATAGACAATAATAGAAAAAAGAAATATTTCATTGATGGTAATAAAAAACAACATAACAAAGAAAACTACTCAACAAATTCAAACTTATCAGCCCACTCAACTTCAACATTACCCCTAACTACCCATAACTTATGGAAAAGTTCAGAAAGAACTCTTCCATCATGTATGAGGAAAGTCGTTTCCTCCCGATAAGTATTTATCATTTCCTTCAAGAAGTTGAAAATGGTAACAAGAAGAATAACTCTCATGTTGTAGATGAGGAATGACAAGAGATGCTTGTCATACGAGGTAAGCATTTCCAGGTATTTCTCTCTTGGGCGGAGATTTACCACTAGATGTTGAAACCAAAATTTTACAACAGGGAGTAGAGAAACAGAACTGGAGAGGTTATATCTTTTGGCATAAATTCGGTGAAGTTGGGTTGAGTAGACATTGTTATTTTCATAATGTTCAACACAACTACCTGTCTATTGATAGTTGATTGTCATAAGAATCAGTGATGAAGTAATGAAGAAATGAGATCCATATATATAGGACTGGATGACTTCATCATGACCATCTGGCACAATGGAGGCATTCATCCAGAACTCTTTAACAAGATTGGTGTATATGGGGCCATGAAGAATTTGAAAGTAACCATTCAACCTTTGTTTGTTAACAGCTTTCTTTAGTTCAAAATAATCGAAATCCTTGAAATCTACATACTTTTCATTGATAATGAACAACAGATTTGCATCCATTTTTGAAACAATGAGATTTTGAAACAAGGAAACAAGAAAAAAAGAGTTGGTAATGAGACGTCGAAAATAGGAAAATATTTTGAAATAGTGTTTAAGATCACAGCGAGACGTTTAAATAACTTAAAAGCCTCCTTAATTATCCAAAAGAGACATTACGAATAATCATTGTTATTCTAGTCATATGATTCCAATCCATGGGTGTAACACACCAAATCTACCCCGCAATTGATAGGAAAATCAGAGTGCAAAATCTCAGAACAAACACCGTGATTCGAGGCGTCCCATTTATCATCTTAAACAGCACATCACAAATCATGCTCATGATCATAGATACATAACACATATAACGGAGGAAACATACTTCATTAAACATTCAACCAGAAATAGTTCATAATATCACAGCGGAATTCAAAGGATAACATAATTTCAAAGTCATAATATCTTTGCCAACAAGGCAGCAACTATCCAACATGTCTCACAAGAGAACAACAACAAAATCCAACAAGATATAACACCATAATCAAAACACAATGACATAAAGCAACAATCATCACAAACGTCCCCCGAGTGCTACGTATCAGAACATGGACACACGGTCTCGGGCTAGAAGATAGACGGCTACTCCACGTCGTTACCAGCACATTACCAACAAAGGGAAACATTCAAACAGAAGGGATGAGATATCAAACAGTATAAAGGAACGTATGATAATATCCATGACAAGGAAAAGATCATACATAGTTCACCACTTCTCATCACTTAACATCTTACATCAACTTTCATCTCAAACAACTTTCAAAACGGTAAAAACGTTATTAATCAATTATGACAACATATATTCAAATTCACAATTGTAATATTATCACGTCACAACAAATATCTCATCATCTCAACAATCCAAAGGCACTTCAATACAATTCAAATGCGACTCGACTTATGCAAATGCATGTGGTACCATTTGGAGTAAAACTCCCATCGTCTCAAAATTAGCCACTTGGGCACATCTTCGCTTTTTCCATTAAGGTCATCGTCGCTTTTGCCATTAAGGTCATCGTCTCTTTATGGAATGGATGTGACTCAATGAATGTGACATCCCCACAAATACGACATTTACAACACGTCTCATCGACAATCAAACATCATCAATTAAATGTTGAAATTCAATGACAACAACAAAATCATCACCAATCATGGTAATGCATCACTTCGCAATCTTGTTTCTATGTTGTATAATCATACAACAATATTTCACTTCACAACAATAATCACAACATCAAACGATACAATTCAAGAAAAAGGTTCAAAAAGGTTTCCAAAGGTTTTAAAATCATATTCATCAGAAAGACATCGATTAGAGCTTCACGGAGGTTCAAACGGCACCTAAAAAGGAGTTACGGATCAAAAGATTCATCATTTCAAAGTAACAAAAAGTTTTGCACAGCACTGTCTGCTTAGCGGACTAAAGTGCGCTTTGCAGAACTAAAAACAAAAGCGAACAGTTTTCGCGTCTCCGCTTAGAAGACCAGCTCCGCTTAGCAAGCTCGCGCATTTTCAAATTTTCTCTCAGTATCCGCTTAGCGAGTCAGGGCCTCTTAGTGAACGTGTGATTATGCAGAAAAATCACAGATTTAACAGACCTGCGAAACCACACATCCATCACTCAAAACCCTCACCAATCAGCAATTAAAAGCATATCACAACATCAGCTAACATCATTCATTAACATTCATCAATAAAAACATGATTTCAACCACAAATTCATGAAAATCCAACATAAACCCTAAGATTCTACAACACATATTCAAGGTTACTACACATACAATCTAACCCACCCTAAACATCATCATACAACCCTTTCTCATGAAATAATCCCATCCTTACCTTGGGTTTTGGATTGAAGCCAACTCTATTCTTCAACCTAGCTTTTTCCTCTTCTCTTCACTTTTCTCTTCTTTCTCCAATTTTACCAAAATGACTTCTAACTCTCTATTCTCTAAAACCCTTGTTTTGTTAAACTCTTACTAACTCTCAAATTGCTAATAGGCTCTAATTATCACCTCTCAATTACTAATTCTATTATAGGCCCAATAACTAATAACATTACTAACTTATGTTATTTACTAATAATTCTCGATAAATACACAAAATCAATTAAATACACAATTAACACATAATCAAATAAATAATTCACATAACACACATCAATTAAAATACGTAAATAAAACGGTTGTTACAATGGGCGCCACGTCGGTGTTCTAACCTCTCTTTTAATTTTATTTTTTATTTGTAAATAAATGTTCAAACCCGTCGGTTTTACAAAAAAAATAGAGGGAACATTGGAACCACTTTTTAATTATATGTTTTATTTGTAAATAAATGTTTTAACCTGTCGGTTTTCCTAAAAAATTGAAGGAAAATTGGAACCTCTATTTTAATTGTATTTTTAATTTATAAATAAATGTTCTAACCCGTTTGTAATCAAATCTTTCCCGTCTATTTCATGACTAACAACGCTCAAGATATTACCATTAGTGATCCGCGTGAAACAAAAATAACTTCTATTATAAAAGCATTTTGATATATCATAAAGCCCTTGAAACTATCCTCCATTTTAAGATTTGCAACATCATTTTATTTATTTATCTAACCTTTTTTTTTGTTCCCTAAAATATTATGACCCATCATTTTATATTCCACAGAATATCAAATATTTGAAGGTCCAACATCATGAAGAGTTTAAGGTTTGCAAGGGTGTTTGCCCTAAATAGTTCTCAATGATGGATTGCTAGAGCAGAAGATTATTTGGGTATAAGGTTTGTGTTCTTATTTGAGATTTTTTATTTGTCTAACCCTTTTTTGTCTAACCATTTTTTGTTCATATCAGAAACAAATGCAAACAAAATCCCTAGAGAATACAGTTTTTTTGTTTGGAGAATATCAAATCTTCATGGACAATTAATTTTTTACTCTGAGTAAACACTCTATTTTGTAAACAAATTATTTTATTAATGTTTTGTGAAAATACAGTAACGAGATTTATTAAAATAACTAATGACCCCTCGGTTTTTATAATAGTCCGAGATAAAAAAGACACTAGTTTTTGTAAATAATAAAAGTGCAAAAACTGGAGTTCGAACTCATGCCATAATCAACCATTTACCTCGGTGTTTTAAAAATCGAGGTGTTAAGTAATTACTTTTCATGACACCTTATGTTACCTCGATTTGTTTTCCGAGGTAAGATGCATTTCGCGTAAAATGTTCGAATCGCTTTTTATAGAGGCAGGGATCTTGGCTAAAATTCTATATAAGCTTCCTATTAGGTAAATAGGCTTAAATTCTTCAATTCTCTAAGGATTCTCTAATTTAGGAATCAAACTTAGTAAGGAAGTCGCCACAACTTTGGCTAATTTAGATTTATGATGGAACTCAATCACAAAACTCCCCACATCATCCTTCACAATATGCCAACACTTCTTGAAAAAAGCGAGATTGAAACCATCTGGTCTAGACTTTTCTCACTATCAGAAAAACGAATAACCTCCTTAATTTATTCAAGTAAAAATGGGGCTTCCAATTCTTGTTGCTCATTACTTGAGAGATGGTTGAACCAAACCCCATCAAGCTTAGGTCTACTATAATTAGATTATTCCTTAAACTGGATTTCAAAGTGAACCTTAATTTCTGACTTGATATCATCAACTTGCTCGAACTTCCCTCTATCAGTGGTAATGCCCAATAGAGAATTTCTTCGAAATCTCCTTTTCATAACATTATGGAAGAATTTAGAATTAGAGTCCCCCTTCGCAATCCACTTAAATATAGATTTTTGTCTCAAAATACTTTCCATTTTATGAAAGGTTTGTCTCACTCTACTAGAAACCCTAATCCTACTATCTACCACACCCTCATCAATTTGGAAAAAGTCATTTGTGAACAACTGATCAAGCCCATTAAACTCCTTGACAACACACTCAACATCCAAATCAAGGATGTCAAACACATAAGTATTCTAAATCCTTAATTAACCTTTCAACAATTTCTATTTTTCCTATTAATTTTCAAGTATAGTATGAAAAAATAAGGAATGCATATGGTGTAACACTTCGAGCTTTTGTTATTTAATTTTTGGCTTCTTGATTGTGTACTATTTGTTAGATGCTTGCATGCTTGCATATCAATATTGGATAGTTGGAATTGAGTTAGATTTTGTTTAATAGACATAAATAAAGTTATGGCATGTATTAATTGATTAATTGAATTAATTAAATTTTGGTAACATCTTATTAAAATTCTTGTTAAATTTGGTTTTGATCAAAAGTTCTATGATTGAATACTAATTATTCTATACTCAGCCAAATTATCAATCATGATAAATGAGAAAGTTGTAGGATTTCTTCTTGCTCTAGAAGAATGAGGCAAGGAGATCCTATGTCTCCCTTGTTATTATGCATTATTGAACAGGCACTTAATAGGCATATAGCTATGTTGGTGGATCAAGTTAAGTTGATGTGTATATCAGTTGGTAAGACAATTATTCCTAGCCACACTTTTTTGCATATGACCTTGTTATATTTTGTAAAACTACCAGGAAAAATTCTCATGTCATTACTCCATATTCTCACCGAACAAGATCAAGGAGTGATTGTCATACATGAAGATTATGAGCAGATCAGTGAAGCTGTAAGATTCAAGAAGCGAGAATCGAGTAAAGATTTTGCACAAGATTTTGCTTGGGTTATCAGTTTTTAGCGTAGCTTATCATTCATTGCAATTGGTAGAGATTTATTACGTAAGGTTAGGTTTTGTTAGAATTGGTACCTAATTGAGCTTTAGTGGTGATTAAAATCTAGAAAACTAGTGTTTGTTAGAATCCGGTGTTAATTGAATCATTCTATAAGACATATCTCTTGGAATCTATAATTACTTAATGAATCACTATCTTTGAATAATCCGCGAAATTTGTGAATTGTGTATTTGTAAACGTGATTGACTTTCAATACAAGCATAAGATCTCTATTTTCGCTTTACGGCTTCCGTGCATTTTTGAAAAACCTAAGATATTCTATTTTTGTAAAATTGGTCGAATTTTTAATTAGGGTCTATTCACCCCTCTAGACCGCTTCTTTACTCCATATTCTCTTCCAACAAAGAGCCAATAAGTTTTTAGACTTTTATCTGACAAAGATAGGCATAGAAGCAAACCCCAATAAATGTGAGGCGGTCATTCAAATGGTAGCACCAACAACCATGCAGGAAATGATGAAGTTGATCGGGATGATGACATCCTTAAATAAGTTTATCTCAAAACTCGCGTAATTCTACAAACACTTGAAGAAAGAAGCACTCTTTGAGTGGACTGCATAATATCAACTTGAGTTCGCGTGCTTGAATATGGCCTATCAAGTCCATATGTCTTAGAATAAGATTGGTTCTGCAATACGTCTCTGAGTTTTGATGATAACAATGTGTATGTGCATATATGAACAATTTTTTTATACTAACGTTTGTTTTGTTGAGTACTTAACAAACAGGTTATGATTCTAATGAAAAGGCGCGGCTAAAACATCAAAAGCCACCAGATTATGTTTCCGCGCTACACACGTTCTGATGAACAGTGGCAACCACTTCAGAAGCAGAAGCATATGAAGTTATCACTGTTACAAAGTCTGAAGAAACCATTTCTGAAGATCAAGTGCTGAAAGACTCTGAAGACGCGGTTCTAAAGACTCTAAAGATTTGAAGCTCTAAAGACTCAAGTTTCTGACGATAAAGGATTCTGAAGACCAAGTGTGGAAGACTCTAAAGATGTGACTCTGAAGACTTGAAGTTTTGAAGAATTCAAAACTTATTCTCTTTTCTTCCAACTCATGCTGTGAGCCTCTGAAGTTCAAGAAGGAAAGAAGATAACGTTACTATGTAGTACAAGGTACAGACGAATGTTTCATTCCACTACCAAGAAAGGACGGACGTTGCATACTATCTTGCCCCCCATTACGTTCAAGTCGCCAAACTTCTGAAAGTTCCAGAACTGCCTTCCAACGAATATATTATTGTATTGGCTATATAAAGGCTTGAAGACTCAAAGAAGAAGCTGCGAATTCACGATCACATTCATTTTGTATAGACTGTTAATAAGCTTCATATTCTTTTAGTCTTAGATTTGAAAAAGAAAGTTTGCATCCAGCTTGTGTAGAAGCATTAAATTATAAACAAACCCTAATCAAAGGTTGTTTGGTTGTTCCTTGAGAAACTGAGTGAAGGTTGTCTCAAGAAGTTTAGGGCTAGAGAGTCTTATAGGTTGTTAGTCACAGGGGTTCTTGTGCAAGGTTGTTACTCAACGGCTGTTGCCCGTGCATTGTAGATAGTCACATGGTGCCTGTGTAAGGTTAGTCACCGGCGGTTGCCCGTGTGATTGTAATCGGTTTGGTTATAGTGGATTAAGTCCTCGATTGAGATAGGAGAAATCACCTCGGAATGATGGATTGGACTAGCTTGATATTTGTCAAGTGAACCAGTATAAAAATACCGTATTCTTTCCTTCTTTCGTTCTTGCATCTTTTTGTTATTATCAATAGTGGAGAGTTTGTAGTTTCAAGAAAGGGGAATTGTTTTATTGAAAAACACTATGTTTTAAAAAACCCTATTCAACCCCCCCTTTCTAGTGTTTTTCACACCTTCAATATGTACTATCTCGATATACATTTGGGGGAATTATATATCATTACTTGGTCATGTTTGATGAATCGATCAACATTGTCCTCGTAAGATAGTCGAACTAAACCTAAAGTCTAGTTTATTTTATCTCCAAAGCCTTGGCCATTGTAGAGACGCATTATCAAAAGATAGAAAAGGATTCATGGCGTTAGTGCATACATTCAGGAAGCTACAAAATTACTTCCTATCCCATACCATAATTCTCTGAACTGACTTACCATTGAAGCAGGTACTCTGCCGTTTGGATCTAGTTGGGCGATTAACAAAGTGGTCCATCAAGATGTTTGAACTTGATATTTCCTCTGAATCAATGAAAGAACTGAAAGCACATTTGTTCATAGACTTCATAACAAAATTGACCCTTGGCCATACATGGGTAGTATTTAGAGACGAGTAATCCAATATTTGAGGAAGTGGAGCCGGTCTAATCCTAAAAAATATAGATGGCATAATGACAAAGTATATATTTATTTTGAGTTTTTAACCACTAGTAATCAAGCAGAGTGTGAAGTTTTTATTATCGGCGTCACGCCGGCTGCTGAGATGGGGGCAAATAACGTTAGGTTAAGAATGAACTCCTAACATGTGGTCTCACAGGTCAAAGTAGAAGCATATTTTAATGAGTTGTTGTTGAAACGATATGTCATTCTGGTCAGGGAAAAGCTGGTGAATTTTAAGACATAAAAAATATTGCACGTCCTAAATGAACATAACACCTTGGATGACATTCTTTCTAAGTTGACCAGCACCAGGGCATTGGGGAAAAACCACTCCTTCAGCCATGAAACTCTAAAAATCCCTAGTATAAAAACCCGTAAGAAGTGATGATGGCAATAAACGACAGCACACGACCCTCTTGAATATCACCCATTGTAGCATACATCAAGCAAGGTACATTGTCGACCAACCCAACTAAAGTCGCCCTCTTGAAAAAAAAGATCCCTTTCATATTCTGTAATAAAGAAACCTTGTACCGAATGGTACTGCTTAAACTCTTGCTGAAGTGCATGAAGGAATAACTAGACAACATTTAGGTGTTTGGTCTTTTCCAAGAAAGTCCTAAGAATCGGGTACAATTGACCATCCATGATTCATGATGATAAAGAGTATGTAAAGAGATGTGACCAATGCCAATGACACATGGACATTAACAAAATTCATAAATAAGAACTTTAAGAAGATTTTAGAAAACTTAAAGGTCAAGAAACATTCAAGTCAGTATAACATTTCTATACCAACTAATAAATCGAAGTAGTGAGACAGGTAGTTTTGAGAGTGTTAAAGCGAAGACTAGAAGAGGCCAGGGGAAATTGGGCAGATGAGCTCCCATGCGTACTTTGAGCATGTCGAATTAGACCTCATTCGACAACCAGCGAGACTCCATTTTGATTGAACTATGAGACTAAAGTTGTCATCCCTGTCGAAGTAGACGAGCTCAGTTAGAGGATATCACACCCCTTGTGAGAAAAAGATAACACCAAAACAATCGGAGAAGAGGTAGACTTCCTAGAAGAAAGGAGGACGTACATTTCCCACATGGGTGTCATCGTCAAATAGGCATCAATGTTCAAATACAACAAACGAGCTCGACCCTGAGAATTTAACCCCGAGGACGTTGTGTTAAGATAAGCCGATGTTAGAGGGAAAAACGCTAGAGATGGGAAATGCACATAAAATTGGGAAAGGTCGTTTATGATAAAGACCAACATAGTAAGCAGAGCATACATTCTAGAGACTTTGACTGGTGATTCCATCCCAAGGACACGGAACGCTGCAAAACCTAAGCGGTATTATAGTTAAGTATTCCAAGATTTGCCTAAAGATTGTAGTTACTTATCCTCACATGAAATATCTTAATATAAATAATACAACACTCTTTGCTGGAACTGTATCAATTTCTCTTAAAGAAAAGGGTTAAATATACAACACCCCCCTTTAATATTAGCGAGATTTAATTTTAGCTCTTGGTAAAGTTTATTTTCTAATCCCCCTTGCAATTTATAGATTCCTTCAAATACCCCCTGGTTGCCACATGGTATTTTCTTTTAATTATTTTTTTAAAATCTACGTGGAAATTTTTTAAAATTTATTTGAAATTTTTTTTATATAATTTTATTATTGTTTTTATTATGAGGGGGTAAATAAAAATTCGTTAACATTACAGGGGGTAAAATACGCTAACAGTAATAAAATTATATATATATATATAGGGGACGACTCAGGTGAGAACACTTGGTTATTATGAGAAATGAGAACAATGAATCACGACCATTAAATTTTGATTTTGTTGATTTTAATGAACATGATTGGTTTCTCTTTCTATGTTGATTTAAAATAAATATTAAGGATTCTAGAAAGAGAAACCAATCCGGTCCATTAAAATCAACAAAATCAAAATTTAATGGTCGTGATTCATTGTTCTCATTTCTCATAATAACCAAGTGTTCTCACCTGAGTCGTCCCCTATATATATATATATATATATATATATATATATATATATATATATATATATATATATATATATATATATATATATATATATATATATATATATATATATATATATATATATATATATATATATATATATATATATATATATATATATATATATAATATTTTTAAAAAAAAAAGTTTAAAAATTTATTTTAAAAAGAAATCCACGTGGATTTAAAAAATAATTAAAAATTAAATTAAAATACCACATGGACTGCCGCGTAGGCAGCAAAAGAGAATCTTTGCTGCAATGTGGCAGTCAGGGGGGTCCTTGAAGGAATCTAGAAATTGCAAGGGGGGATTGCAAAATAAACTTTACCAGGGGCTAAAATCAAAACTCGCTAATATTACAAGGGGTGTTGTATATTTAACCCTAAAGAAAATAGGACATAAGATGATTACGACATCTAAGCCATAATTGGCGCACTTCCTCTTGGTAGCTAGCCACTCTAGAGCGTATACGGTGAAACCAAGGATACATCGACCTTTGATCGAGCTTTAAATTGGGGTCAGAGAAGAGGACTAGACCTTTGGCCGGGAACAATCATCATTGATGTCAAAGCTTACACCAGTTCCCAATGATAGGACGAGTAAGAATCAAACAAAGTAAAAAAGGCGAAAAAAGAAACAAAATTGTGGGTGATAAATGGATGAAACAAAATCGACGCCAATTGAAACAAAATTATAGAAAATAAATCGATGAAACAAAATTATAGGCAACAAGATGAAACAAAATCATAGGAAACAAATAATAAAAAAAGTCATAGGTCATCAAAACGACGAAATGCAGAAGGAAGTGCAAACATCAAACAAAGAGAAGAAAATAATTTATCTTGTTAAAATAAATTTGCTACAACGAGCCTAAGGGAATTAAAAGTTACAAAAGGTCATGACTCGTGTTCCTTATCCTCCTCATGGTCATTAACAATATCCCCATTAACAACCACCTTCTTAGGGTCTATCTTCTCTCGAAGAATCTGAATGCCAAGACACAATACTTCTAGTTGGATGCCAATATTCCTAAAAGCGTCATAGATAGCCTTGATTGCTTCATCAATAGCGTCATCAAGTTCTTTCTTCGTCGTTGCCATTTTCTATTTATGAGTTGTATTCTCCTCATTCAAAGACTCAATAGCTTTAATAGCCTAAGTGAATAGTGTCTCCGTGGAAGTCTTCTCTTTCTTAGAGCCTATTCTTTATTATCCAATGACCCCTGGTGACTAGTCACATTAGCAACCACGTCAAAAGTAGTTCCATGGACATTCATTTTCTTTTGGAGATTAGACATTATCTTTAGCCCTTTATAGAGACCGATTACATTTTCATGGAGCTAGTTTCATTTTGGGTTAGCAGCTTTGTACTTTCCATTCCATTATTCATTCTCTTTAGAAGGATTATCGAGAGCAAATATTTCTCCCCGACCAACATCTTCCAGAGTCATCAAGGAGGCACCTCAAAACATGTGGAAAGTTGTCTCTATTACCACTTTCGATTTATCCATGTCAAAGAGGCTCTAGATGTAAGTGACGTCCTGCTCGGAGGTGCACGCTCGTGCTTCTTGTAGGGTGTGAGGTGCAACGTCCTGATACTTTTATATACAATATATTTATTTTATATTTGTAAATTTATTATTTAGTAAATAATTTATTGTACGTCTATAATTATCTATAATATAAGAAAATTAATGGTTGTGGAAAAGTCCAAAATACCCTTATTTGATTTTTTGCCACCACATTAAAAGTGTGGTTATTTGGTCTTTGTACCATAAAGTTCTTAATTTTATTATTAAAATAATACAACTCTTATATTTTATCAAACTTATCAAATCTCTCTCTCTATTCTCTATTTTTTTCTCTTTCATCACTTTCTCACTTCTTTCTTCCAAAAATAAATTATCAATCTAATAATCTATAATATAAGCAAATTAATAGTTGTGGAAAAGTCAAAAATACCCTTATTTGATTTTTTGCCACTACATTAAAATTGTGGTATTTTGGTCTTTGTACCATAAAGTTCTTAATTTTATTATTAAAATAATACAACTCTTATATTTTACCAAACTTATCAAATCTCTCTCTATTCTCTATTTTTTTCTCTTTCATCACTTTCCCACTTCTTTCTTAAAATAAAAAAATCAATCTACTATAAGAAAATTAATGGTTGTGAAAAAGTCCAAAATACCCTTATTTGATTTTTTGCCACCACATTAAAATTGTGGTTTTTTGGTCTTTATACCATAAAGTTCTTAATTTTATTATTAAAATAATACAATTCTTATATTTTATCAAACTTATCAAATCTCTCTTTGTTCTCTATTTCTTTCTCTTTCATCACTTTCTCACTTCTTTCTTCCAAAAAAATAACTATCAATCTATAATCTATAATATAAGAAAATTAATGGTTGTGGAAAAGTTCAAAATACCCTTATTTGATTTTTTTCCACCACATTAAAATTGTGGTTTTTTGGTCTTCGTACCATAAAGTTCTTAATTTTATTATTAAAATAATACAACTCATATATTTTATCAAACTTATCAAATCTCTCTCTATTCTCTATTTTTTTTCTCTTTCATCACTTTCCCACTTCTTTCTTAAAAAAAAAAAACTATCAATCTATAATATAAGAAAATTAATGGTTGTAGAAAAGTTCAAAATACCCTTATTTGATTTTTTGCCACCACATTAAAATTGTGGTTTTTTGGTCTTTGTACCATAAAGTTCTTAGTTTTATTATTAAAATAATATAACTCTTATATTTTATCAAACTTATTAAATCTCTCTTTATTCTCTATTTTTTTTCTCTTTCATCACTTTCTCACTTCTTTCTTCCAAAAAAAATCTATCAATCTATCTATAATATTAGAAAATTAATGGTTGTGGAAAAGTCCAAAATACCCTTATTTAATTTTTTGCCACCACATTAAAATTGTGGTTTTTAATCCAAAATCTATTATTGATTTAAATATTTTCATATACGAGAAATGGTATATATGATTAAATATTTTTAATCCAAAAATGGTATACGGGAAAAAATCTATCATTGATCTAAATATTTTTATATAAGAAAATCAATTATTTATCCAAATTCGCGTAACCGAACAGAACCTGTGCATATGCACGGGTTTGTTACTAGTTTATCTTATAAATAATAATTTTGATAAATTAATAATATTAAATTTAATTATCTTTAATTTTAGACTACCTATATTTTTTATTTTATAAATTTATTTATTATATTTAGCAATTACGATTAAGTATTATCATTATATTTATTTGATATTTTAGTGTTTTCATAATTCTATGAATATAAAAGTATATTAACGTGAGTATTTTAAATAAATATGATGAAAAAAAAATTATAAATATATAATTATTGGGTTAGGCCCATTTTACTACTAATATGAATATCAAATAAATGTTTCTCCGATTCATCTCAAATTTTAGTATGTTGCTTCTAATAATTAATTAGTAAAGGTTTTATAGTTATTTTATTTTTTATCCATTTGTTTATATAGTTAAAAATATCTTCTTTTTACTGATTAACACCACTATTTTGTTCGTATCTTCATCACTATAACTTTGATGAACGTAAATGATATTTTCATCAGGTTTTAGTTCTATTTTGGAATAATTTTCTTTTACCTAAATTTAAAATTGGTATTTTTAATGTATTTTAATATATACTGTATTTTTAAAGATTTATTCATAAATGATCGAAAACGAAATGATTGGAGGACGAGGAGTCGAGAGAGAAAAATTTATGCATGAAGACGTGAATAAATATGTGGAAGCATGATAAAGATAGAATCTTACTCGAGGTGATCTTTAAATGCGGTTGGGAAGAAAGACGTCCAAGGTAAGGGCACTTCCCCATATTAATTATAACGAAAGTAATAGTTAGGTATTATAGAATGGAATGATATAATGCGTAATTGTTCTGAAGAGAAAAGGAAAATTGAAATATAGTTATTCGATAATTTAAAAAAAGGAATACTAATTTTATATATTGTTTTTTTGAGTGTGCTAAGTCGATGTGGATGAAACACTGTGTTGTTTGAGATTTGTTATTATCATGTGTGGTTGCGATGTGAATTCAATGAATCATGCTGATGTGATTGTACATTGTAAATATATGTATGTGTTCACATATTGCTTGAGTTGTGTTTGTCTAAGTGGTGAGATTGGTTATTAAGAAGTTGCCATTTTAGTCATGTGCATGACGATGTGTTGTTATTTGAACTGTATGATTGCCTAAGTGGTTGGATTTTCCTAAGTGGCTGGATTTGCATATGCATTGTTTGCCTTAGTGGCGAGTTATTTTCCCCATTGATATGGGATGAATTCTTTGTGGGGCCTTAGCGGCGGGACCAAGATTGGATGACTTGGATCTCTTGTCTGTAACTACTTCCTAGACAAGGTCCTTATCTCGGCCCTATTTGTTATTCTCCAATGCATTCAAATCAGATCGATCATTAGACTTCTTACTCTGTCTTTCTTCCTGAGTCTACTGAGCATGGATGGGAAGGGGATTTGGGGCGAGCTGTTCTTTCGTCACCTCTGCTTGGTTTGAAGTTTGAGTGGGAAGGGGAGACTAGAGAACTCCATTTGGTTTTCTAACCTTTTTCTTCCTAAAAATATTCTTGACAGATGCCATTGTATCTATAGAAAAGAGCAAAGATAATTAGCGAGTATTAAAGGAATATGATAAACAAGTATGAAGATAAACTTCCCCACCTGGCCAAAGAGTTCTTTTCTCTCCCGATGATTGAATGCGTCCACCAGTGCTCAGGTATTAATTAGTTTCATCTCCTTCTTCTAGAGAGCCCCATATCTGAAGTACATTTACTTTTTTCGTAATCCAAGTGCTCCTAGAAGACTAATAAGCCCTCTTTTATTGGCAGTGGCACCTCTTCTAGGGTTAGGGATTCAAAAGAAATTGCATATGTGTGTGGCTCTTTGTTAATATGACTCCAACATCAACACTGTCAGATCCTATCTTTACATTTATCCTACTTCAAGGAAGAAGGATCATTAGAGGAAGGGCTAACTAGAGAAGGTTCACCGTCACGAACCATGTAGAACACATAATGAACATCCAGATTCTAAGGAATTACCAGAAGGAAGTGATCCTTGAAATTCTTCCAACTGTCATATAAACGCCAAATATTTAAGATGCCCGACGTTTGAAGATCAACCTGTGTCTGCGACACTGATCCTTTGAGGTGCACAATATAGTGAAAAGGTTAAAAAAAGTTTTAGGGGCCATTATTTGTTCCTCAATCCCTTATTCACATTGATGTTAAAAGAGTTTGACAAAGACCTAAGCTACTTGGTGTAGCTGGGAAGGGGAAATCTTTAAGCGCCTTAACACCTATTCCTCGAACCCATTGAAAGACAACCTGAATTTCAATAGAGAAAATATGCATTCAATAAAAGGAATGAACACCTCTAAAAGTAACTACAAATCTTCTTACTAGTGTCGACATGTGAACTCAAACAATCAATATAGAAAATATGCATTCAATAAAAGGAGTGAGCACTTCTCAAAGTAAGTACGAATCTTCTTACTAGTGTCGACATGTGAAATCAAAAAAACAAAGGACATACCCACTTCTACTTGAACATCTCTCACTCTATCTGCACTACCAAAGAAGGAAATCGTCTCACAAGTCCGGGATCCACCCAACGGTATAAACCAGCGTTCATTGGCTCCACCAAACCTGCACCCTTCTGTCGAACCATTTCTTCCCAGTTGTCATGAAAAAGATAATGTCGATCAGAAAGTATGGTCTGACTACGACAATTAAGGTGATTTTAATTTCTATATCACTAGGGTCCCGACCATGTGCGGCCCTAAAAGTGGTAACGAAATAACGAGTAAACCACTCATTCTGAGCCACCATGGCATCATCTAGATATGTATAAGCTCGTATGAAGGATGTGAGATGGACAAACACATCTCTCATATTAAGGTTACTTTAGTTCAACTCTCCATCTTCTTTAGAGGATCAGTTAATGCTTACCTCAATAGAGGTGCTAGAGGGTCCACTACCACTACTTATAGAACCCACTCCACACTCTAAACAATCACCAAGTACGACAAGATTGAGGTCGAGTCTATTAAACTCTTAAGAATCGATATTTAAAGCACTCGGGTTTTCATTTATTACAAATGATGAAGAATATCCCCCATCAGGTTCATTCGTCATGTTCACATGTATATTTTTTACACTGACCATATCAAAGACAAGAAAATAAAGCAGCAAAAGGCAAAGAAAGGAATTAGAAATGATACTAATAAAGTAACAATGAAAAACAACTGAAACTTGAAAAAGAATGAACTAGGACTGCAGAACCGAATAAAAGGAGAAGATGGCAAAACCAGAGATCACTAGAGTTCAGAGAAAAAAGGTTTAAAAGAAGGAAATAAGTTTCAATTGAAATATAATTAAAATTTGATTTTGAAAAATAAATTAAAATATAATTAAATCAGAATAATTTGTGCAAAATTACATTTAAAAAAAATTTAAATATGAACATTTTTATCCTTCACATCAATAGCATCAACATGAATCACTAGTCACTAGCAAATAAAAATAAAATCCATGAAACCCAATAACAATTGCTATAAGATAAAATATAGATCCATAACCGAAATATATGCATATATGTAAATAGAGTGATGGCATTAAAATTTTAAAAATGCCTATATGCCTTAATTGGTTTTAAGCCATCTTTAGGTAAAAAACAACCATATTCATTTAATTGAGTTTTTTACACATTCATTTAATTTGAATTGAAATCTATAAACACCCAGGACAATCCCACTTTCAAATTTCACAACATAACCTTATGCACAAACGTCAACATCAACGACAAATCTGATTTGTCACAGCCGGAAGAAAAAAAATAAACATTATGAGTAATTTAAAACAAGAGTCAGAAAATTTCAAATTTAAATTTCAAAATAAATAGTGCAAAAAGACCAAAATTTACCTAAAAACAAATAACGACAAATTAAAAATCGGGTTTCGGTAGTGCTCAGTGGAATTAGGTGAGTGAACAGTAATTCTAATTCCCTAAGTCACACACAAGGCCAAAAAATTGACAATTCAAAAAATACATACAAAAAAGAAGAATCAGAAACCGTAAAAAATTAAAAAAATAAAAATCTCATTCCATTTTCACCCCAATCCCATAATAAAAAATATCTCTGCCGCTTAATTATTTTAAATTTCAAAACTAGTAATAATTTAATTATTTTTAAAAAAATTTAAAGATTAGACAAATGGCAGGTGAGTTGCATGCAAGGACAAATGTCTCAACAACTGGGCCATTTGTTCCAGTTGTTTTCAATTTTCACAAAATCTTTATCCCTCTCTTTCATTTTCCACCAATATGTAATTTTTAATTTTTTTAAATTTTGAACTGTCTTAAAGGGACCCTGAAACCTTAATAAAAGCAACTTGTCTTCAACATTCTATCCTCCAACTCACTTTCTAGTTTCTTCTACTTTCTCTCTCTACATATCTTTTTTTCTCTCTCTTCTCTTTTCTCTATTTTGTGGGTCCCTTACTCTGCAAATACAAGCACACACAGCTGTATAATTATTATATCTTGCACAGCCAGCAACTTCAACTTCCATTGTAACTGCCTCAAATCCAATAATTTTAACCCTATTTTTTTTTTATCTTCTTATTTTCTCTCTTTTTTGTTCTGTTCTTACTATGGCTAAACTCTCTGAAGACGGTGCTGAGAAGAGTGAGATTCGTGCTGAGTTTGACGCTGCTTTTGGTTTTCCTAATGAGTTTCCTTATGAGATTGATTCGGTTGAGACTGAAAACAGTGACGAGGAGGATTTCTTCGCTGGGTTGACTCGGCGACTGAGTCAAGCCTCGTTGAATGAAACTCGGAAGGAGCAACTCACTGTTCAGAAACCAGAGGTAACCGCTAATTCGGAGTTTTTATTTTCGAGATTTGAAACCTTTCTTTTGTTTGATTTGTATGAAACTAACTTGATTTTGTTGTTTTCTTGTGAATCAGGAGAAGGTTCGAGTTATGGCTGGTTCTCCTCAGTCGACGCTTGCCGGAATCGGAAGCTGGTCCGGTCGCAGCGGTGGTTCGAGCGAAGGAAGTCCGAATGGTTCGACTCGTGTTCCGTCGCCAACTACTGTACCGTTTTCCTCCGAGAACGACGCTTGGGATGTGTTGTACGCCGCTGCGGGTGAGGTTGCTAGGTTGAAGATGAGCGTTGAAGCTTCGTTGGCTGAGATTCAGAACAAAAGAGGAGTACTCGGTGGCCTACCACCACCTGTTGCGGCGGAGAATCGTGCCGCGGCGTTTTTCTCAAACCCTAATCCTTCGCTTGTAAGTTTCCTTCGTAACCGTTTCCGAAACGGCGCCAACTAGTTTTTTTTACTAACGCGTTTTTTTAATTTTAATTAATGATTATTGATTAATTAATTTTAATTTTAATTACTATTCAGGCTCAATACAATCAAGTGAAGCAACAGTGTGATTCTGTTTGGGGAAGACAGGCCCAGGCCCAGGCTCAGGCTCAGGCTCAAGCCCACGCTCTTGCCCAAGCGAAAGCCACTAGCTGGTCGACTCAGGTTCAGAACAGAGGCTATGATTATGAGGGTGTGAAATGCACGCGCCCTATGCCTCGTTCGGTTTGGCATTCTCCTATTCAAGTTAAGCATCAAAACAACCCGGTTCTTTTTAACGGAACCGGGTCTCGACCCGGACCCGCTTCTCAAATTGGATCTGGTGTTAAAAAAGGATGTGGAGGAACAGGGGTGTTCTTACCTCGTCAATATGTGGCCCCTCTTCCCGAATCTCGCAACAAAACAAGTAAAATCTCCAACCACTTGTGTTTTTCGTTAAACTTGATTACTTGTGTCATTTTTGTTAGGTCTAACTGTTTTTGTTTTGTTTTGTGTTTTTTAAAGATTGTGCTCCTGTTTTGGTCCCAACAAGGGTGATTCATGCATTAAACATGAACATTGATGATTATAACGGTGGTAGGCAACCTCGTTTTTCGAATGATTTTGCCGTGGATTATGGTGAGTTGTTATTATTAACGTGTAAAGTTAAAGTTAATTTTGGACCAAAACATGTATAGTTGATTTTGTAATTTTTTAATTTGCAGAAGCATTGTTGGCAAGGAGAAACGCTCTTCTAATGCAGCAGAGATTAAGGATGCAACGTGAAGAGGCAGCAAGCTATGAAGCTCGTCTTCCTCAGGAATGGACTTATTGATTCATTTGACAATGTTTCAAACAAAAGATTCTAATTACTCTTCACTGATGAAGAAATTAGTTAGAAGGGTCTTGTGTTTTTTAGTTTATTTAAAAAAAAAATAATATTGTAGTATAGCATAAAGATGAGATTCAAGAATGTGTTTTGGTTAGTTTAGTGACAATAAATCATCCGGTTTTTGTGAGTGATGCAGCTTTTTGGGAACACTAGTAGTTGCCAGTTGGAAGAAAGAACAGTAAAAGATTAGGGGTTAGATTAGTCTTTTGATTAATATTTATATTAATAATTATTTTATTTGTAATAAGGTAAAGTGGTTGTTAAGGTAAAGGGCTTATTACTATTAGCATTAGCTAAAGTTTCAAGTCAAGACAGCTCAAGTGTTAGTTATGTAAAAGCTCTTGCTAGTTTGTGTAATAAATTATGCTATTTTAAGCTAATATATTGGAGTATTTTTTATTATGTTATGTGGAGTACAGTGTGTTTTATTTGTTGTTTGGAAAAGTAAAAACAAGTATAGAAATTTCTAAACAAAAAAAGACAAACATGCAGGCGTTGGTTGGAGAGTGAGGCATGTGGATATGGATGGATTGGTGAGAAAGAAATACTATAGATGTAGGAATTGATGGGGGATGCCTATGAGGTGTGTGGGGCCTTTGTTGTCTTGGTTACTGCCCATCCATCTGTACTCCCGCCCTTTTTTTTAACTCAAAGAAGGAACTATACAGTTGTCTTTTTGAAAACTGTGTTCTGATTTGGGGCTTTTCCACCACACCACACCTTTTGACCTGGTCAAATATTTTTATTTATTTCTATATCTAAATATTTATATTATAAATATACTCCCTCCATAAGATGTAGTACACTCTCTTATTATCTGACACATAAGAGATATTTTAAATATACTCCCTCCATAAGATGTATAAGATGTAGTACACTAAAATATCTCTTATGGATACTATTCTATGAATATTGGAAGACTTATCGTGTTGTGTGTTTGGCAATTGGGGTCAAGATTCTCTTCATTTTTCTCTTTCTCCATTTTCTCCATTATTATAGTTTTGCATATAAATAACACGTATTTTCACGATTTTCTTTATGATTTATTTACGATTTTCACGAAGTCAAATTTGATTCTTAGATTTGAATTCGAAAAACACCTTTGACAAAAAGATCGAGGTAATCAAAAGTCGAGATCTCGATTTCTTATCAACTGAGTCTGCCAAATTTCAATTCGATCCTGGTCGACCGCTCATCTCGACTTTGCTTAGCCGAGAAAGGATGCTGACGAACATCCTTAGATCGAGATCTCTCGGATCACTGTTCTAGTCATCCTTGGTCCACTAAAGAATTTTCCGATCCGCTTCAAGCATCCGACACACTTTCGCCGCATCTTAATTCAACCTCGATATCTGAGTAGTCAAAGTGGACGGATTGTCGTACCGATCCACCTCTTCTTGCAAAGAGTCAGTAGACTCGGCCAACTCCTTCCCAGCCTCAAATTTTTCCCGTACACGGGCCTTACATTTTTCATTCAACTCATCGTGCTCTTTAGAAATTCGCCAGAGCCTAGTACATCGTCCTATCTAGTAGCTACCATTGAGACCAAGAATTTGACCCAAAACAAGGTACGGAAAGCATCCGCCAAAAGACCCTGCCTGCATTTTCATATTAGCTCTAGAGAAAAGCCAAGTCCTCATTAGCTGTGACAACAAATTTCTTAGGGGTGTTTGGTACCCGAGATAGAAGAATGGCAGGAAGCCGAAAGAGAGGAGTAAAAACATTTTGCTCGACACCCTCCGAAAAGCGATCCCGTTTGGAAGTTTCCTCTTCAAAAGTGGATGAACTATCACCTCGGCTCCTCTCGACAATAGATGGATGACGAAGGCTAATGAAAAGAAAAGCCACCCGCCACAGTAGTCAACCGTTCCACCTCATGGGTTATATAAGAGGTAGTATTTTCAACTATCGTTAGGGAAGTCACTATAGCCGGTATTCAAACCCCCAGAGCAGAAGTAACAGAAACAATAAGAGACACCGACATTTAGTCAAACAAGCCGATCGTAAGGCCTTGATCCTTGGCGAGCGTGATAACCTTCTGCAACTGATCCATGTTATATGCAAGACACGAGTAACACTGTAATAAAACCACTGTATCCCCATCCTCACCAAAGAGTTTTGTCTCTCGGAAGGATCATGTGCACTGATAATCACATAATTATCTAATCGTCTATTCTTTTGGTGAAAAGAAAACACTTCGCCAAGACTAAATCTTCTTCATGACCGAGCCCCTAATGCCAGGCACACATAACCTCCTTCATTTTCATCTCCTCAAAAGATAGGTGAGTTAGTCCGAAATGGTAAGAAGGAAGAGGCCGGTGGAAATGCACTATAGACTAATACTTTTGAAAACCACTTTCTCAAGAATGGACACATCTCGTTGGGGCAAAGACAAACAAAAGGAAAGATGAGCTCCAGGAGTAACATGCTTCACATGTATGAAACATTTTAGAAAATTACCCTGTCAGTGGAAAAATAGCCAAACCAAGGCACTTGGGGGCGAAGGAAGACCAATACTCGATCCCGGACGTCATCTTGAGAAGTACGAGATACAGAAAAAAGTTCAAAAAAGAGCCTGAGTGAAGGTTTCCTAAATTTATACCCAGCAAAGAGTTGGAAAACCTTCATGAAATCCTAAACTCCAGGATGAAGCTACGAGGAGGCAACTTTCAAACAGTCAATCACAACCATCTCAAAATAAGAGAAGGACAAGCATATCCTCAACCTGGTGAGAATACATTCGTATATAGGAACCAATTGGGAGAATAAATTAATTCAAGTGATCGCCAAACGTAATGTTAGTTTTTGTTATAGCCTTGACGGTATTCAAGACGGAGGGAGTCCCAAGCACTTTAGCGGCCACCATTTACAACAAACAAAAAGAACACCACTTCCTATTTTTAAACATCTATAGAAAGTACACACACTTTCTCTACATGCAATGTCACCACACACTTGGTGATTAATTTACAACAGACAGATAAATTGAGTACATATAATTTTGTATGCTTTCTAAGATTTTGAAAATATAATCTTCTCTTTTAAATGAACAATTAAATATATATAAATATTAAGTGCTCAATGATTCATGAAACTTTTTCTCAATGTATGAAAATTCTGCAGTAAAAATTTCTAAGACGTTACGTATGAACACTTGAAAAACTGTAAGAATTGTTTGAAAAATATGATGAAATAGGTGAATTTTAATGTGAAAAATCTTTGCTATAAATACCTCAGAAGATGCCTATTAAATGAGTGGAAATGGTTGGAAAATAATTAGGGTTTAATAGCAATGTTTTGGAAAATGTTTCATGAACATGCGCAATAAAGGGGTATTGAAATTATTATGATTTTTCAACATTCTTTAGAAAGTAGTCGATTGTCCATATACATCAATCAATTGTTTCAATTATAACTTTAAACTTTTTTATAAAAAATACACCCGATCAATCAGTTGACTCTTAGGATCAATTGATTGATGCTTCCAATTTTTCTATTCTTCACATTATAGAGGCAAACAACAATGGAGTGTTCCATTTGAAAAAATGAATTTTTTTCCGGTTAAAAGATGTGCTTTTAATGGAAATCATGCATGAATGTTTAAGAAATATATAATGGTTTAGATGAATAGATTTTAAACACCTAAAATTTTTATACATAGAAATTTCCATTATACCTTAATCTTCATGATTTAATTCTTTGATTTTCAAAGCTTATGAAATCTTTTTTATTATTTGATCTTTCTTAATTGATAAGATCTTTTCTTCATCAAAACTTAAATAAAATAGATGATGAACATCTTCTTCACACTGTTGCCTTCCTTTGAGGCAATATCACATGTTGGACCCTCATGTAAAATCTTCTTGAGAGTTTTAATAATGACTCATGCTTTTACTAGTTATGCCCACAAACCTTTCTACAAGAAAATCAAGAGATTTTACACTGGATTATTCCCCTAAGCAAACAAGAGCATTTATACAGGCCGAGCTCACAAACTGAGTAGAGATTTTATTGGCTAATCTCAATAACAAAACAAAACTTTTATCGGGCTAAGTTCTAGAACCAAACATAGATTTTCACTAGTTTATCCCTAGAATCAAACAAGAACCTTCAAGAAAAAAGCACTATTGAAATAACCAAACAAGGGAACAACACAAGTAGAAAACTTTTCTCACAAGCACTTTTCAGTCACAATGCACTAAGACAACTTTTGGTGAAATAAAAATATCAAGAAAAAGGAGAGTAATAAAATAGAAAGAAACAGGAAAAATACAAATTCAATGTGTAATTTCAAGTTAGGATAAACCTTCTCTATATAGGAGAAAATATGGCTCAAAAAGGAAATAATTCACATGTCATTTTAATGAGATAATCGATAAGCGCATTCGATTATTACATGTGAATAATCAATTGTTCAAGCCACAAGTGGAAGGTTTTGATATTTTGATATCGTCAAACATTAAGAGACAGTTCAAATTGATTATAGCAAATTGAAAATGATCAATCACAACACTAGGTCTAATCAATTATTCTTCAAAAAATTTCTTCTGGTTGACTAGAGAGTTCCATAATCAATTAGCCATGCCTTTAAAATATTTTAGATGGTTTTCTCAAATCAAGATAGGCTTTTCAAAGGTTTATGTGTGTGTATGTGTCTGAAATAAAATTTTGGATACTAAAATAAAATTTAAAGAAAATTGAGGGACAAAAAGAACATCTGTGATGAAAAATTAAGGTGTGTGAAATAGATTGTACCTATTTTTTTAGCTATAGCAAAATTTCCATTGTGTAACCAAATGTTAGCAGGGCTAATGTCATGGTAAGAATGAAACCAATCGAGAGAACCACAAATATGATCATTAGATCTTGAATTAATTATCCAAGATCCAATAATTAAATTGTTCATAAAAGAATAAGAAGCAGACACATTACCTATATTAACAACTGATGAATGGCCAACTAAATGGAATGAGCTCACCTGGTTGGATGCAGGAGTATTGGTTGATTGTTTGCCAATAACTGAAGCCTAAAGAAGTGATACAAGAGGGTTTTACTGCTTAGTAGTGAAATGTGGTATAGGTTGATGATTAACTTGAGAGTCACAACTTGAATCAATAAGAGGCGGAACACAATGTGTTACAATAACATGTATCAATTGCATTGCCTGATTTACCACATAAAAGGAAAGTTCTTTGTCCATATTTTGAAATTTTCAAAATAGGTTTCCTATTATCAATTACATTAGCAAGAATCTTAGACTCATCAGTAGAAAAGGTAATAGGAGTAATCTGGCGTTTATGTTGTATAACCATGGAAATGTTTTTGTTTAAGCTGAGTAAGAGATCTAGTAATTAGGCCAGAGACTTGGCAACATTAAAATCCTCATTCAATCCAGTTAAGAAACATATAACATAAGAATATTATGATTAGACCTAACATTTCACAAAGCATCACAAGAACAATGAATACGACAATTGCAGATAGGTATTGGCATATACATTTCTAGTTCTTCCCATAGAATCTTAAGACGAGATTTCTTCAAAGCATAAATCTCTTGTTGTAATTTAAAAATATGAATCCAATCTCCTTTTGCAAAGCATTCTTTGAGGTTTTTACTAACATCTATGGTATATTCCATAAAAATAATCGATTGACCAATGAATTTAGAAACAAATCGCATAATCCAAGAGTGGACCATCATATTGCAACGAGTCTTAGCACAAATACTCATATCAAACAGTTCTGTCGAAATTAGAATCATTCTACCAACAAAGTCAAATTTCATTTTGGCACAAAAGCCCTGCGCATTGATCCTACCTATTTGCGATAGATAGATCTATTGAGAACCAGAGTGATGGAGACAGGAGATGGACTATTGTTGGGATAAACATAGTAGGGGCTTGTTTAATCCAAAATGGGATCGAAAGAGCCATAGCTACTAATGTTATTTTCAGAGATTGTAGTATTGCGAAGAGCCATTGATTCATAGGCTCAACAAAAAAAAAATTTCATAACTGAAATCTAATATAATAGTTAGAGAAAATAAGCAATTTTCTATCTTGTAGTGATTCTCAATGAATGAATTACAATTTATGTGAGAGCCTTATATACTTATACACAAAAGACCTATACAATGCAACTAATTTCTATAAATTAATAACAACCATATGATTAGATTAGACTAATAAGAACCATCAGATCATTAAGTGGACTTTACTTCTCAATAGTTAGTTTATTTTTTCTTAAGAACAAAATCAACCCTAAACTTTTTTCCCAACAAAATGTAAAAGGGTTAAAAATTGTAAATGAACTACGTGCCAACAAATCATGAGCACGAAAAGTTTTATAATAATCGCATGCTTGTATAAATTAAATAAGATATAACTGAACTTACAATAGTTTTATTTTTAATCAGAAAATGACTTATGGATGGTAACACATATCCATTATGGACGGCACGTTATCATCTGATATACATCAACTTAGTAAATTAGGGTTAATTAACACCTTATTATATTTATTTAGTAGAGAAAAATAGACATGTAAAGAATAATATTTTTTATAGATACTCAAATGCAAGTGTCTTTTCGAATTGCTTGTAATAATAACTTGTGATTTAGTGGACCAAATCATGAAATATATCCGAGATAAGGATGATGACTTATTATGATATTTCTCACTTTAAATACAAGTCTTACATCACTTCAAGAAGATGAGAGATTTACACAGTTTGCGCCTAAAAAAGATTTTTTGTTTATAGTGTTTTTAAATATAAAGTTGCTTATGTAATACTTTTATTTTCAATCTTATTTTTAAGTACCAAGAGCCTATCACGTCGCCATTAGAGGGAACATAAAAAAACTTAGAATAGAGGACTTTTCAAGCTATATAGATTTTGCCATACAAGCCAATTTTAGCGCCTAGAGATACCGAACGAAAACTGTAAGTTGGAACCTCAACCTATATCACAAGGAGAACAAATTCCTTTGCTAGGTAAAAATATCTTCTTTGGTCAAACTTTTTTTTTAATAATCAAAGAGGTTTGGAGGCAACACTTCCCAAACCTTAAAAGAGAAGAAATAATTTTAAAAGATTAGATCAACATTTGTTCGTTGAGATACAAATGTGAGTTTAATTTGAAATTCTATATTATTTAAAAAATAAAGGTCAAATAATTTATAAGTGAGATAATTCATATACTTAGTGTCTTAAGATTTTGCGTGAATATACTGTGTCTTTCTCACTTGTTTGGATGAGTCTTTGACTCAACAAAGATGCTCTCTCTCATGATGACCTTTTAGCTGCTAATTCGATGCTCACCAGAAGAAAGATAATTGGGAGATAAGGGGTTAAATTATTTGAAGATAGGTTCACTTCGACAGACGCTGGTCATATATTGAGGATTCACTTCGACAGAGATTAGTCATACTGATGGACTAGGTACGATATCCAGAACTTAGAAAATTTTTAAGACATTTTGGATTGGGAATCCGACGAAGAGAATTTGAACTAGGCTATTGGCGGGATATTTGGCCTTATTTGTCCTCAGAAAGGACGTGTGGAGGCTTGTGGAGAGCGAAACACATGCAGACCAGAAACATGTCATCTTCGAGTAAGAGACCATTGTAGTCGAAATAGTATATGTAGGGATTCTAGTAATTAGATTTTCGGTGTGTTCACATTGTACAATTACTCAAGTTTACTCAAAGTATCTAGTATGAGAGAAGAGAGTTTTCTCTGAGAATGTACGTTTGAAACACCAACTTTTTCAGTTATAATAATTATTTATATTCATTAATATTTTCCAATTTTTCTTTATCATTCGTTGTCGAAAACCTTTACTTCTTGCCTAAATTACTTTCCTTGTCATTTAACTACTATGTTCTTTAAATTCCCCTGTCCTTTAAATTTAAACACAATCCGTTACCCCCTTTTACTTTCATTTCTTTAAGATTAGACACACATTTAGGCTTAGAAAACCTAAATATATAAGTACTCGAGCACAAATGTCTTTAGAATCATTCTAGTCGATCCTGCGAGTAACTGAAGTATTAGAATTCGGAGGTATATCGCTTGTTTACCAAAATCGAGGGTAAACATGACCCAACAATGATATCAGTCAATGGTTCGAGTAAGTGACCAGTTTCTTGTATCAAAAGTCTTCTTAACATGACAATGGTCAGGTAATGTATCCCATTGAAGTGTCTGTGATGAGATAAAATGTGTCAATGGTGGTACAAATGTATGTGGATGAAAGAACGTTCACTTGAGAAAGATTATAATGGATGAACTTACAATTGAGGGGGATATTATTGAGATACAAGTGTGACAGAAGTTCCACGTGCTTGAAAATTGGATGTTGAATATTTTATAAGTGAGAGGACCCATATATCCAATGTCTTAAGGTTTTAGGTGAATATCTGGTGTCACTCTCACTTATTTGGATGCGTTTTTTATTCAATGTTGATGCTTCCCCTCATGATGAACCAACAAAATTAAGAAAATTGAACTGATATAAAACTCTCAAGTACTTTGTTTTTACAAGGTCATGCATGAGGCTAATGAATTTACATAATGTTATTAAACTTTTCATCCATATAGACCTCATACTTGAGGGATTGTGGACTAACACCAAGTTTAAGACTATGAGCTCGACCTTAAACATACACGACTCTATAGGCCCAAATTCGGACCCTATAGCTCACCCAAGACCGATTCACCATTTATATAATGATAACTATTATACCATCTTGAGTCTCTCCGTCCCATATAATTAATGATGTTTAGGCCTAATATGAAAATCAGTTGCCTCCATATCTATACTAAACTTAATTCACAATATAAATCCTAATGACTTTAAACCTTGAGTGCGACTATCGCAAACTGAGGTCTCTTGAGTTTTAGTAAAAAAAAATCAAATATTACGAATAACTATCTCATTGAAGTTTTTACCAGAAAAATTCACTGGGATAAAATCCGATGAAGGAAAAAAGAGTGAACACAAAAATAGAATGAAATTTTAAGTTTGAAAGACCATATTTATTCCTAATAAAAGCATCCATAATTCAAGTAGGTAATAGTTCCCTTTATTTATAGCTTGTGAAATTGCATATTGATTAGAGGGTTACAAGCCATATATATAATACAAGGCTTTAAATTATCTAAAACCCTAATCCCTAGTTCCCCTTAACAAACAATTATCTCTACCTTTAATTATCTCAACAATATGAGCTATTCTCTCAATAACCTATAGTTATCTCAACAATCCATAATCATCTCAACTATATGAGTTATACTCTCAACAACCCATATTTATCGCAACAACCCTAATTATCTCAACAATATGAGCCATATTCAACAATCTCCACCTTGGCAAATATCAAACTCATATGATAACTTTCTGCATAACGACTCGTCCTGGAAATTGGGGAGGTACACCTCCTACTTAACACTAAAAAACATGTAACAAGTCCAAACAATGTTTTAACTTGTTACTGGTGATTGGCTTGGTCAAAATATCAGCTCCATTCCCTGATGTGTGAACCTTTTGAAGTAATATCTATTTGGACGCCAACAACTCCTTGATCTTGTGAAACCTCACATAAATTTGCATGGTCCTAGCATGATACACCTAATTTTTTTCCAAATAGATAGCACTATGACTAACACAATGCAACTTAATTCCACCTTTCTCAACACCCAAGTCTTTCAAGAACTGTATAAGCCATAATGCTTCTTTGGAAGCTTCAGCTACTGCCATGTATTCTGCCTCAATTGTAGACATAGTTACTATGGATGAAAAGGATGAATTACAACATATAGCCCCTCTCCTGCAAAATTACAGACATATTCTATTGTAGACCTCCTATCATCCAGATCAACTGCATAGTCAGAATCCACATATCTCACAACTGATGGAATACCCTACTCCATATTGAATGTGATACCACCTGTTATACCCTTCAAGTACCTTAGGATCCACTTGTCTGCTTCCCTGGATTAGATATGAACTTGCACACTTGAAAATTTGGTATAGTATAAATCATATTGAATATGAACCAACTGCTTGTGCCAAATTTGATATAGTATAAATCATAACATACATCAAACAACCTACTGCACTGACATAAGTAAATCTTAGACATATCTTAAATATCTGAGTCCGTCTTTGGATATTGTTCCAAAGAGAGCTTAAAATGATTCGCCATTGGAGTACTCACAGGCTTTGCTTTACTCATGTCAAATCTACTCAAAGCACTTCAACATAGATTTTATAAGATAACCATAATTTATTAGCTCCTTTGTCCTTGTGAATTTCCATCGCAAGAATCTTCTTTGCAGCACCCAGTTCCTTCATATCAAACTCCTTACCCAACTCGGTCTTCAACTCATTTACATAATGCAAATGTTTGGTCGCAACCAACATATCACCAATATAAAGTAACAAGAAAATAAAAGAACCATTATCAAGGCTCCTCACATAAACACAACAATCATAATCATGCCTTCTATAGCCAACTAGATCAATATATGAATCAAAGTGCTTGTATCACTGCCTTGGAGTTTGCTTCAAGCCATACAAAGATCTCTTCAATTTGCAAACAAGTCTGTCGTGTCTAGTATCACTGAATCCTTCTAGATGCTCCATATAGATTTGCTCATAAATTACCATGGAGGAAAGTTGTTTTCACATGCATCTGCTCTAAATACATATCCCTACTGGCTACTAGGGCCAATACTGCTCTGATAGAATTATTTCTAACGACCAGGCTAAAAATCTCATCATAATCAATCCTCTTATGTTGTGAATACACCTTTGCAACTAGGAGAAACTTGAACTTCCCCTTCTTTTTTAGTTACTACTGGATTTTTCTTGTGCACCCACTCACAACCAATAACTCTCTTCCCCTCTGGCAGTTGCTCAAAATGTTGTACAAGTGGTAGAAGCTGAGACTGAACCTACAAAACCTCAAGAGGTGATAAGATCATCAAGATCTAAAATTCAATAATTTAGACTGAATGATTATGAGAGGTTTCTAGACCAATCCATACGGAAAAATGGAAACCTAATTAAAGAAGCCATTATGGATGAATCAGAGCCAATAAATCATGCTCAAACCATGAAAGATGAGAATTGTTAAAGTGAAATGAATGTAGAGATTAAGACCATTGAAAAGATAAAAAACTAGGAACCATTTCATTATTAAGGAAAAAGGGCAATAAGATGTCAGGTGGATTTACAAGTTGAAGTTGAAGTCAAATGGTGAAGTTTTCAAGCATAAGGCAAGGTTGGTGGGAAAAGGCATTCTTTAAAAGCATGGCATTGATTTCAATGAAGTCTATGCACCACATGCTATACTTGAAAACATAAAATTAGTTGTATCCATTGCAACATATAAAGGTTGGAAGATACACCAATTTGATGTCAAGTCATCCTCCCTCAATGGAACTTTAAAAGAAGAAGTTTATGTGAAGAAACCACCTGATTTTGAGGTGAAAGGATAAGAGAAGATTGTGTGCATGTTGATTTTTTTTGTATAAATTGAATAAAATACTTAGGGCTTGGAACAAGAGGATTAATATATTCTTTATCAAGCTATGTTTGAACAAGAGCACATCAAAACATGTAGTGTATGTGAAAGGCTTAATACATTGTACAAGAAGGTCATCGACTTATTGGGGGCATCTTTTCAATATAAAGCCTGATATTTGTCATAGTTTGGGGCTGATTAGTAGATTAATTGAGAAGCTAAAGCTATGTCATCTACTTGTAGCAAAGAGGATCCTAAGGTATATTAGAGGTACAACCGACTATGGAGTACTCATGCTAAATCAACAAAACACAAGAATGAAGGCCAAGGTGTATGTTTATTTTGATTCATATTGGAGTGGTGATCAAAATGATAGAAAGAGCTCAGTTGGATACTTGTTCATGCTTGGATTAACATTAATCTTATGGAGTTCAAAGAAACAATAATTGCGGATTTGTCTTCATGTGAAGAAGAGTATGTTACAGCTTCCTATGATGCATGCCAAGCACTTTGGTTGGGACATGTTGCTTGAAGAGTTTAATATGAGCTACTGTATGCACATCAAGTTACTAGTGGACAATCATTTGGCTATTTTGTTGGCAAACCATCATACGAGTCGTGGTAGGAGTAAGCACAAAGAAAAGAGATACTAATTTTGTAAATATCAAGTTAGTAAAAAGAGGTTGAGCATTGAACACTGCAAGACTGAGTTCCAATTGACATACATCTTGACAAAACTCTTAAAGCATACAAGATTTAAAAAGCCTTACAGGGTTAATGAGAATGAAGAGATTGAAAAATCTGAATTAAAAAGGATATTAAGAGTTAATTTGGTCTTTTATATGACTATTAGTGAGAGTTAGAAAGTGTTGCAAGTGTAACTTGCAACACAAATAAAGTGTCAAAATTTTCAGTTTTTAATTAGTTAGTTAGTGCTTTCTTAGCCATATAAACAACTGTTTCATTGTATCTGCATCTAATTCCATTATAATAATAGCCCTTTATCAAATATTCTCAATTATCTCTTAACTTCCTAAATTTACAAGTAACTTATAACCTAAATTACCAACATTTCTTTCTAAAAATATTATTAACGAAGAACATTTTGGCTTTGTTTTCAAAAAAGAACACAAGTCTTCATAGGAGTAACCGCATCGCATCGACAAAATGATTTTACTTATTCCATATTAAAAAATGGGTAATGCTAATGTGTGCTCTAATGGCACATGTTAAGAACTAAATGTAGAAATGTTTTTTTTGAAAATTGTGCATTGTTTTTATTAAATATTTAAAATTAATTAATTAAATTTATTTTTTAATACAAAGTTTCTATTTGTGGGTTTCTTAACATATACCCTTAGGGCACATGTTAGCATTATCCTTAAAAAATTAAAAAATTGTGTGTAAATTATATTTTTAAGAATAAAAAATATTTGAAAGTAATTTTTATAAATAGACATATCAAAATATCAAAAACATGAGAATATTTATTTTAAATTTGAGTCTTGAGAGTGCGTTCGTATTAAAGCGTCAGGTTCAAATCTCATTAGATGCAAACAATTTTGTATTGGGTCCGTTCATACAAAATTTTGCTCTGATTTTAAATAGAATCTCCATTTGAATTAGTCGATTGCAAGACCAGATAATATATATATATATATATATATATATATATATATATATATATATATATATATATATTATCTGGTCTTGCAATCGACTAATTCAAATGGAGATTCTATTTAAAATCAGAGCAAAATTTTGTATGAACGGACCCAATACAAAATTGTTTGCATCTAATGAGATTTGAACCTGACGCTTTAATACGAACGCACTCTCAAGACTCAAATTTAAAATAAATATTCTCATGTTTTTGATATTTTGATATGTCTATTTATAAAAATTACTTTCAAATATTTTTTATTCTTAAAAATATAATTTACACACAATTTTTTAATTTTTTAAGGATAATGCTAACATGTGCCCTAAGGGTATATGTTAAGAAACCCACAAATAGAAACTTTGTATTAAAAAATAAATTTAATTAATTAATTTTAAATATTTAATAAAAACAATGCACAATTTTCAAAAAAAACATTTCTACATTTAGTTCTTAACATGTGCCATTAGAGCACACATTAGCATTACCCATTTTTTAATATGGAATAAGTAAAATCATTTTGTCGATGCGATGCGGTTACTCCTATGAAGACTTGTGTTCTTTTTTGAAAACAAAGCCAAAATGTTCTTCGTTAATAATATTTTTAGAAAGAAATGTTGGTAATTTAGGTTATAAGTTACTTGTAAATTTAGGAAGTTAAGAGATAATTGAGAATATTTGATAAAGGGCTATTATTATAATGGAATTAGATGCAGATACAATGAAACAGTTGTTTATATGGCTAAGAAAGCACTAACTAACTAATTAAAAACTGAAAATTTTGACACTTTATTTGTGTTGCAAGTTACACTTGCAACACTTTCTAACTCTCACTAATAGTCATATAAAAGACCAAATTAACTCTTAATATCCTTTTTAATTCAGATTTTTCAATCTCTTCATTCTCATTAACCCTGTAAGGCTTTTTAAATCTTGTATGCTTTAAGAGTTTTGTCAAGATGTATGTCAATTGGAACTCAGTCTTGCAGTGTTCAATGCTCAACCTCTTTTTACTAACTTGATATTTACAAAATTAGTATCTCTTTTCTTTGTGCTTACTCCTACCACGACTCGTATGATGGTTTGCCAACAAAATAGCCAAATGATTGTCCACTAGTAACTTGATGTGCATACAGTAGCTCATATAAACTCTTCAAGCAACATGTCCCAACCAAAGTGCTTGGCATGCATCATAGGAAGCTGTAACATACTCTTCTTCACATGAAGACAAATCCGCAATTATTGTTTCTTTGAACTCCATAAGATTAATGTTAATCCAAGCATGAACAAGTATCCAACTGAGCTCTTTCTATCATTTTGATCACCACTCCAATATGAATCAAAATAAACATACACCTTGGCCTTCATTCTTGTGTTTTGTTGATTTAGCATGAGTACTCCATAGTCGGTTGTACCTCTAATATACCTTAGGATCCTCTTTGCTACAAGTAGATGACATAGCTTTAGCTTCTCAATTAATCTACTAATCAGCCCCAAACTATGACAAATATCAGGCTTTATATTGAAAAGATGCCCCCAATAAGTCGATGACCTTCTTGTACAATGTATTAAGCCTTTCACATACACTACATGTTTTGATGTGCTCTTGTTCAAACATAGCTTGATAAAGAATATATTAATCCTCTTGTTCCAAGCCCTAAGTATTTTATTCAATTTATACAAAAAAAATCAACATGCACACAATCTTCTCTTATCCTTTCACCTCAAAATCAGGTGGTTTCTTCACATAAACTTCTTCTTTTAAAGTTCCATTGAGGGAGGATGACTTGACATCAAATTGGTGTATCTTCCAACCTTTATATGTTGCAATGGATACAACTAATTTTATGTTTTCAAGTATAGCATGTGGTGCATAGACTTCATTGAAATCAATGCCATGCTTTTAAAGAATGCCTTTTCCCACCAACCTTGCCTTATGCTTGAAAACTTCACCATTTGACTTCAACTTCAACTTGTAAATCCACCTGACATCTTATTGCCCTTTTTCCTTAATAATGAAATGGTTCCTAGTTTTTTATCTTTTCAATGGTCTTAATCTCTACATTCATTTCACTTTAACAATTCTCATCTTTCATGGTTTGAGCATGATTTATTGGCTCTGATTCATCCATAATGGCTTCTTTAATTAGGTTTCCATTTTTCCGTATGGATTGGTCTAGAAACCTCTCATAATCATTCAGTCTAAATTATTGAATTTTAGATCTTGATGATCTTATCACCTCTTGAGGTTTTGTAGGTTCAGTCTCAGCTTCTACCACTTGTACAACATTTTGAGCAACTGCCAGAGGGGAAGAGAGTTATTGGTTGTGAGTGGGTGCACAAGAAAAATCCAGTAGTAACTAAAAAAGAAGGGGAAGTTCAAGTTTCTCCTAGTTGCAAAGGTGTATTCACAACATAAGAGGATTGATTATGATGAGATTTTTAGCCTGGTCGTTAGAAATAATTCTATCAGAGCAGTATTGGCCCTAGTAGCCAGTAGGGATATGTATTTAGAGCAGATGCATGTGAAAACAACTTTCCTCCATGGTAATTTATGAGCAAATCTATATGGAGCATCTAGAAGGATTCAGTGATACTAGACACGACAGACTTGTTTGCAAATTGAAGAGATCTTTGTATGGCTTGAAGCAAACTCCAAGGCAGTGATACAAGCACTTTGATTCATATATTGATCTAGTTGGCTATAGAAGGCATGATTATGATTGTTGTGTTTATGTGAGGAGCCTTGATAATGGTTCTTTTATTTTCTTGTTACTTTATATTGGTGATATGTTGGTTGCGACCAAACATTTGCATTATGTAAATGAGTTGAAGACCGAGTTGGGTAAGGAGTTTGATATGAAGGAACTGGGTGCTGCAAAGAAGATTCTTGCGATGGAAATTCACAAGGACAAAGGAGCTAATAAATTATGGTTATCTTATAAAATCTATGTTGAAGTGCTTTGAGTAGATTTGACATGAGTAAAGCAAAGCCTGTGAGTACTCCAATGGCGAATCATTTTAAGCTCTCTTTGGAACAATATCCAAAGACGGACTCAGATATTTAAGATATGTCTAAGATTTACTTATGTCAGTGCAGTAGGTTGTTTGATGTATGTTATGATTTATACTATACCAAATTTGGCACAAGCAGTTGGTTCATATTCAATATGGGTATAACAGGTGGTATCCAGGGAAGCAGTTGGTTGCAAGACCAGATAATATATATATATATATATATATATATATATATATATATATATATATATATATATATATTATTATTATTTTTTTTTATTTCCAACCTCCCTTTTCTAAAAGTATTTGCGAACCTTCGAACAAATATGTACACTCCTTGAAAAAAATATAGTATAACTCAGTAAGTGCACCCCCATTTATTAGTACTCGTTGTTAACAATAATATAAATATAATTTTTATTTCATGGGTCACATTATTCTTCTGTTGGAGATTTGCAATTCAAAGTACTATATACAATAATATATCTGTATTAACCAACACATTTTTCAGTTTGTAAAAGCTAATATGAGTAGGATAAGAAATTTGTAATGTGTAAAAAATTGCATTATGGAGTAATTTTTAAATTGTTTTTCCTATGTAGAAATCCAGAACATGAATCCTAGTGGTTGACTATAATGGATTCCAGCTATAAAGATATTGAGGCAGAGAAATATTGGTAGGTAAGTTGGTGCCTGATTTGGGATCTTGGATGTTCATGTGGGGTTAAGCGTACGATGCTACTTCACTTATTTGGTTTATGCAAGGAAATAGGTCAAAATCTCAAACCTATGTCACGTGCAAGCTATTTCAATGAGGTCCAAATCTGTCCCATTATTTATGTGGAAAATTTGCTTTAATTGAGCATGTTAAATTGTTAACATAACCCGCGCTCAAATTTGTTCAAACTCAGCTCCGTCTTTAATGAATGCTTTAACATGGTAGTTTTTATGCTTTACTCTCGAAGTCAAGTGGTAGAAATATAAGTGATAAATAATGTGAATTTTGGAGGGAAGAGATGCACCTTCAAATACATACTCTGAAGATTAAGCCAGCGAATGATGTTTGTGTGAGGTTTATAGTTTTGAATTACGGGTATCTGAGCCTTCATTCATAGTTCGACTTTACAACACATTGTTAGAGTTTAAAAATCTTAAAACGTTTCCTGAATAATTGTCTCTATTGACAGATGTTGAGAAGTCGTTCGAGTTCTCCTTTCTGATAGTCTTTAGTGATCAATGATCCCTTATCCAATGTAATCCCAAGACATGTCAATTTTATGGGTTGTTTGTCTTTTTATGACTTGGTGCTCTAATTTACAATATATTAAACCTCAGGTTAATCCAAAATAATTGTCGCCAAACCCTAGCTAGCATAACTAAGTTGTGGGTTGTCTTGTGCCTCATAGTGGTGTTATTATTTGAAGGACGCGTTTGTCGACGAGTGTGACAAGGACCTTCTTACTCCATGAGTTATTAAGGATGTTAAACTTTACGTTTTGAAAGGAGACGATAAATCATGTTGTTATTCATCGGTCTTGAGTAACTGGCTTGACTTGAAATCCCTTGAAATCCTTCTGACACGCTTTGAAACAAACACCATTGAAGTCGTACATCTTTTCTATCCTTAGGATTATTTGGAGTCTGAATATCATAATGACTTAGCCATCATTCATGCTTTTGTTCGTCGACAATAGACTGTGACCTTTCTCAAGTTCAACTTAACCTTTACTCCCCTCTATTTGACATATAGGCTTAAGGGTCAATTGATCTACACTGAACCGAGCATTAATTATTCTACATAGATCAATTGTAATTATAATTTTTAGAGAAAATAAGCCTTCATTGAGTGATGTGGAACAAGCATATTAGTTTGTTCACGACCTATATATCTTCGCTTATTAAAAAAAAGACCTATATATCTTCATATTTCTAACCATTAGATCTTGAAATCTTTAGGATTCATATGTCTATTTAAAGCACTTATGAAATTAGATTGATTTCTTCAATTCTTTTTTCATCTTTTTCACCACTATGAACTTCAAAACCTTTTTCTAGACAACACCATTGCCAATGTCTTTGGCCCTTTCAGATAAGATAATACCATCACTAGTGTCTTTGACCCTTTCAGATAGGATGAAAGGGTGGGTAGATGAAGTTCTTTTTTCCAGACTCATTTTTCTCTTCGTGTGGACAGGTCAAATACAGATAGAATTATTAAGTACCATAGTGTTCGATCGATCTTACACTTGGAGATGATTACCCTCCATCGCTATGTAAATAATGAGTACATGTAAATGCGTTCCATATATAGCGAGTCAGTTAGCTTGTATCCTTTTTTATCATCTTAGACATTAGAAGCTCTAATGATTAGGTCGTAGACATTCTCACGATATGGTGTTGAAAAAAAACAAATATGAGTTAGAAGTGTTGAAAAACAAGTGTAGGAAAGTCTCACATTGATTTGAAAAAGAAAATTGAACACTTTATAAATAAGAGAATTCATACACATATCACCTTAAGATTTTAGGTGAATATGTGATGTGTATCTCATAAGACGTGTTGCTCATAAAAAAATGTCTCGATATAAAAAATGATTCTTCATGTTAACCCCAAATTGATTATCCAATATATAGAGGATCAAAGTTGTAGCTCGTATCCAAAATATTTAGTTTTCATGTGCAAAATCGTCTTGTAAGAGAAGAGAATGCAAAAATTAAAAAGTTATGAATAAATATAATTATAAATAGAATGTTATTAACAATTATTATTATTATTATTATTATTATTAATATTATTATTATTATTATTAATTTACAATGTATAGTTGAGTATAATAAATTTGTCATTGGTGATATAAAATAAAAATAATTTAAAGATTGTTTCGTTAAATCAAATTAGTTGATAACTGTTCAAAAATATTACTTATAAAAGAAATAACTTAAAGATTGTTTTTAGAGGACTAAGACTAAGTGAAATTGAAATAACTTAGAAATATAATTAGAATAAAACATTCCATAAAATGACATTTGTTTTAAAATGTTTTCTTTTGCTATGTAACACTCAATATATTATATATATAGGGGAAGAGATCTAGTTACTTTGTAATCAAACCAAAGAGGTGTGTGATAATGATATTTGTCCCTACGGAGCAACAAAATAGTACTCCTGTCGCCATTAAAAGTCAATTATTTCCATTTAAGATCTATTGTTTGAGTCTTTTTAAATTAAGCTATTAATTCTTTAAACCATGTAGATTGGTTGTCTTGTCGTTTTCAATTTTTCATGCCAATTTATTAATTGTCCTTTTCTTTTGTACTATAATCGCAAGCCCCTACGAGCACAGCAAGTTATCTCCATTTGGTTTTTCCTAGGGTTAATAGCCCTCTATATTTTGAATTTCTATTAGGTTTTGTTTGAGAGAGGGAGAGAGAAAAAGCAAGACCTTTGCAAAGAGTGGCGGGGAAATATAAGAAAGTACTGTATTACCTTATCCTGAATAATGTTTTGGAAGAGGATGGAATGAGAAAATATCTATGGTTTAATATTTATAATCCTTCATTTAAGAATATTATAAGGGGTGAAATAGCTTTTCTAAGTGGCTTACCTTAAAATAAAATATTAAAAGTTACAAAGTTATTAGGATGGATAAATTTGAACCGATCGATTTAAACTGACTGATTTATTGTAATTTTTGTTTAAATGATTCGGATTGGTTCGAATGTCGGATTGATTTAATTGCTTAATTTGGATAGTATATGATTGATTTGGTCGGGCTCGAATGATTATTTTGGATCTTTCAGAAACCATCCGACGAACTCAACTAATATTTAATTTTTTTATTTTTATTATTATATATTGATCTATTTTAAAAATGAAGTTCAATAATATTAGGGCCGGTCAAATACCTCTTGAAGCCTGAGATGAAATTTAAAAATATTTTTTTTTACTATAGTAAAAAAATTTCTAAAATTAATATAATTTAGATGTTTTATGGTATAAAATATTAAATTATTATCATCAATTTTATTTAATATTTTATTTTAATTAATAATAAAATTAACTCATTTAAATACTCTTTTCATTAAAAATCACGATTGAAAAACAATGTCACAATTAAAAAAAAAGAAATTTAGATATTAAATCTAAGAAGTAATTTTTTTTACTATCTTTATGTGTAATTTTTATTAAACCGATTAAATCCATCTAATTTATCCGACAAATCGACCTAACCGAATCTGCCAAAAACCAAAATTTTATCTGTCGGAATTGGACCTTTAAAATGAAACTACAGTTTGCGTCGGATTTAAATTTTGAGCAGGATATTTACCCAAACCGACCGATGGTCCAACCCTAGAAGCTATACATGTATGAGTGTACTAGTAAATGTACACTAATTATAATTTTATTAGCTAGGGTTAGTAAAGTTGATGTTGAATTTTTTTAATTGTCCTTCTTTTTTCTCTTTCATCATCCCTTAATATAATAGATTTGAATTGTCCTATATCTAAAGTCATTCAAAGACTATCCATTATGATTATCCTTAATTTTTGTGATCTGGTGATTGGTAATCAAACATGATTGTCAAACCTCTGGCCATGATGATATAAATCAGCCATAATGCGTTATCCATCATATTTCAATCAAATATTGTCTCCATACTACTTTTGGACCAACATGTATATTTGCATTTATCTCTTTTCGTTGTTTCAAATCCTCAACAAACGTTCACGACACCATGTTATATCGTATTTCCTCTACGCTTTTCCTTTTTTCTTTCATGGTGTTTATTCGAGAGTGTGACTCATATACGAGGACCATAAAGTCTCGAAATAATGCTGAGAGGTGCGAGTTGTGGACTTAATACCTGAAAAGCTTGAAACAAGGTATATGGAGAGTAGATTGGAGGTTTGTAGAAGTGGAGCTCTTTGATGTATATGAGAGTTCATCTAGTGGTAATTCGGGGAGCAAATCGCCTAGTGATGTTAACATTCACTTAATGTCATCTTCCTCAGGTCGACTAGACCTGCCATGACGCTCTCAACCTCTAATTAAAGCTCTTTTTGTAAGATAATAGAATGCTTGCCTTTTCTCATTGATCTGAATAGAATATATATACATCAATATGTAACGTTTGGTCAACTATCTAATTATGATACAACATAATTATAGGAAACTAATTATGATTAATTATAACAAATATTCTATTCTATCACACCCCCGCAGTCGAAGCGGGAGGTTCACGGACGCTTAGACTGGTCCGAAAATCATCAAAGAGAATGCGAGGAAGTCCCTTGGTGAAGATGTCTGCGATCTGATGTCTTGAGGGAACATGAAGGACGTGAGCCTGACCACGAGATACCTTTTCCCGAACAAAATGAATGTCCATTTCAATATGCTTAGTGCGCTGATGCTGCACAGGGTTACCAGATAGATATATGGCACTAACATTGTCACAATACACCAAAGTGGCCTGGGGCATAGGGAAATGGAGTTCTAGGAGAAGATTGCGAATCCAACACGATTCAGACATTTGCAACACCCCTATATTCGGCTTCACCACTAGAACGGGAGAGAGTTGGCTGCCTTTTGGAAGACCAAGAAATAAGGTTGTCACCTAGAAAAACACAGTAACCAGATGTAGAACGTCTGGTGTCAGGACATCCACCCCAATCAGCGTCAGTGTATGATATAAGCTTTGTAATGGGAGATGGGGATAAATGCAGTCCAAAATGTAAGGTGCCTTGAACATAGTGCAAAATGCGCTTAAGAGCAAGCATGTGTTCTGTGCGAGGGTCATGCATGTGAAGACAAACTTGCTGAACAGCATATGATATGTCAGGTTGAGTGAAGGTGAGATACTGTAGTGCCCCTACAAGACTCCGATACAAGGAAGGGTCCTCATAAGAATTGCCAGAGGAGTTGCCGAGTTTTTGCTTAGTGTCAACAGGAGTGGCTGATGGTTTACAAGACGCCATGTCGGCACGTTCAATGATCTCTGAAGCATAAGTGCTTTGACTGAGAAATATGCCATCAAGATGACGAGATACTGCAATACCCAGAAAGTAACTCAGAGGGCCCAAATCCTTCATTGCAAACTCAGATGCTAAGAGTGACATAATTGATTTGCGAAGGACCTGAGTGAAGGTGATGAAGATGATATCGTCTACATACAACAAAATGTAGGCCATCTCTATACCGTGTTGATATATGAAGAGGGAGTGGTCTGATGTACTATGGCGAAAGCCAATAGTGGCGACATAGTCAGCAAAACCTTGGTACCATGCTCTAGGCGCTTGCTTGAGACTATACAATGACTTCTTCAATCGACAAACATAATCTGGATGACGGAGGTCGCGGAAACCCAATGGCTGATGCATGTAAACAGTCTCATGAAGATCACCATGTAAAAAGGCATTTTGGACATCCAGTTGATGAATGGGCCAGGATTTGGAGAGAGCAATGGTGAGCACTGTTCGAATGGTAGCGGGTTTCACCACAGGGCTAAAAGTCTCATCACAATCCACACCTGCAACCTGTGACCTGCCATCACCTACAAGACGAGCCTTATAACGCTCAAAGGAGCCATCAGAATTTTTCTTATGCCTAAAAATCCACATATATCGAATAAGGTTAGCATCAAAAGGACGAGGAACTAAATCCCACGTCTTATTTCGAATAAGAGCATCAAATTCAGATTGCATTGCGGATTTCCAATTCGGGTCTGATAAGGCTTGTTTGGGGTTTTTAGGTATGGGAGAGATGGTGTGGTCAGAGTGAGAGATTGATAAGTTAAATATCGGGCGGGGTTTGACAATGCCTTTCATGCTTCGGGTGGTCATGGTTCGTGTAGGTGGAGGTGGATGCGGCTGAATTGGTGGTGGTGATGGAGAGGTTGTTGTAACAGGTGTGTTGGTCGAAGAGGTAGGAGATGATGATTCTTGGTTTATCGAGGAAAGTGGTTGGTCAATTGTGATTGTGGGTGTTGGTGTGTTATGTGAAGCAGGTGGTGAAATTTGATTTTGCCACTGATGGATAAGGTAGGGGTGAAGGTCATCATCTAGGAATTGATAAGGGTGAGGTGAAGGGGAGTGTATTTTTTTAAATGGAAATTGAGTTTCATCGAAGGTAACATGCCTCGAAATTATTAATTTTCTGTTAAACAAATCATAACACTTGTAACCTCTATGATTCGGTGGATAACCTAAGAAGACACATGGAGTAGAGCGGGGTTGTAACTTATGGATGGTAGATGACGGGAATAATGGATAACATAGACAACCAAAGACTCGAAGATGTGTGTAGGTGGGATCGCGATGATATAGGAGTTGTGTCGGTGACTGATTTTGAAGTGTTTTACATGGAATTATATTTAACAGATAAGTTGCCATGTGGAGAGCATGATGCCAAAATGAGGGGGGAACAGAAGAATGAGCTAGCATAGTGCGTATCATATTATTAATGGTTCTTATTTTGCGTTCCGCTTTCCCATTTTGTGAGGATGTGTGAGGACAAGAGAAAGGAAAAACAAGTCCATGATCAGTGCAATATTGTTGGAATAGCTCATTATTATATTCACCTCCATTGTCGCATTGAAAAGATTTGACTTTTTGCAAAAATTGTGTGTGAATGAGTTGAGTAAGTGACTTGAACGTTTCAAATACATGGGATTTTCTGCTAATAGGAAAAGTCCACAAAAAGTTTGTAAAATCATCTAAGAATAATACATAATATTTATGACCAGCAGAACTTAAAATTGGAGACGTCCATAAATCACTATGTAAAATATCAAATGGCATTAAAGTCGTAGTTTGAGAGTCAAAAAACGGCAATTTAACATGTTTGCCTAAAACACAAGAGTTACAAACAAAAGAATTAAAAGGTTCACAACATATGAACTTATTTTTGCGAAGGGAATTTAAAATAGACACGCCAGGATGACCAAGACGACTATGCCAAAGATTGGATGTGAGACCGGCAAAACTGGGAGGACTGGTAACTGGATATAAATCTCCATGACTATCACATCTGAGAAGGGTGATCCCCGTCTGAAAATCAGAGATAGTAAAACGAAAAGGGTCAAAAGAAACAGAAACATTGTTATCAGTGGTGAGTCATCTCACAGAAATTAAATTTTTTATAATTTTCGGGGCATGTAGGACATTGTTAAGGTTAAGGGAATGGTGTGTCCGGTGCCGTGAATTGGAATTCCATGGCCACTGCCAATAATAACTTTCTGATTTGAATTACTTACAGGAAAATAAGACGAGAGATTACCTTGTGATGCGGCCGTGTGAGATGTTGCGCCAGTATCCATGTACCACTGATTGTCAGGAGTGTGTAGTGACATAGTGTGCATTGCTGTCTCAATGTCTATCGGTGTCTGAGATGAGGTAGAAGCTGCATATACTTAAGGACGCTGTCATAGAATGCCCGGTTGTTTAGGAGGACCGGCAGGGCGTGTCCACTGAGAGGTGGGATACGGACACGGTGGCATAGCCCATGGTGGTGGAGTCCAACCCCATGGTTGCCAGACTGAGTACTGTTGTTGTTGTTGCCAAGGAGGAGCGGACCAAGGTGAGGGAGCACTAGGAACTCCAGTCTGAGGTGCACTGCGGTTACCACGTCCCCCGCCGCGGCCTTGGTTTCCACGGGAGCGAGAGCGGTTGTTTGGGCGGCGGTTGGCACGCTGAGAGGTGTCTTCAGTAGGTCTCGGCTGAGTGGTGTGCATGGCAGCATGAGATCCTGTGCATGTCATTTTAGCCATACCAGCTTCTTCCAAAGTGAGCATGGAACGAGCCTGATAGAATGCAGGAAGAGGGTTGCTCTGGCGAATTAAAGTAGCAACACTGCGGTAAGCTTCTGGGAGACCAGATATCAACTGAAGGACTAGACGATGATTGTTGACGGAGGAGCCGACATTTCTCAACTGATCAGAAAGCATCTTAAGACGCTGACAGTAAGCAGAGACATTGAGAAAATCCTCCATACGAGTGTTAGAAAACTCTTGCTCAAGAGTGACAGCTCGAGCATTTTGGTTGTCCTGGAAAATATTTTCTAAGCGGTTCCATGCTTCCATTGCAGTGGAGTTGGGTTCCAGAATAGTGGTCAGCAAATCAGTAGAAATAGTGGAATAAATCCACTGAAGAACGGTGGCATTAAGAGTGGACCATTGTTCATGTTTGGTGTCGGTAACAGCTGGTGGCTCTTTTCCGGTAGATGGGACAATGTGATGCAGGACTCGATGTGAGCGAGCATGAATACGGAAAAGTTCGGCCCAGGTTCCATATTGATCTTTTTCCATCTCAAGAATAATAGGAATGTGGTTCCTAATATTAGAGACGGCAAGAGCGGGATGAAATTCCGTTTTGGAACCTCGGAGCGTCTTGGGCTGGGCAGAGTTACCAGTACCAGCAGAGGATTTGCGAGTATCGGCGTCACTGTGTTCTGAATGGTCTGAATCAGACATGGTGATGTGGGACAGTCACGTACTGATGTAGTCGCCGGATAAACGGAATCACGAATAGATCAGAATCGTGAAACAGAGGAAGAAACACGTAGGTTCGTGTGCAGGGTGGTGTTGTGCGTCGGCGGCGGCGACACGAACAGAAAACAGAAGGAGCTGTCGTGTTCGGTGGCGGAAGCGAACAGAGGTGGCTCTCTTGTTCGGCGGCGGCGGTACGCAGAGAACAAGGTTCTGTTGCAGCAAGAGTTACTGCAAAGGAGAAGAAGGTTTTTTTTTTAGAGAGAGGGATCGATTAGGGTTGATACCATGTAAGATAATAGAATGCTTGCCTTTTCTCATTGATCTGAATAGAATATATATACATCAATATGTAACGTTTGGTCAACTATCTAATTATGATACAACATAATTATAGGAAATTAATTATGATTAATTATAACAAATATTCTATTCTATCACTTTTTTTGAAGAGGATATGGACATTGACTCAATATGTCTTGAAGAGGATTGGATACATGACTTTGGGTTAGATCTAGAGTTGTCTAACACTAGGAATGAGGTTGATTCCATATTGGATCTGTGTTTTTCAAGCGAGAAAATTTGCGTGTGACGGCCTCGGGGGTGGAGGATTTTGGAGTCAATATTCCTTTTTCTTCCTATAGTCTAACATCTTGAGGATTGTCAATGTTACCTCTTCTCAGTTACATCCGAACAGATGAGCACTCGTTAAAGGTTTCAAGATCCTTTGTTGGGGAGTTAATATTACTCCTACAAAATGCATATTCTTGGAGGAGTTTTCTATTATATGGGTGAGAGAAATACTTAGCCTCGAGGGATATCTTTTGATGCTGATGAGTTTTCTGCATAAGATGCTTTCCTCTTGCCCTGCCTTTATGCATTGATTTTAATTAATTATAACCCTTTGTTTTTGTTTTTTCAAAGAGTATACCCCTTTCCATTAGCCTAAAGGAAAGCAATGATGGAGATGGCTAAAGACTGCCGAGGCGAGGTGAAACCCGTTCACCATAGAGACCCTTCTGGTTTCCAAAATCGGACGAACAAGAAAAGAAAAGCTTTCATAAATGAGAAATCAATAAATTCATTCCCTTGTTTACAGTTATTCCTCTTCCTCCCCTTGAAAACACCAAGTCATCATCACCAACCAAAATGAGTAGGACAGTCATGGAAAAAGATCAATATATTTGGACGCCATTGCTTTCATAGACCTAGAGGCAGTTAACTTTGTGAAAGGTGGCAACAATGGTCCTTCATGTTGATCAAATGACTCTAAACACAAGAGTGAAGGGAAAAAGTTGAATTGTGATATTTGTAGTGGGGAAAATCTTAGATCGAAGCCATAGGATTGACTTGACTCATTATTTCAGTGAAAGTCGCCATCACGCTTTATTGTTTCCAAATTTTGTTTTTAAAACAAAAAGATATATTAGGTACGGGTGTTGATTATACAAGGGGAAAGTTTTAAGCACCCCTCATATCTGTGGTACTCCACATGAACCTTTTTGAAAATCTGTGTTTATAAAATGATGCTGTGTGCGAAAAGAAAAGGTTTTGTTTGATTTTTAAAATAAGCTTGGCAAGACGTTACATCTTGTGCCTACATACCTCCTCTGTGCAATGGAGAAGTCAAAGCTAAAGTAGTTCCACTTAAAAGGGAAGATTTTTAAAAGGAATACACTTTATCGTCGTCGAAGAGAAATACTCAGCCATTAATCTTAAACACGAGAACAAATGGTTTCTTTGCGTCACAAATGAAAGAAGGGCTCCAACTTGGATAAAATTAACAAGTATGCCACTAACTCTCTCACGTGAAAAGGATTCCATCATATCAATAAATTTCAAAATCGCGGGGTATCATAACTCACTACAACAATTAATCGTGTCTAAACTTTTGAAAGAAAGAGCCACTAAGGGTAAAAGATATTTTTAAAGGAAAGATTTTTAAAAGAGGTTTTACAAACATAAGAAGGTTTTGAAAAAGGGAGGAGATTTTGAAAATCTAAGAAGGGGAGGAGATAAAGAGGCTATCCTAGAGCATAAAATAAAAGCTAAGGAAAGAACGATCTAAAGAAGCCAACACTTGACATTAAGAGTGAAGGTAGATTTCTCATCCTTTGGACTACCAACATTAAACCGACGCATTACCACTTGGGGATCCAGATGTGTTAGAACAAGATTTGTTCTGATCAATTATCTTAGTTTTGATGATAACAATAATATGAATTTTGCTTAAGATAATATGGTACTCTAATCCAATGCAATTTCCTTTTCAGGAAATATATAAAGAGTATGCATAATTCAGCGCTCAGAAGCTTTGTCTCAAAGGGTTCAGCATGCAACATCAGAACATGGTCTGGCAAGACATCAGAAGATGGTCGAAGCAGAATCAGAACATGGGTCTATGGAAGCATCAGAAGAACAAGAGAACAGAAGCACTGAAGTTCTGATGGTATCACGCTCAGAAGCACTTCAAGGTCAGAAGATCAGAAGATGCTATGCACCAAGCTGTTTGACTCTGATGATATTCAAACGTTGTATTCACAAACATCAGATCAGAAGAAAGTACAAGTGGCAAGCTACGCTGACTGACAAAAGGAACGTTAAAAGCTACTAAAGGCTACGTCAGTAGACACAGCGTGAACAAGGCTCGAGGTAGTTGACAAAAGCGTATAACATTAAATGCGATGCATACGGAACACGCAAAGCATTAAATGCACTCAACGGTCATCTTCTCCAACGCCTATAAATATGAAGTTCTGATGAGAAGCAAGGTTAATGATTCTAACGATTCTGCACCAAAACAACTCATATTAAACTTGCTGAAACGCTGTTCAAATTCAAAGCTCAGAATCTTCATCTTCATCAAAGCTCACTACATTGCTGTTGTAATATATTAGTGAGATTAAGCTTAAACGTTAAGAGAAATATCACAGTTTGTGATTAACGCTTTTAAGAAGCAATTGTAATACTCTTAGAATTGATTACATTAAGTTGTAAGGAACTAGAGTGATCGTGTGGATCAGAATACTCTAGGAAGTCTTAGAGGTTATCTAAGCAGGTTGTAACTAGAGTGATCGTGTGGATCAGTATACTCTAGAAAGTCTTAGAGTGTGTCTAAGCAGTTGTTCCTGGAGTGATCAGTGTGTGATCAGAAGACTCTGGAAGACTTAGTTGCTGACTAAGTGGAAAACCATTGTAATCCGTGCGATTAGTGGATTAAATCCTCAGTTGAGGTAAATCATCTCTGCGGGGGTGGACTGGAGTAGTTTAGTTAACAACGAACCAGGATAAAAATAACTGTGCAATTTATTTTTATCTGTCAAGTTTTTAAAGCTACACTTATTCAAACCCCCCCTTTCTAAGTGTTTTTCTATCCTTCAATTGGCATCAGAGCGCCGGTTCTAAGGTGCAAGCACTTAACCGTGTTTAGAAAAGATTCAGGAAGAGAAAAACGCTTCAGTAAAAGATGGTTGATGAAAGTGAAAAGTCTACACCTGCATCTACATCTGGCTCTGCTGAGCAATACAACGGTAACAATGGTTATACTAGACCGCCGGTATTTGATGGTGAAAACTTTGAATACTGGAAAGATAAACTGGAAAGTTACTTTCTTGGTCTAGATGGTGATCTATGGGATCTTCTGATGGATGGTTACAAACATCCAGTGAATGCCGGAGGCGTAAAGCTGACAAGGCAAGAAATGAATGATGATCAGAAAAAGCTTTTCAGGAATCATCATAAATGCAGAACTGTTTTGCTGAATGCTATCTCTCATGCTGAGTATGAGAAGATATCTAACAGGGAAACGGCCTATGACATATATGAGTCCTTGAAAATGACTCATGAAGGAAATGCTCAAGTCAAGGAGACTAAAGCTCTAGCTTTAATCCAGAAGTATGAAGCCTTCAAGATGGAGGATGATGAAGACATTGAAAAGATGTTTTCAAGATTTCAAACTCTTACTGCTGGATTGAGAGTTCTTGACAAGGGATACACCAAGGCTGATCACGTAAAGAAGATCATCAGAAGCTTACCCAGAAGATGGGGTCCTATGGTGACTGCATTCAAGATTGCAAAGAATCTGAATGAAGTTTCTCTGGAAGAGCTTATCAGTGCCTTGAGAAGCCATGAAATAGAGCTGGATGCAAATGAGCCTCAAAAGAAAGGTAAGTCTATTGCATTAAAATCCAATATCAAGAAATACACTAACGCTTTTCAGGCTAGAGAAGAAGATCCTGAAGAATCAGAATCTGAAGAAGAAGATGAACTGTCCCTGATCTCCAGAAGGCTAAATCAACTCTGGAAGACCAAGCAAAGGAAGTTCAGAGGCTTCAGAAGTTCAAAGAAATTTGAACGTGGAGAATCTTCTGATGACAGAAGATTTGACAAGAAGAAGGTCATGTGCTATGAATGCAATGAGCCTGGACACTTCAAGAATGAATGTCCAAATCTTCAGAAGGAAAATCCCAAGAAGAAGTTTCATAAGAAGAAAGGTCTTATGGCAACCTGGGATGAGTCAGAAGTTGATTCAGACTCTGAAGATGAGCAGGCCAACTGTGCGCTGATGGCGACAGAAGATGATGGATCAGAATCTACATCAGAATCAGATTCTGAAGAGGTATTTTCTGAACTTACTAGAGATGAGTTAGTTTCCGGTCTAACTGAACTTCTGGAACTCAAGTCTCAGATTAGTCTCAAATACAAAAAGCTGAAAAAGCTATTTGAATTTGAAACAAAGAAGCTTGAGATGGAGAATTCTGAATTAAAAGAAAAACTTTTAAAATTATCCAATAATGTTGGATCTCCTTCTGATTCAGAAAAATCCACTCCTAGTCTAAACCATACTCTGAAAGAATATGATTTAAGTTTCAGGAAGTTCTTATCTAGAAGTATTGGCAGAAGTCAGCTAGCTTCTATGATATATGCTGTGTCTGGAAACAAAAGAGTCGGCATTGGTTTTGAGGGTGAAACCCCATACAAACTTGAACCTGTTGATGAAATGAAACTCACATACAAGCCATTGTATGATCAGTTCAAGTATGGCCACTCCCATGATATTAGGCACACTTCACATGCTCAAAGTTTTCACATAACACACACCAAAAAGCATGTGACACAACCTAGGAAATATCATGAAACTCACATTAAAAATTATCATGCTGTTCCTCCTATTGCTTACAATGTTAAACCCAAGTTCAATCAGAACTTGAGAAAATCTAACAAGAAAGGACCCAAGAAAATGTGGGTACCTAAGGATAAGATTATTCCTATTGCAGATATCCTTGACTGCAAAAAGGACAAAGCACAACATGTCATGGTACCTGGACTCTGGATGCTCACGACACATGACAGGAAGAAGGTCTATGTTCCAAGACCTGGTGCTTAAGTCTGGAGGAGAAGTCAAGTTTGGAGGAGATCAGAAGGGCAAGATAATTGGCTCTGGAACTATAAAGTCTGGTAACTCTCCTTCCATTTCTAATGTACTTCTTGTAGAAGGATTAACACATAACCTCTTATCTATCAGTCAATTGAGTGACAATGGTTATGATATAATCTTTAATCAAGAGTCTTGCAAGGCTGTAAATCAGAAGGATGGCTCAATCCTATTTACAGGCAAGAGGAAGAACAACATTTATAAGACAGATCTACAAGATCTTATGAGTCAGAAGGTGACTTGTCTTATGTCTGTTTCTGAAGAGCAGTGGGTCTGGCACAGAAGATTAGGTCATGCTAGTTTGAGAAAGATTTCTCAGATTAACAAACTGAATCTGGTCAGAGGACTCCCTAATCTGAAATTCAAATCAGATGCTCTTTGTGAAGCATGTCAGAAGGGCAAGTTCTCCAAACCTGCATTCAAGTCCAAGAATGTTGTTTCTACCTCAAGGCCATTAGAACTCTTGCACATTGATCTGTTTGGCCCAGTCAAAACAGCATCTGTCAGAGGGAAGAAATATGGATTAGTCATCGTAGATGATTATAGCCGCTGGACATGGGTAAAATTCTTGAAACACAAGGATGAGACTCATTCAGTGTTCTTTGATTTCTGCATTCAGATTCAATCTGAAAAAGAGTGTAAAATCATAAAGGTCAGAAGTGATCATGGTGGTGAATTTGAGAACAGATCCTTTGAAGAATTCTTCAAAGAAAATGGTATTGCCCATGATTTCTCTTGTCCTAGAACTCCACAGCAAAATGGAGTTGTAGAACGAAAGAATAGGACTCTGCAAGAAATGGCTAGAACCATGATCAATGAAACCAATATGGCTAAGCATTTCTGGGCAGAAGCAATAAACACTGCATGCTATATTCAGAATAGAATCTCTATCAGACCTATTCTAAATAAGACTCCTTATGAATTGTGGAAGAATAGAAAGCCTAACATTTCATATTTCCATCCTTTTGGATGTGTATGCTTTATTCTGAACACTAAAGATCATCTTGGTAAGTTTGATTCCAAAGCACAAAAATGTTTCCTTCTTGGATATTCTGAACGCTCAAAAGGCTACAGAGTATACAATACTGAAACATTGATTGTAGAAGAATCAATCAATATCAGGTTTGATGATAAGCTTGGTTCTGAAAAACCAAAGCAGTTTGATAATTTTGCAGATTGGGATATTGATATATCAGAAGTTGCTGAGCCAAGAAGCAACGCATCAGAAGCAGAGCTTCTCAGAAGCAAAGAATCTGAAGATCAAGTATCAGCCTCTCTGGAGAATCTAAGCATTTCTGAAGAACCATCTGTCAGAAGATCATCCAGACTCATCTCTGGTCATTCAGAAGATGTCATTCTTGGAAAGAAGGATGATCCAATCAGAACAAGAGCATTCCTTAAGAACAATGCAGATTGTCAATTAGGTCTTGTATCTTTGATCGAGCCAACTTCTGTTGATCATGCTCTAGAAGATCCAGACTGGATAATTGCTATGCAAGAAGAACTAAATCAGTTTACAAGGAATGATGTTTGGGATCTTGTTCCTAGACCAGATGGATTCAATATAATCGGCACAAAATGGGTCTTCAGAAACAAGCTCAGAATGAGAAGATGAGAAGTTCTTATGTATGAGTATCTTCTGAAATGAAATTTTTTAAGAAGTTCTGATAGAAATCAATTAGAATTTGTGATTCAGTTATTACTAACGTTTCATTGTCTAAGTTGATTCAGAATCTCTATAAAAGCAAAACAGCTGTAACTGGCTATCCAGATGGTAAACACGTGTTCACTATTCCTGGACAAGCGTGCGTGCAGTTGAGGGGACGTCTACTTAGGTAACTGTGCAAATCACGTCTTTTGTCATTATTATCTCTCCTCACGTCACGTAACATTAAATGCTTTTCATCATTTACTCTCTTTCAGTTTTCTTTTTATATTCTTCAAACATTTCTTTTCCCTCTTATATTTCTCTCTCTTTGCATTCATATCATAAACCCTAGCAGTTTCCAATATCTGCAAATTCATCATGAATCCATCTTCAAGCTCTGGGAATCAAGATAATGATCGGAAACAAAAGAGAAAGGCAACTGTTGAACCAGAAACCAAACCAAAAAGAGTAAGGATCTCCTATGACCCTCTCAAAGTGTATCAACCCCTTGACGGTACCCCTCAATCACCTCCCTCTTCAAAGACCTCCACCACCTCTTCCTCCTCATTCATCCTCTCGGAACCACCTTCTTCACCATCTGATATCTCCTCTCCTTCAACCCTTCCATCAGATATTTCTTCATCTCCCTCACACCCTTTTCCCACCAGAACACCTAATCCCTATAGCGTTGTTCTTCCCGACTCCAGGTTCACTGTCAACCCTCCAACCCCTACCACTCAATCATATCTGGAGCTTTTACATTCTGATGTAAATGGCTGGTTGGAGATTCTAGGTGCTGCTCACCTTAACCATCTGGATGAGTATGCTACAAGCAACCTTTGGAATACCTTTCGTCAGGATTTTCTGGCTAAGGCTACAGACACTCAGAGAAGGATTATGTCTGAAGCTCCTGGTGTTCGTGGTCTTCGGTTGGAAGTTGGTGAAAGCAGCCATCACCATCTCATCAGGAACAGAAGTGTTATTGAAGGGAAGATACCAGCAGATGAGTTGGAAGAAGAAAATCTCTGCAGAGACATCGTGGTGTGGAGCCATGGTTTCCTGTGCTGACTGGAGATTTTCAGTGGCTGTTCAACTGGTTCAGAATGAACCCTTCTGAAAAAGCACCTCACATGGTCTTTCCAGTAGTGGTTTATCCTGCTGAAGTTGCTGGTCCTACTCCTCCAACAAACCTAGCAGCTATTCTTCAAGCGTTGGAAGCTGGAACTTCTGAGCTGCCTGAACCAGAATATGCTAAGGCGACTTCTGAGTCAGACTCAGATGAGGAAATGGAAGATGCTCAAGCTGAAGATCTTCCAGAAGATCACCCTGCTGAGATTGCTGTCCCTTTTGGCAGAAATTCTGGTGCCTCCTCTTCTGGTGAAACCTCAGCTCTGATGGAGACCTTGGAAACTCTTCATCAGAATCAAGCTATGCTGGCTTCTCGTTTGGACGCGCAAGAAGTAGCCAATGCTGAGTTTCGCTCCTTCATGACAAGGCAAGCTACAAGCACTGACGGGATTCATGATGTTCTGGCGCGGATTTTGCGTAGGCTAGGATCTTAATCTTTTGGTCTTTGTAGTTTCCTCTCCTTGTTGCATCTGTTTTCCTGCATTCCTTTCTTGTAATCCTTTTTGAGTATAAATGAAAAAAAAGTTTCCTTGTTTTCCATTCCAGTGTTTTTATTTGTCGTTTTATTCATCTGAATCTTTTGAAATATTCTTTTTGATGTTATGACAAAAAGGGGGAGAAGATAAATGATAAATGATCTGATTAATCTATCAGTTGCTGGGTTAAGCTCCCACACATTTACTAACAAGAACTGCAAGTTCTATATGTTTAAGTGTTTTGCAGGTATAAAGCAGTGAAGAGAATCTTCAAAGCAAACACAAGAAGCAAAACCATGGAAACTGAAGCAAGCTGAGTGCTATCAAGCTTCAGAAATCAGAAGCACTGAAAATAGAATTTAATCCATATCTGTCTATTTGCTTTGACAAAATTCTATTTGCTCTGATACATTACTTTAGCCTATATGGCTCTGATACATATAATGTGTTCGAATATACATTTTATGTTCTGACTCGTTCATGCTGACTTTTGTCGTTTAGTTTTTGTTCTGTAACATTTCAGGATGTAGAGATGCTCAGATGATGCTCTGGTACATTCAACAATGTTCTGAAACAAATCTAGCATGAAGTGATGTTGGTAGAAATTCAAAGCTCTGAAGCTATCCGAAGGAAGCAGAAATCAGAAGCTGTGAATGTTCTAAAGATCCAGAAAACTCAAGTTCTGAAGCTGTCCTAAATGGAAGCAGAAATCAGAAGCTGTGAATGTTCAGAAGATCAAAGAAATTCAAGTTATGAAGCTGTCCTAAATGGAAGCAGAAATCAGAAGCTGTGAATGTTCAGAAGATCAAAGAAATTCAAGTTCTGAAGCTGTCCTAGATGGAAGCAGGAATCAGAAGCTGTGAGTGTTCCAGGGATCTAAGGAAATTCTAGTTCTGAAGCTGTCCAATGGAAGCAGAAGTCAGAAGCTATGAATTCTCTAAAGACAGAAGCTTATATGATCGTCTCTACCGAAATAATCAGGGAAGTCTTTTATTAAAGTTCTTCGAGTATTTATTTCAGGGGGAGATTATTTATCTCAGGGGGAGATTGTTAATCTCAGGGGGAGACATATTCATATGCTTATGATATAGCTGTGTAATTTGTCTTTTGCCGTCTGTTCTTTCTGATCGCAAATTCATATCATTTATATATGTTTTTGTCATCATCAAAAAGGGGGAGATTGTTAGAACAAGATTTGTTCTGATCAATTATCTTAGTTTTGATGATAACAATAATATGAATTTTGCTTAAGATAATATGGTACTCTAATCCAATGCAATTTCCTTTTCAGGAAATATATAAAGAGTATGCATAATTCAGCGCTCAGAAGCTTTGTCTCAAAGGGTTCAGCATGCAACATCAGAACATGGTCTGGCAAGACATCAGAAGATGGTCGAAGCAGAATCAGAACATGGGTCTATGGAAGCATCAGAAGAACAAGAGAACAGAAGCACTGAAGTTCTGATGGTATCACGCTCAGAAGCACTTCAAGGTCAGAAGATCAGAAGATGCTATGCACCAAGCTGTTTGACTCTGATGATATTCAAACGTTGTATTCACAAACATCAGATCAGAAGAAAGTACAAGTGGCAAGCTACGCTGACTGACAAAAGGAACGTTAAAAGCTACTAAAGGCTACGTCAGTAGACACAGCGTGAACAAGGCTCGAGGTAGTTGACAAAAGCGTATAACATTAAATGCGATGCTGTACGGAACACGCAAAGCATTAAATGCACTCAACGGTCATCTTCTCCAACGCCTATAAATATGAAGTTCTGATGAGAAGCAAGGTTAATGATTCTAACGATTCTGCACCAAAACAACTCATATTAAACTTGCTGAAACGCTGTTCAAATTCAAAGCTCAGAATCTTCATCTTCATCAAAGCTCACTACATTGCTGTTGTAATATATTAGTGAGATTAAGCTTAAACGTTAAGAGAAATATCACAGTTTGTGATTAACGCTTTTAAGAAGCAATTGTAATACTCTTAGAATTGATTACATTAAGTTGTAAGGAACTAGAGTGATCGTGTGGATCAGAATACTCTAGGAAGTCTTAGAGGTTATCTAAGCAGGTTGTAACTAGAGTGATCGTGTGGATCAGTATACTCTAGAAAGTCTTAGAGTGTGTCTAAGCAGTTGTTCCTGGAGTGATCAGTGTGTGATCAGAAGACTCTGGAAGACTTAGTTGCTGACTAAGTGGAAAACCATTGTAATCCGTGCGATTAGTGGATTAAATCCTCAGTTGAGGTAAATCATCTCTGCGGGGGTGGACTGGAGTAGTTTAGTTAACAACGAACCAGGATAAAAATAACTGTGCAATTTATTTTTATCTGTCAAGTTTTTAAAGCTACACTTATTCAAACCCCCCCTTTCTAAGTGTTTTTCTATCCTTCAAGATGAACTTATTGTCTTTAGCACCACTTTGCATTAAGCACATTAAAATTCTGACGAAAATCGGGCAGAGTAACGACTGTTTTTGGGTAAAATCCTTATCACGACGCCTTGGAATTAACCATCAAGGGCTTTCGAGGGAATACCTGCACACACAAACAAACAACAATCCAATGCCAGACAGAATAACGGACAGAATAACAACAGAGTAATAGTGTTCAGAGGTACTAAATCCAACAAGTCCAAGTCTCCAAAATGTTCGGGATAGTAACCAATAGTCCATAGAGAGCCTTAAGTATTTTTTTATAGATTTTTTTAGTTATTTATTAATGTTTTACCACAAAAATAGAGTATGGTCCAAATGGACAAAAAGAAAATAGCGGAAGCATAAACAAAACGTCCAAATGGACAAAGAGAAAATAGCGGAATATAAACGTCCAAATGGACAAATAGAAAATAGAGGAATATAAACGTCCAAATGGACAAAGAGAAAATGGCGGAAACATAAACATGATGAATGATAAAATAAAACATAAATAAAGAAATATAAAGAACAATATAATAAAGTGTGGAAATTAAAGTTAATTGTTAGTTGTTAAAGATGACCATCTTGAAACTTGTCAAGTATATCATCAAAATGTTAGTAATGAAGATCGATGGTGAGTGAAGGATGTTCTCGGATTTAAAGTTAATGGGAATTTATTAGAAGCTTGATAAAATCATAGCGACTACACGACAAACTTCCATAAGTCTTAAATCAACCGCATACAATTCTCTTCCATGCTTGATCTATTTATTCGGGACACAAAATGTTGCGCTATGTTAAGCAGATCGCCAAGTGATTTATGTAGAAATCACCCTACAACGAGGCCGATCAACAATTTGTGTGCTAATGCATGCGAGAGAAGTGATATATATATATATCACTTTTCGAAAGCAATGCCGCACGAAAAGAAAATAGGTAGCGATCTCGTCTTTATCAAGAATCCATAAGAATTCTCAAGATATTAAAGACTTTCATCGATTAAAATAAAAAAGAAGTAAAAGATGGAACCACATTCAAAAGCTCCTTCTGATCGGTAAAATAGCAAGTGTACTATTTTGCCTTTGTAATAATAGGGAAAATTCCCCGAATGTCGATCTCAGGGACTGCGCAGGAATAATGAGTTCAATTCAAGGTTCAATTAAACAAAAACTTCAATGGGGTTTTGTTTGGTAAATATAACTCAACGAAAAATAGAATAAGCAGTAAATGAAATTGACTTTGTAACAAAGATGAGTAACATGCTAGGGATAGTGGATGATTGACAATGTAACAACTCTGAAATTTCTATTGCAACAACTTATTTTCAAAAATCAATTACCGGTTCTTAAGATTGTTTGATCCTAAGTCCTTAGTGAAAAAACCTTTGATCCTTCATCCTAAACCCTAAGTCCTTATAAATTTACGATGAAATCAAGCAATTAGTTATCAAGAATATCCGGTTGCTATAAGGTATTCCTAGTCCTAGGTAATATCTATTATAGCATATTCTCATGAAAGCATTATCAATGGTGGTCCGCCTAAATGATAATCATAGATCAATTCCAATTTGTCCGAAAGGAAAAGCTTTAAAAACATCAGGAGAATAAATTAATAATTGAAAACATGATAGTTATCACAATTGCAAACTCAGAGTCATTACAAAGTGAAATCAGAGCCACCCCCTAGCATTGGGGGATTTAGCTACTCATAGTAATCAAAGAAAACACAATATTGAATAAAGACATTACAAGAAATTGGAGGAGATTGAATCTTCAATTGCTTCCGTTCATGAAGATCTTCTTCTCTCCCAAACCCTTGCTTTCTCCAATCTCCTCTTGTATTCTTTTCTCCAATCTGTCAAAAAGTCCTTTCTCTCTTGCCCTAAAGTTATTTTTATAATCAATCTTCCATTCAGGTTGAAACCAAATGTCAAGAATACCCTTAATGATCCCATTTGAGTGAGGAAACTTATAAACATATATTTAGCCCGCGCTCATCAACACGGGCCATGTTTCTGCACGCGGGCGCCCGTGTTTCTGCACGCGGGCGCCCGTGTTGATCTTCTGACTTTGATTCAAACTTGCATTTCCAGCCACATTTCAACACGGGCCGTGTTTCTGCACGCGGGCGCCCGTGTTGACCTCTGAAATCAGCTTTTCCGGCTTCTTTTCATCCACTCGTGCGCGCCACAAGTTCCTATTTTTCCCATGCATCAACCTGGCCACAACATAATCAACCGGCGCATAAAAAAGATCTTTTGACATAAACTTTAAACCAAATGCAATGCAATACTATAAATTAATAAAGAAGATAAACTTAACTTAAAAAGCAATAAACAACCGAATGTGTTACCGAGATGATGAATTTGTGCTGGATGAAAGACATAACTTACTAGAAATGGTGACCGATCACCTTCCATGTCTAAGTTCAATTACTTAATATTGCGAATTCGGATTTTCATCCTATCGACATCCTAAGTCCATTGATATTAGAGAGGAATTAGGCCTCTAATTTGTGATTCAAAGAAAAAATCAAAAGAATGGAGTAGGAGAAGAGTTAAAACCAAAAACAAGCCAAAAAAGAAAAAAAAGCATTCCGCCTCGCTGGAAATCGATTTCCCTCTGTAGGAAAACGATTTCCTGCATGCAGTTTTCAGATCTGCGCGCAGTTTTCAAAAAAACAGCAAATAGAAGCATAAAATCTTGTTTAAGCAAAAACACAAACACCTTATAATCTCATATATCAATGTGCACGAAATTTCCATCAATTCTTCACCAAATAGGACCAATATAACACCAATGGTGCATCACACACAAACTTAAATAGATCATATCTTTGATTATGGAATGGATCAAGAGAATTACCACTTCTTTCACAAACTTGAGTCTACTTGAAGAACAAAATCACAAATGCTTTGATCTTGCACAATTGACGATGAATAACAAGTGAAAAGAGTGAAATGATGAAGGTTTAGTTCAAAATTAGTAGGATTCAAGGTGAATCTTACTAATTCTATGGAAGTGAACATTGGGTGAGAGGTTTGGAAAGGATGGGAAGTGAAAATGCAAAAGTTTCTTTGCCTCTCCAAGCTTGTCAAATGAGGAGGTAGAAACCTCTATTTATAGAATTGGAGGTGGAGGTGAGGGCAATTTGGTCATTATTCATTTGGTAATTAACTTGTGTTTAATTGGTAAAATGAGATTAAAATGGGGTTAATGAGAGGAATTAACTTTGTGGTGAGGTGGAATATTGGTAAATGACAAAGAATAATCAAGAAAAATTGATTGGTGCCAAAATGATGTCATGCTTCCCTTTTTTTTTTTTCAAATTTCGTCCCAGGAAATCGATTTTCTATATGGGTAAATCGATTTCCATAGTGAAATTTTCAAAAATTCTTTTTCTTGCACTGTTTTGATTCTTGCTTGATTTCCTTCCTGTAAAACACAAACAAAAGAAACAAAATGCATATTTTTGGATTTTGGTTAGTATAAAACAAATTAAACAAACATAGGTGCTTGATGGTTTCCCTCAGGGACAAACACAATACCAAAAGCAGAGCTTTGAAATTGAACTCTTGATTAATGATCAAGATATAAATGATGTATGATCTTAGGGTCAAAAGTTGGGGTATGACAATATTAAAAATTCTCAAAAATTGAAGCAAACAAAATATGAAGTAACAAATGATAGAGAAGATAATAGATAGATAAATAAGCACCATAATAACACAAATAACTAAAAATAAAAGAGATAATGGATAATAATACCACACCAAAGATTTATCTTGGTTTGGCCTACACTAGTCCCTAAGTGTTTCCTATTGGATTTGCAGTAAAATAAAACTTGAGCTTTTCATAGGAAAAACTTGAGTTTCCTAGTGGTTAGATATTTGACCAATTCGCTTGTGCTTATTCATTCACATTGTTAGTGGACTTGCCTTTGCCACCAAGATACCAAGCAAAACCTACAAAATAATAGTAACATGCAAGAAGATAAAATGATGTCAACACGTGGAACGTCACAAAGATGCTATAGGGAGTGGCTATGACATTATAGGTTATGATTCTTTTACTTTTGTTTTGTTTTTCTTTCGGCCATTTGAAATGGTTTTCATTTCTGGCCCATATTTAGCCGTCAATCACGTTTCTAATGGGTCCATCGTATATTTTCTATATGCTCATGCTATCTTCAAACACATGCTTGTTGCTACTTATCATCAACACTTTTTTTCTTTTTTCGGTAAAATGTCACAAACACTTGTTTTATAAGCTTATTAAAGCCAAAGAAATTAATTAATAAACTATACACAATCAAAGTAGCATTCACGGACTTGTATTATATTCTGTCACATGCGAACACAAAGGTAAGATTAAAACAAATAAACATCATAATCAATCCTTAATTTGAACATTGAGTTAAATTACACTTTAATTTTTCCTTACATGATTATTATCTTTTAAGTACAAATCAATACAAGACTAAAAACAAATAGTAAACTCAACTAATAAAAAAGTTCGAATTCGGAAACTAACCTTTATGTGGGTAAATTTTTCGGTAGTGTTTGTCACAAGTAACAATTGAGATTTTATTTTGAATTTGTTTATTGTTTGGTTGTCCCACATCTACACCTACAAACATTGAGTTGTTTCATTTGGTTAATTAGCAAGATATTGGAAGTCCGCACAGGTAAATTTTGATGTTCTATATATATATATATATATATATATATATATATATATATATATATATATATATATATATATATATATATATATATATATATATATATATATATATATATATATATATATATATATATATACATATATATATATAAATTTAAAATAAGTTATTTAATTATAGAATAAATAATAATAATTTAAATTTAATTTTGATATTTAAAAATAAAAATTTTGTATCTCAAATAAAAATAATTGTTAATTAAAATAAATTATATATTTTGTTGATTGTAGTCCGTAAAAATAATAAAAATTTAACATTTGAAAATAAAAAATTTGTGTCTCAAATAAAGAAAGATAATTGTTAATTAAAATAAAATGGGTATTGTGCTCATAATGACCTATGAAAAAAATATAAATTTTGGCATTTAAAAATAAGAGTTTTATATCTCAAATAGAGATAGTTTTTAATTAAATTAAAATAGGTATTTTACTGATAGTAGTCCGTGAGGAAAATAAAATTTTGTGTCTCAAATAAAGACAATAGTTAGTTAAAATAAAATAAGTATTTTGCTGATAGTAGTCTGTGAGAAAAATAATTTTTTTGACATTTTAAAATAAGAATTCTATGTCTCAAATAAAAACAATATAATCGGTATATTTTTTTAATAATCATAAAATAATTATGTTTTTGATTGAGTAAATTTTTATGTGTTGCTCTTCATTTAATTTAAAAGATTCAATTTATTTATTTATGCTTAGAAAAATAAGAAGGGAAAGAGAAAAATTAAAATTAAAATGAAAGTGAAAAAGTGTAGAAAAGAGAAATGGTGAGTAAAAAAGTGAGAAGTGGAGAAAAAAGTGAAAGTTGAAAAAGTATTAAATAAAAATTTAATACTTGGTAGCATTTGGTTGAAGTAAGATGAATTAATCGAGAGATTATGTTTTTATTATTCTAACCTTTTGCAAGTATTAAAAAAGTTAAAATGAAAAATATTATTAGTAGTTTGGAAGTATTATTATGAAATTAACCAAAAGAATATAAAGATAAAGGAGAGATGAATGAGAGAAAGAGAAGAGAGAAAGTAATATTGTATTATCATCTTTAAGTCCACTTAACATTGCAACATGGACCATATCTATAGTACATGACCAATAAACAACCATTAACTTAAGGAATACACAAAGGTTAGGAAATTAACTCATATGAGTTAAAGAATATAGAAAGTTGGGTAAATGAACATCCACATCTATTTATTATTATTCATAACACTCCCCCTTAGATGTTCATTGAGGATATGCCTCGTTAAAACCTTACTAGAAGAAAAACCCAGTGGAAAAAAACTAGTGAAGGAAAAATAGTACAATATCCTTTTAAAATAAATTCATTTCTCCCTCTCAGCTGAACGATCATTTCTTCGATGATGAAGAACAATCTTTTGTACTAGTTGATTAAAAGTTCTACTTGGGAGTGACTTTGTGAAAAAGGTTTGCAAGATTATTATATGAACATATTTGTTGGATGTTTATATAACAACTCTTTTGAAGACCATAAGTGAAGAAGAAGTTTGGAGAAATGTGTTTTGTTCGGTCTCCTTTAATGTAACCATCTTTCAATTGAGCGATGCATGCAGTATTATCTGTATATATGGTCGTTGTATTTAATTTTTAAGAAGATAAATCATAAGTATTTTGTATGTTTTGAATTAAGGATCTCAACCAAACGCATTCTCGACTTGCCTCATGTAGTGCTAAAAGTTCTATATGATTAGATGAGGTTGATGTTATTGTTTGTTTCACCGATCTCCATGAAATAGCTGTACCATCACATGTAAATAAATAACTTGTTTCTGATCTACCATTATGAGGATATGACAAGTAACTTGCATCTACATAACCTGTTAATTCAAATATGGATACTTTGATATAAAACAAATCCATGTCTATTATAGCTTTAAGGTAACAATATGTTTGACTCCATTCCAATGTCTTCGTGTTGGTGGAAAATTGTATCTTTCTAATAGATTAACAAAAAATGATACATCAGGACGTGTATAATTAGCAATGTACATTAGTACTCCAATTGCACTGAGATATGGTACTTCAGGACCAAACAATTCTTCATCCTTTTCTCGAGGCCTGAAAGATATTTCTCCATGTCTATTGATCTAACAACCATTAGAGTAAACAACGGGTGACATTTGTCCATATAGAAGCACTTTAACACTTTTTCTACATAGCCTTCTTGATGTACAAATATTCCTTTGTCCAAATGTTCAATTTGTAAACCTAGACATAATTTTGTTTTTTATAGGTCCTTCAGCTCAAACTCTTTCTTTATACAATTTATAGCTTTTGAAAACTCTTCAGGAGTTCTAATAATATTTATATCATCCACATAGACAACTATTATTGCAAATTCTTTTCCTAATCTTTTTATCAAAATACAAGGATAAATGGAGTTATTTGTATATCTCTCTAAGCAGATATTCACTGAGACGATTATACCACATGCGTCCATATTGTTTCAGCCTATAGAGAGACTTGTTCAATCTTATGAAGTAGATTTCTCGAGATTCGAAAGTATGTGTATCTGGTATATTAAACCCTTCAAGGAGTTTCATGTAAATTTCACTATCAAGTGAACCATACATCATATGCAAATTAAGTCTTTCATGTGCTACAAGATTTATTAAATAATAAAAAGTAATTTCATCTACTGCAAATGAATATGTCTCATCAAAATCAATTTCAAGTCTTTGCGAAAATCTTTGAGCTACTAATTGGGCTTTGTTTCTCACAATTTCAATATTTTTATTTCATTTTCGTACGAAAACCCATCTGTATCCAACTGGATTCACACCTCTGAGGCGTTCGAACTACATGTCCAATAACTTTCCTGTTGCAAAGTGAGCTTAATTCTACTTAAATTGCATCTATCCATTTTGGCCAATCCTCACTTTGTCTACAATTTTTAATAGATATTGGTTCATGATCCTCCTTTTTATTTATCACATTTAGCACTATATATTATGCAAAATATCATCAATGTCGACTTCTTGTCGGTTCTACTGTATTCTATTATAGGCACAATTTACCGAAATCTCTTTATTTTCATGAATTTCAGGTACTTGACAAGCCTCTTCTGGAGCTAAAATGTTTATTATGTTTAAAGATTCTTTGAGATTTTCTATATCCTCACTTGAGTCATCTTTAATTTTATCTTATTTTCTTGGTATAGGATTGTTAATATTTGAATTGACTTTCCTACCATGCTTCATGCACGGTTTCAATTCATTTACAATATTAGACTATCCAACAGGAGAATCCACTTTGAATGTAGTATTAGCAGTCGTAATCGGTTGTATAAAAAACCCAAATGAACAATCTTTCGAACTTCTGGTTCATATTGGTTTGTATGACAATCAAGATTTAAAATTGTTCATTTGAACTTCTCGTTCATGATTTCACCTACTTATTCCCTCCCTTAATATTGAAAAAAAATTAATTTATTAAGTGATAATCAGCCTACTGGCCTGCAATCAAATATTTTATTATTTGCTCAAATTATATCAACAAAATAGGGAGTCATATTGATAACACTAAAACACACTATGTATTTGACTCGAATTGCTCAAATTATTATGCTTGTCTTTATCCTACTTTCAGGTGCCATGATCTTTTGGACCTCTCCTTAAAAAAACGAAGCTTAAAGGCCAAGAAATCGAGTTTTTTAGTGAAATTACACACATGGCGTTCAGCATGGCGGCCGCTCTAGGAGGCGCCGTGACATGTCTGCTTTCACCCAGGAGATAACTGCCACGTCCTTCACGATCTTCCATTTTGCACACATGGCGGGCGCAAACCCCCCCTCGGAGGCCGCCGTCTTCACAAAGTTCAATCTCGCCAATAAGGAGTTTGAGGGCACTCCTGTAAAAGCACGACTTGAAGAACATTTATAAATAGGAGTTTTCGTTTCATTTGTTGATCATCCAACTTAGTTTACAACACTAAGCCTATACTTACCATCTGTAAAAGCAATAATTCACCACATCGGGGGATTATTGCATCATAGTTGTGATTAGGTTGAAGCACTTTATTTTTATGCTTGCCGCCATTTTCCTTCAAGTCAAGTTTACTTTCCAGTTGTACCAGATTAAGGACTCCGATTTGGAGCAGGTTCCTTATTTAAAGTTTTACTTTTATTTAATCGTTTATGTATTGCACTTGCTTTAATTGATTTATTATCTTGCTTGTCTTTATTTCTATTTTAACACGATCAACTTTAATATGCTTACTCTCATTTCCATGTCTGGCTAAATTTTTAAGGGTTAGAACGTAAGGATCTTCGTCATGATAACATTCCATATATTGTATCTGTAGAAACACTTTAGGGGCTGTTTTAACTTTTAACACAAGTTTTCTGTACTTAATTGTTTTGGATAAGATCGAAATCCGTCCAATTTTCAAAGTTAAACTTGGTTATTTTTTAACCATTCAAAAAGGGCGAAAGCGTTTTGTCTAGTTAATTAGGATTCTTTGACACTTTTAGAAAATGATTTTGAAACAGTTTTCGGACGCGTTCACGGGTTTGAAATCCGATTCTTGAGAGAAAGCCATGAATCTCTTTTAAGTTAAATATTCCAAGTCAAAACCACTTTTTTACTAAGTCAATGAACCAATTTCTTAAAAATAGGTTTACTTCTTTAACGCTAAAAACACCTTTTATAAGTGACAATAGAAGGAATTGATAAGAGAGTAAACTCGGCTCTTAGTCCGCGAAAGCAACAAATTCCCGTTAAATTGTTTCTTTTCAAGAGTAGAAAATATTTCCCAATAAGTAGTTATATTCAGAAACAATCGGAATATTATCTGACTGATGTGAATTACATTCGAGCCTGTCTTTTATCTGAATTTACATTATCCCTTTATTTCCTTGCACTGTATACTTTCAAACAACTGAATTGATCCGTCTTAGATAAGTACCCTAACAATAGAAGTCGATAGATTGACGATTGGTCTCTGTGGGAACGATAATCTTTTGTATTATTCTAACGTGATTCGTATACTTGCGATTACAACCACATCACATATCAATTATATTTTTCAATATTCTTTCACGATTCATCTTAATGTATTATATTAGAGCAATTGGAATATAAACAACACATCCAATAGATGAGAAGTATTATAATAAGTTGTAAGTTAAGGGAGGGTTAAGATATAGTATCTTGTTGGCTTGATTGCATGATCCCAAATCATAATTAGAAGTTATAATCTCATAAGTATCAATCATACAACTAACTTTAAACGTCTAAAGAATGGATCTTCGAGACCATTTTTTTATCATATGATCATATGCTACAAGATATTCGATATCAATTTTTAATAATATATATGATACTTATCAAGAAAGGTCTGGAACAAAAAAAATTAGAAAATAAGACCGGTGTCTGAGAAAACAATTTCATAAAATTCTGGTTGTAAGTAAACAATAAATATTTTGCATAATATTTTATTCTATGCAACAATTAATGTCATGAAAAACTCAATTTCTTTGATTTTTAATTTTCTTTAAAAACACACAAAAATTTACTGAATTGAAGAAACTTCTGGTTCTTCAATACTAATTATTCACATCATATTATATTTGAGATGACCCAATCGATTTTACCAACGACACATTTAAGTGTAACTTGTAAATTTCTGGTTTACAATAGCATGTGCTTCAATTGTACTAATATAAATGTAGTACAAGCCCGAGGAAAAACCCGGTAGCTTTTCATTTACACATTTTTTTTGTTCAAATTTTGTTGTGTAATACAAAGATATTCGATACCTCCAATATAATTCATAACCAATATAATAGTATCTCATGAGTAAACACTTCAATCATACACATGCATATAAACATATTATCATATAATTATCAAACAATTATCTCTTATAAAATTAAACATATTTAATCATGCAAAATCATATCACTAAAATTATATCGTTATATAATTAATTTGTTTTACTATTCTTCATGGATGCTTGATGAGTTCTTTAGGAACTATATAAATAACTTGTTTTGCTATCTTTCAAGGATGTTTGATAAGTTTTTCAAGAACTATATAAATGATTTGTTATAAACAATTATCTAAAAAATATAATCATCCTTCTGAGACGCGTTAAAATTATTTTTGTCATTCTTCTGAAATGACAATCTTTTTATGAGTATATTATAAATTATAAATTTTTAGATGCATATGACAAAAAAATCTTTATCAAATCCTTCTAGGATATTTTAATATTCTTCCTACAATACTTCTAAGATGTATGGAAAGTACAATTGATATTATCCTAATCAAATAATATATAATAGGTTGAATAACTAATATATTTTATTTTATGAAACTAAAACAAACAAAAAAAAAATACCTGAGAGCGTATTCTACTAAAAAAATTTACAATATTTACAATCCTCCATGTATGCATACCATCAAATTATGGAGAAAAAAATTGGATAATTTTATTCAATTTTATTTCTCATAAACTTATGTTACAAATATTTACATCAATAAAGAAAAAAAAAATCAAATTTCTTTGTGAAATCCTTATGGAATACTTTACTATTATTGATTCATATCTTCTAAAATTCGGCAATATTATTGATGCAACCAATTTGCTATTTTTTAACATAATTGATGCAATATTTATGAGATTCATTAATATTGTATATGCAATTCTTATGGGATTCGTTAATATTGTAAATGTAATCCATCTAGGATTCATTAATATTAAGGATGCAATCCTTCTAGAATTCAATAATATTATAGATGTAACCTTTCAAGGATGCTTAAATATTGAATTCTTCTGGAATTCATCCATTACTGATGAACACAATAATCAGTTAAAATTTAGTCTTTGAACAATCCTTTGGAGATTATTTAATATGAAATTTTATAATATTAAATTTTGGTTATACAAAAACTACATCACAAATTATTTTCATAAACAACTATCAAGAAAAATTATTCTTCGTGCAATCATATAGAAATGTTGTTAAATTCTTCCCGAATTTAACAAAAATGATCAAAGAAATATAAGAAGATTGTACAAGGTAAATAAATTTTTCAACAAAATATATATAAAAATAAATATAATTACATGAATAAACAAATAGAAACAAGATCATGACTTATATTATATTGGTTCAAACATATTGAGAGTAGAAAAATAACGTAGAACTTGAATATATTATCACTCGCACAGCAGAGTCTCGTACTAATAATGTTTATGAAATTAACCAAAAAAATATAGAGATATAGGAGAGATGAATAAGAGAAAGAGAAGAGAGAAAGTAATATTGTATTATCATTTTTAAGTCCACTTAACATTGCAACATGGACCATATTTATAGTACATGACTTATAAACAACCATTAACTTAAGGAATACACAAAGGTTAGGAAATTAACTCAGATGAGTTAAAGAATATAGAAAGTTAGGTAAATGAACATCCACATCTATTTACTATTATTCATAACAAGTATATTCTTTTAATGGATAGATAGTTAAATAGTTGAATAGTTGATGTACTTTTATTGGGAATGTCTATTGATCTTATTAGCTATCAATGTAGGCGTGCACTTTTTTTTTTTGGTAATGAGGAGGGCCAAAGGCCCAACAAAAAAAAAACTACAAGAGAACACTCCTAGAGAAAGGATTACTACTCTTATCCTTCTCCATACTATGCAAAAGCCAAGGAGGTGGCTCTCTATAGAAAATAATATCTTCTTTCATCTTTTTTGCCCTTTAGAGCAAGTAAGCAAGCAAGTAAGTTGACACTAATCTTCCCACAAGCATGTTCTTGTTATTCTTTTCCTTGATGCAATCCACAGTCTTTCCAGAGTCAGTTTCAATTTCAACTTTCGAGTAGTCAAGATCCATAACCAATTTTATGCTAATATAAATACTCCAGATTTCAGCCATAAGGGAGCCAATGTATTTAGAAAATCCTCCAATCCACGATCCATGAACATCTCTAATAAGGCCACCACATCCGGATATACCGTTGCTATCGTGAGCTCCGTCGATATTTAGTTTCACAAAAGAAAGTCTAGGGGCACACCAATGCACATCTATAATTTCCTGTTTATTTCCCATAATATTTTTATTCCATAAGATTGCCTTATTGTACTGGAGGACTCTATCTGCTACCACCTCTTTAGCATTGTCTGGCCGCAAGTAATTACAATCATGGGCCTCATTATTTCTCCATGTCCAAAGCTCATGACAAGCAATGGCCCAGGTGTTACACCAATAAGGATAATCATGAATATCACTAGATATATTTATCTTTATCCAATCAAGCCAACTTGCATGGAAAAACTCATTTCTGAAAGTGTCAGGAACTATACAGTCTCACATAACTTTCACCACCCATGCAGGCGTGCACTTAAGTCAATCATTTTGCAGCTGACAAATACATAAATAAATAACATATCTAACTTAAATTTATCTTTATTTATTGTTAGATGTTAATGTTAGATATATTAGTAAGTTACACTAGAGAATTAGATATACATGTTAATTGAAAATTCTGTTAGTTTCATAATTTTTATAAATACTTTTTTAAGAATTACTCCATCCGTCCCTAATTTCAAATAACTAATACTCGATTTCGAACCATTTTTTTAATAAAAAGTCAATCACTTCTTAAGTATTGAAATCAACCTCATTTGCACACACATAGCTCGATCATGGGCTTTCTTACCGTGAGACTTACTCGATTAATCGTCTGATTGGCCGTTTAGAAGACTAGCTACTTTTCTAGTACACTTACACTTTTAATTTAATCCTTTTATGTTTAATATTTTATGATTTCTAGTATGGACTTATAGAATTGTTTGTATGGACTAATATTCATTCCATCCCCATTTGGCAAGTTGTTTCTCCCATTCCCGACACCTTGTAAATAATTTTCCCGCTTTCTTTATCTTTAGCTTTCTTATTTTCTTGCTTGCTTGTTTGCATAAATAATTTGCTTACCCCCGCACTCTTGGTCCATACACCAAGTCATAACCCACTCTTTGTAAGTCAATTGTCTTGTGTATCGCCATCGACTATGCTACTGCATTCTTGGTCCATATACCAAGTCATACCCCATGTTTTGTATGTCAAATTCCTTGCGCATCACCATCAACCTTGTTTTTCAAACTTCAAACCTTTTTTACAATAAACCTTGACTTTGTCAAGTGAGTGAAAACTCTTTTTCCCAAATAAGTGCTAAAACACTTAAGCATATTCAAACACTTTCAAAAATCCTAAAAACAACTTCAACCTCATTCAAACCTTTTTTCCATTTTGTCCTTTTAATTCAAAACCTTTTTCATAAACGAGATGCTTAGTCGATTTCAAATGAAAACATGCTTCCACATGTAAATATCGAATGTTTTCCACTCGAATATGATGATGGCTAGCATCCATGATTCAGTTTCCCATTCTTGTAGTAATGCAAACAATCTCTTATCATTGTGCACGTAGTAATGTTTTCGTTTGAACGCGGTCGAGTACCTCTCGCTAAAATCAATCAACAAACCTATGTGGTTACTATTACCATGAACTACGAGGCCGTGACTTCTTCATTGCACATGGAAGGTACGCAGGCATAAGACTAATGAAGTCTTGCCGAGCACATAAATAAAATAATAAAACATTTCTTTTCTCATCTCTTCATTCTTTTGCAAACTAACTAGTTTAGCCTAAAAACACTGATTTTCAAAAGGTTCATGTGGAGTACCATATATGTGATGGGTTATAATACCTTCCCCTTGCATAACCAACCCCTTATCGATATTTCTCTTTGTGGGCTTTATCGATATTTTCCCCTTTCCTCTTTTGGAAATAATAAAGTTCGATGGCGATTCTTGTTTTACGAGTTAAGTTAAGTAATAACTTAATCTCAATTTTTGCACCGCTATAAAAAAAGTGGCGACTCTGCTGAGGAACTTCCCTAAGTGGGTTAAACCTACCTTGTTTTTATGTGTTCATATTATTACCTTTTGTTTGCTATTTATTTTTGTATATATTTATCTATTTATATGGTTATTTGGGTGATACTTATGTGGTGAGGTATAAGTCCTAACCCGGACTTGAGATCACAATAAGATAAGATGGTGGTATGATCAATAGTTGCATTTCTGGATCAGTCCTAAACATGAGCAACACATGATGTTATCCCACTCATTGAAGGCCTCATGGAAGCTAGTACTTGTTGTTATGAGCAGTCGTAACGACATGATTACTTTCAATTTTGAGTGTCCCGAGAAACTAAGAACCTTAGAACCCTTTACCCATCTTGTCCTCTTAGGTAGTGTAGAAACAATTCAAGTTAAGACTCGAACTAGTTGTCATGCGATGCTACACTAAGACGAGTTTTTCTTGAGAATATTATTAGCCCTTACAATCTGTTGTGTAGCCCGGTAATATCCGAAAAAGAATCGTAGACTTTGGAAACTTTTAAAACCTTATTATACAGGTACAATAAACCCTTAGTAATACCTGGGTGGTTGGTTCCAGACTCCATGCTCGAGGTTTCCAATGTGCCTTTTGCAATTTTTACATGTGGATCTTGCCGTGATGCATTGCATTTCATTGCATTCTTTGCATACTTAAAGCATACATCTAGGTTGTGAAGAAAATTTATTCCTGTCTGTCTTCATCTTCAGAGTTGATTTTCTACCGTCAAGCTATTTCCTCAACACGAGTACGGTACTAGAGCTAACATTAAACGAAGAACGGACAATCAAGAATAACATAACGCAAAAGTCATAATGGAAATTGATGACTTGAAGGCAGGCATGACCAAGGTCATTGAAATGATGCAAGTTTTGAATTCTAGAGGAGAAGCACCTCAAAGGACTGTGATCACCGAAGTTAATAGCTTCATTGTTGATCCTCCACTAATTTTGCATCCAGCTTCTACATGGCCTGAGTTTGGTTCGCCACCGAATTACTCTCATACATATGAGAAGAATCTGGGATTGGTCAATCTCCACAACTCGTGATCGGTCAATCTTCACAGCCAGTGTTTCATGCTCCTATCATTATTGAATCTCAGTCTATGGTGCACACTGTTGTTCATCCTTCTTATGAGAATCCTCTTTTTGAATACCATGCTGCTCATTCCCATAATGGAAGTAAAGGAGATGCTGGAGATATTGAAGATGTCAGAGAATAGTATCAGAATTTAGAAAAGAGACTTAAAGCCATGGAAGGCAATGATTACTTTGAGGTGTTTTCATGTTGGCTGCATTAGTGGTAAAACATACCTGGTTGATATTGTATTATTGTATGGAGTCCATAGGTAAGTACCCTCCCTACTGAAGTTTAGTTGGTTCAACCTGTCATAGATAAATATCGGGTTCTATGGTGCTCATATCCCTGATCTTTCTCACGGGCATTATTTCAACATAACGCTCGAACGGCCAGCCAAAAATATCCCTAGAGTCCAATCTCAATGAGTGTAGCTTCGAGTATCACCCAACTTCAATCAGGAATCCAAAGCCAACCATCTCGCTACTTCCTATAGGCCAAAGTCAAGTTCAACTAGGGTTCTAAGGGCAAATTAGTGCTTAATGACACCACGCGGGTGCCAAATGTCTCCTCTATCATGTTCAAGGGCCATCAGGACAAACCAAAGTGTCACACTAACGGTGGCCACCAGATCTACCATAGCGATACATGTCGTATAGTCTCCTTGGTCTATTGCCACATACCTAAGGTACACTAGATCCGGGTGTAGGATCTTTCACACAAGAATATTCCTAAGCAGTACCCTTAACAATAAAGCAAACAAAGCAAACAATTAAGGTGATCTAAATTTTAAGGTAACCCCTCTTTTAAGTAATCCCCAGCAGAGTCGCCGGTTCTGTAATACAGTGGGAGAACTGACTTTTAGAAATGTTGCGGATAGCAAGAGTCGCCACCGACTTTTATTTTATCCAGTTAGGAAAGGTAAAAAGAACATGAAAGACCTTTTGAAAGATTTTGAGTTCGGGGGTAGGTTATACAAAGGGAAGGTATGAGCACCATTTATATCCATGGTTATCCATGGGCTCTTAATTGCTTAGCTCACTTTGTTTGATTGTTGAAAAGTGTAGTGTGTGATTAGAAAAGATTTTGAATAAGGACTTTAACTTATAAATAAGTGTAGCCTTTTGGAAATCGTTTTGAAAAGAGGTGTGAAAAGCATTTGAAAGTTTGATTTGAATGTGAGCATGCAGTTAAGAGCCACCTACCCTAAGTTTGTCTTTCTTGTTCTTTAAGTCTTTTGTTTGAAAGGGCTATCCATACCATAAGGAGGGTAAGAAGTCCTTTTGTTGGATGTATCGGGTCATCGAGGGTCATCGTTTTCCATAAGTCTATCCATACCATAAGAAGGGCAGGAAGTCTTTAGGAAAGGATGTGAATAGTCATTTGTAGGCAACCAGTAAAGATACCTTATCATTCGAAGGGACGATCATCATTTAACCGAGGCAACATCGAGGGACGAGATCATTTTATCGTAGGCAACTCGAAGAGACTATGATATTTTACTAGAGGGACTATGATGTTTTGAATCGAAGGTAGCAGGCTAAGGTATCCCTACGCTCGAGGGACTTGACTATTTTGATCGAAAGGCAGCATAAGAGGGGTTACCATTGAATGTGTGTGTGTGTGTCACAATCAGGTGATTCAATTGAGATATATTTATCTTGTAAAATTAGTGATCTAAATTAATTAACAATCTTATCACTCCCTATTTGTTACTAACCACGCAGTTAAAATATCAGCAGAAATTATAAACCACAGTTATAATTATAAGATGCGGAAAGTAAAGGCAAAAAGATAAAGGACAGAAATTATAAACCTAAACTATTACAAGAAAACTTATTGCGACCTATACATATTTTCTAAAATTTAAAATAAATGATAGAAGGCGAAATTTAAATAAAATAGACAATTAAAATTAAAGGCATGCGACAATCAAGGGAGTATGAGGTGAGAAGAGAATCGCGTTTGAAGAAATTCAATGTTTGATTACAAAAGGCGAACCTAAACCTTAAAGGTTAATGAAAAAACCTAAAAATATGATTAAAGGTTAATTTTAACGAACCTAAAAAATAAAATCGAGGTCAAATATTATAAACCTAAAAATTAAACTAATTAGCCTAAAAACCTTAATTGACTAAATTAACCTAGGTCTAAAAGTTATTATTGATTAAAAAATAAATTAGTCTACTAATACAAAACCTAAAAAAAAATTAAATTGGTTTTTATTGTTAAAAGGAAAAAAAGTTTGGTTTTAATTAAAAAAGGATTTGTAATTTTTTTGAATGAAAAAAAATAAAAACTAGTTATATAAATAAATATAAAAAAATTCAAAATAACTGGCACCGATGCAGTGTGATGCATTGATGAGGGTCCATGGTATGCCTCCAATTTAGTAGAAATTGGATCTGGGCGCTGTGAAGATCTGATGGTGAACACGTGAGGATGCACCGTGGATTGCCGTTGATTGTGTGCACTGGATCGACATCCAGATAATTTGAGGAAAAAAAGTGTCTTACCTGGGGATTGAACCCAAGTGTAACTCGGTGGGAAAACTGAATTTTTTTTCGCAAACAAATGTTGAGGTGAGCAAGAGTCGTCACCGACTTTTATTTTGTCCAATTTTAGGAAAGGTATAAAAGTACAGGAAAAACCTTTAAGAAAAAAGTTTGAGTTCGGGGGGTAAGTTATGAAAAGGGAAGGTGTTGGCACCCTTTTCATCCGTAGTTATCTACGGGCTCTTAGTTTGCTTAGCTCATTTTGTTTTGTTTGAAAAGCTTGAAAAATCATAGTGTGTATGTGTGTTTTGAAAGGAGGTGCCAATAGTAAGGCAAGACATCGCAATGATCCTTGTGTCAGTTCTCAAGGATGTATGCAAAGTATTTTGAAATTTGTTTGAAAAAGCAAGTGGTGAGAAAAGTATTTTTGTTGAGCAAGCAATCTAAGGGCTACTTACCCTATGTTTGGTCTTTCCTATACTTTCTACTTTCTTTTAAGGGATAAGACTAACCATACCATTTGTGGATAGGTAGTTCCATCTATTGGACGTTTTTAAGGGACATCGAAGGATCGTCGATGGTCGTTGAAGACAACATGATAGAGGTACCTTTAGCAAATTCAAAGGGGCAAATCATCTTTTTTCGTAGGCAACAGTTCGAGGGACAAGATCATGCATTCTTAGGCAACATCGAGGGTCATCGAGGGACCATGATCTTTGTTGATTTTTGAATCGAGGGACGTTTGCTATTGGGTACCTCTATATTCGAGGGACACAACCATTATTCGCAAGGCAACCAAGAGGGGCGCACTCAAATTTTATAATACCATAAAATAACCCTAGAGATCGAGTAATACTACTGCTTTTTGATCAAAACAACCCTGCTATTATTAAGTGAATGTAATAATGTTGAAGTCCAATTCAAACCATAGATCCAATGATTCTTTTTAGTTTGATTAGTCCAATTCAATTGTAACTTGTGTAAGTGTTCAAAGTGATATCTTAATTTTACATTTTAAGTAAAACTTAACTTTTAAATTGTAAGAACATCATATTTAAGATGAAGACTTTGACTTTCACACTTTTAGCCAAATGAAAAGTCAACTTAATAGGTAGTAACTCTGAAACCCTTCCCATCACCTAAAAGAATGCTTCAACACTCAATGTTCTTTTGTTGAACCATTTTTTTTTTCAATTAGCATATTAAATCTAGCATTATTTACATTGTGAACTTCAATTTTCTAAGGTTATGCAATTCTGGTTCTGTGGACTTACCATTTAAATAATAATCATTTTGAGTTGTATCTAATACACTACATATGGTTGCTTGGTAACTCATTTAAATTTGGTCTTTCCACTTACTATGGATTGACCTTACCTCATTATATGTTGCCATTCTTACAGGTCTTTCTCAGGCATAAAGAAAAATGGGTGACAATAGCTCTCATTCCATATATATAAGGTAGACTTTTTTTTTTTGATGCCTCACATTATTAGCTTCAAATGCATTGCAAGATTATGATTGAACTTTATTTTATTGACTTGCTGCAATATTTATTATCATGAATCAGATTATGATATGACACCCTATGGAGAGCAATTAAATGTGATTGTTCTCCAATAATGACTACAATATTGATTTTGCCAATTTTTGACACAAGGTATAGAATAATTTTACTCTATCATTTTTCAGAATTGCTTTTGGCAGCAAGTTCTGTCATGCAGTTTATCAACAAATTATAGCAGTTGAGATCCGTAGATGTAAAAAAAATTAGATCCTTATTTTCAAATTTGCTTTGTACTTAACGTGTTATTATCAACATAAGAACGCTTCATTATACGTGTTACTTTACGAGGTAATATAGAACTTTTTCAAGCTGTGAGAGTATGCAGTAAAGCCAATCTGAATGTGTCTCCAATCAGCCATTAAGTCTCATACTATTAATGGTAGACATTAAAAAGAATTTGTAAAAAATGAATCTTGCATGTTGGTTTTTAAGAGTTGATCTAAGTCAATTTAAAAATTTTAAAATCTGGTTTTTAAGAGTTGAATTAAGTCAATTGAAAAAACTTAAAATATACTTGAGTCATTTTATGTGAGACTCGTATTTACACGTCAAATTCAATAATGTTGAACGTCATAGATAATTTAGAAACTCGGGTCTCTTAATATTCTGAATGCACTTATTTTAATGGTTCAATTATTTATAGTAATATTTTATGTGGAATCAAATTTTCATTTGTGTGATTATTTTATTATAATAGAGTTTATTTGGTTATTGCTCATTTCATGGTTAATAAAATTTTCATATGATATATAATGTTATTAAAATTGATGTGCTCTATTTTTTACCTCTCTAAAAACTGTATTGAAGCGATCTATGGTATTATAAAATTTGAGTTCTCTATTTCTTATATTATTTGAATAAAGTATGAGATGTTTGGAATAATTTATAACTAAATTGTATTATATGATAAAATCTATTATTTCATATTTTATAATTGTATTTAAATATTATATACCAATTAAAATTGAGAAATATTAGCGAGATTCGGTATTCCCCCTTATTAAAAAAAAATTTTGCCTTCGCCCCTTAGAAAACAAGATTCTGTTTCCAGGAACCCCCTATCTCTTGTTTGGCTGACTGGGCGAGGGGAATCTTGCATTATTAAAAAAAAATTTTGCCTTCGCCCCTTAGAAAACAAGATTCTGTTTCCAGGAACCCCCTATCTCTTGTTTGGCTGACTGGGCGAGGGGAATCTTGCAAAAGCTAGGTTTCAAACCCAGGTCACCAATGTTATATTCCTACTAACTTAGTACTAAACCATGCATGTTTTGTTGTTTATAATTGCAAAAAGTTTCTATATAATAATATTCCATTCTTTTTCAATTAAAAAAGCTGTACATATTATTTAGTTTTTTAATTAACTTCAGTAATATATAAATTAAAAAGTTGTATTATTTAATAATGTTTTTTAATTAATGAAAAATTAAAAAGCTGTATATAAATTAAAAAGATGTATTATAAAATGTTAAAAATTAAAAAGCTGTATATAAATTAAGAAGCTGAATATAAATTAAAAAGCTATATATAAATTAAAAAGCTGTATTATAAAATGTTAAAAATTATTTTAATTAATGTTTTTTTATAAAATATTTAATTAACATTTTTAATTAACTTTTTTTATAATTATGTTTAAATGTATTTAAAATATTTTAACATTTTTTTATATAATTATATAAATGTATTTTAAATATTTTAACGTTTTTTTTTATAATTATATAATTATATAAACAAAATGTTAATTAAAATTATTAAAAAAATATAATTATATAAAATACATTTAAATATTTTTATAACTATTTAAATATTTTAATAACTATTTTAATTGCCCAGTTTTTTTAAAATGTTAAAAAATTTATAAAACATTTTTATTAACGTTTTTATTTACATTTTTATTTTAAAATAATATTAAAATAATATATACAGCTTTTTAAAGTTATTATAAAATAATATTAATATTTGTAAAATGTTAATATTTATAAAATGTTAAAAATATTTATTAACGTTTTTATAAATTTATTTTTATTAATGTTTTTAAATATTTATAAAATGTTAAAAATATTTATTTAAATATGTACAGCTTTTTAAAGTTATTATAAAATAATATTAATATTTGTAAAATGTTAAAAAGTTAATATTTATAAAATGTTAAAAATATTTATTAACGTTTTTATAAATTTATTTTTATTAACGTTTTTAAATATTTATAAAATGTTAAAAATATTTATTAACGTTTTTATAAAATGTTAAAAAGTTTTTGTATGTACAGCTTTTTTTTATTAAATCTATATATTTTTATTAACATTTTAACGTTTTTTAACATTTTTATTTTATTATATTATAAACGTTTTTATTTATTTTATATATATATATATAATATTAAAATGTTAATAAACATTAATATGTTAGTTTATAAAAAAAATCTAAATTTTAACGTTTTAATTGTAAGTAAAAGTATAAAAAAGTCATAAGTTAAAACAAGAAAATGTGAATGGTTCAATGGTTGGAGGATCACCCCATATGCATTAAGATCTGGGTTTGAATCCCAGGTTTTGCAAATCAATTAATTGAGATTTTTGCAACCTATCCACGCCACCTAAGCAGAGATTTTTGCAACCTATCCACGCCACCTAAGCAAGCAATGAAGATTCTGTGCCACCTCAACAGATTCAGCGCCAACTCACCACACCCAATCAGCCAAACAAGGGATAGGGGGTTCCTGGAAACAGAATCTTGTTTTCTAAGGGGCGAAGGCAGAATTTTTTTTTAATAAGGGGGAATACCGAATCTCGCTACTTTGGCAGGGGGGTGAATAGTATTTAACCCTACTTTTAAATATTTCAAGTTATTAGTTATTTTATAATAACAATTGTATATCACCAACAACCCAGTCTTATCGAATTACCTAAGATATGAATGACTATTGCATTTCCATGTTCTTTGTTTAACATAGCTACTATATATAAATTTATTCATCTATATTATGTTTTGTTAATCTTAAATTAACATTTCTCATTCGAATTTTAATTTTTTTTTTTGCTTTTGTAATACATTATTTATCTTAAGATTTAAATTACCCGTGCGGACGCACGGGTCTTCTACTAGTTTTTAAAGAAAATCAACAACCTAACTAAGATTATAATATACCTATTAACACCCTTAATTGCACTTTTGCTTTTTTTTTAAATTACACTAACAAATGCCCATTTTGGTAATTTGCTATATCAATCTTCTTATGAACCAATCATATCTATCCATTATTCCAAGTGGCACCTCATTCTCAATTTGTCATAACTTTATACAAACACCATTTTAATATCATATGTTTTAACCATTGTGTAATACTGATTGTGAAAAACTTCTCTTTAAACGGTATACAAAACAGGGTCACTTTTGTTTCAATATTTCCCTCTCTTTTGCCCTTTCACATTCATTCTTACTCAACCATTCTATCTCCATTCCAAGTTCTACAAGCGCCGACTCTCTTCTTCACCATAAATCTCCATTCTCTCTCTCCATTCCACCGGTACTACAACCCTAAGCCCTTTTCTCTTCTTCTTCTTCTTCTTCATTTTCTTCACCATCACTGTTGAATGTGTCTTAAGGTTTTACGGAGTTCATTTTTATGTCCTTTGTGCTATGATTTTCAGTTTTTTTTTGTTATATTTTTAAGGATATTGATTTCTATTCTAAAAGTTACTTTCTTTAAACTACGGATGTTATTATGGAGTTTGTTTATGGAGTACTGGTTTTCTTGGATTTCGCTTTTATGGAAAGAAATTTTTAGTCCTTCTGTGCTATGCTTTTCAAATTTTTAGTCCTTCAGCTTTTGCAAATATCTGTGTTGGATCTATGTTAAAGCAAGCCATTTCCATCAGAAGGGATCTTACTTGTCGTGGTTGATTTATGACTGTGTTTATTGTGTGGCCAGGTTAGTAATGGGTTTGTTACGTGGGTGTGGAACTGCCTTCAAGGAGAAGAAAATTTCACTTTTAATCTTGCTTACAAAGTGTTCGATGAAATGCCTTTGTCGGTTTCTTGATTCTTTCTCTTTTGTTTTTTATGTTTTTTCGCTATAGCATTGTTGTTGTGTTGACATGAGAAATATGTTCAGGTTGAAGTTGGTTCTATAACAGATTTTCAATTGGAAACAATAGTATTCAAACTCATATTTTCAGCAGCACTCATTCTCTTGCAGATTCAAAGTATGCAGGAAGAGCACTATTTGTGAAAAACATGTTTCAAGCCTAAATGTGTTGTTTTCAATCTTGATAAAATCGGTATTCTACTTCGCTTATTATTGCTATTCTATTTATTGCATTACATGTTTTTTGTATTTAGTATAAATATTTTCAGCTTTTAGTTTTCAGATATTAGTTTTTTTAGGCTAAATACCCCTTTTGGTCCCTTAAGTATACCCTTGGGTCCATTTTGGTCCCTCAACTCAAAAAGTTCCAAATTGGTCCTTTAATTGTTCTAAAAGGTGCACGTTTATCCTTTCTGTCAAATAAGGTGTAACAAACGTTAAATAATCCTACGTGGCATGTGATGTGGAAATGTTTATATGTTTTTTTTATTCTATGTGTCTCTTCCCAAATTGGCTTCGTCCCCAAATTCACAGGTGCTAGGGTTCGCATTTGCAGAACCAAATCTCCTCTTCTTCCTCAACGAATTATTCTTCCCCAATTTATAGGGTTCACGTGGAAAATGAAGTCTTCTTCCTCAACGAATTCTGGAGAATGTACATACGATTCTTATTTGAAGAAATTTGGGAGTGCAGAAGGGATGTTGCGATGGAAACCTAAATGTGGCTGTGGAGACATGGCTACTCTACGAAGAGCTTCAACTGTCACGAACTATGGGCGACAATTTTGGGGTTGTCGTAATTATAAGGCCAATTAACTTGTTTAGTCGCATTCCATGGTTGTGTTTGGTCTGATTTGAAATTATTGTTGAACGACATAGGGTTCAACACAACCTGGATGTGGCTACTTTCAATGGTTATATGATGATGCCGAGGATGAAAAAGATCACTTTATGAGGAATCAAAAGAGTAGGTTGGAGAAGCTTGAACATGATATTGATGCTGCAAAAATGGAGGTTGAGTGTTTAAAGAAGAAGATTACAGAATTGCAGAATTAATCGAAGAAGAGCATGAAGATAGAAAAAATTTGGAGGAGTCTGTTTTGTTTACTTTTAGTTGTTGTTGTTAGGATGTTGTAATAAGGTCAACCAGTTTAACATAGGTTGTTGTTAGGTCAGATGCTACACATTGGATTTGTGTAAAAGTTTACAATTTCAATTTTAATTAAAGATGAATCATTTACAATTTCAATTAAAGGTTGATTTAAGTGTTTAAATTATGAGTTTCCCATTTTTGTTATGTTTACATCTCAAGCTTAATAACTGCAACAACCATAAGGTTTAACATAAGGATTGATATGGAACGGAGTT